>NW_006434120.1:212193-340315 GCF_000325575.1 Pteropus alecto
CATGCCAAAGAGTCATAAGAAAAATCCACAAAACCCACACAAAATAAAAAAAACAGAAACACAAGGACACGAAGCAATGGAAATATCAAGCTACCAGAAAGCAAAAGATAAAATGGCTATAGGAAAATTTCATATTTTAATAATCACCCTAAATGTAAATGGAATGAATTCACCAATAAAAAGGCATATAGTTGCAGATTGCATCAGAAAACAAAACCCCAACAAGTGCTACCTCCAGGAAACACATCTCAGTTCCAAAGACAAATATAGACTCAAAGCGAAAGAGTAGAAAATGATATTCCAAGCAAATGGCACGCAGAGAAAAGCAGGAGTAGCAGTACTAATTTCAGATGATACAGATTTTGAAATAAAAAAGGTAAAGAAAGATACTGAGGGACACTTCGTAATGATAAAGGGAATCATACACCAAGAAAACATAACACTTATTAATATCTATGCTCTCAATCAGGGAGCCCCGAAACATGTAAAGCAATTACTGACAGAACTAAAGGGAGAAACAGACCAAAACACCATCGTAGTAGGGGACCTAAATACCCCACTGTCGGATATGGACAGATTATCCAAACAGAAAATCAATAAGGAAATAACATCTTTAAATGACACATTAGACCAACTGGACATAAATGACATTTACAGAGCCTTCCATCCCCAAACAGCTGCTTATACATTCTTCTCTAGCACACATGGAACATTCTCAAGAATCTACCACATACTGGGACATAGAGATAGCATCAACAAATATAAGAGGATTGAAATCTTACTAAACTTATTCTATGATCATAATGCTTTGAAATTAGGGATAAACTATAAAACGAAATTAAGAAGAACCACAAATATGTGGAGATTAAACAACATGCTACTGAAGAATAACTGGGTCAGAGAATAAAAAGAGAGATCAAGAGATACATAGAAATGAATGATAACGATAATACAACATATCAAAACTTTTGGAACACAGCAAAAGCGGTCATAAGAGGAAAGTTCATATCATTACAGGCCTATATCCAAAAACAAGAATGAGTCCAAATAAACAACCTAATACTTCATCCTAAAAAAAACTAAAAAAAGAACAAATGAAGTCTAAAGTCAGCATAATCAAAATAAGAGCAGAAATAAATAATCAAAATAAGAGCAGAAATAAATGAAAGTGAAAAAAAAAAAAAACCAGAAAAACTAAATGCAACAAAGAGCTGGTTCTTTGAGAAGGTTAATAAAATTGACAAATCCCTGGCTAGACTCGCTAAAGAAAAAATATAAAGGACAGAAATAAACAAAATCAGAGATAGAAGATGAGAAATTACAACTGACATCGCAGAAATACAAGGGATCATACAAGAGTGCTATGAAAAAGTATTAACTACAAATTTAATAACATAGAAGAAATGTACTTAGAAAAATCCAGTCTTCCTAGACTGAATCAAGAAGATCTGGAAAATCTAAATAGATCCATCAGCAGTGTGGAAGTTGAAACAATCATCAAAAACCTACCAAAAAGTAAAAGTCCAGGATCAAATGGCTTCACCAGTGAATTCTACCAAACATTCAAAGATTTAATACCCATTCTCCCCAAACTCTTCCAAAAAAAATGAAGTGGAGGCAATACTTCGCAACGCATTTTATGAGGCCAATATTACCCTGATACCAAAACCTGGTAAAGATAACACAAAAAAAGAAAACTACAGACCAATATCTCTCATGAACACAGATGCAAAAGTCCTAAATAAGATACTAGCGAACTGAATACAGCAACATATTAAAAAGATTATACACCATAATCAAGTGGGCTTCATTCCAGAGGCACAGGGATGGTTCAAAATATGCAAATCGATTAATATGATACACAACATAAACAAATTAAAAAATAAGAATCATATGATCTTATCAATAGATGCAGAAAAAACCTTCGACAAGATACAACATCCATTTATGACCAAAACAATTAAGAAAATAGGTATAGAAGGAAAGTACCTTAACATAATAAAGGCCATCTATGACGAATCCTAAGTCAACATTATACTTAATAGTGAAAAACTAAATACCTTCCCTCTAAGATCAGGAACAAGGCAAAGCTGTCCACTATCACCACGTTATTCAATATAACATTGGAGGTCCTAGTGAGTGCCATCAGACAAGAGAAAGATATAAAAGACATCCAAATAGGAAATCAAGAGGTCAAATTGTCACTATTTGCAGATAACACGTTTCTCATATAGAAAACCCTAAAGACTCCACAAGAACATTACTAGAAACAATAAGCAAATACAGTAAAGTCTCTAAATACAAAATCAACATTCAAAAATCCATAGTATTCCTGTTCTCTAATAAGAAGTGTCAGAAAGAGATGTGGAAAAAATAATTTCTTTTTTAATTGCAATAAAAAGAATAAAGTACCTAGGAATAAATTTAAGGGAACATATGAAGGACCTATATAAAGAAAACTACAAGACCCTATTAAAAGAAATGAAAAAAGATACAAAGCAATGGAAAGATATTCTGTGTTCTTGGATTGGAAGAATCAGCACAGTTAAAATGACCATATTATCTAAAGCATTATACAGATTTAATACAATCCCCATCAAAATCCCATTGGCATTTTTTAAAGAAATTGAACAAAAAATCATCAGATTTGTATGGAAGCAAAAAAGACCCCGAATTGTCAGAGCTATCCTGAGAAAAAAGAATGATGCTGGAGGAGGCATCACTCTGCCCAATTTCAAATTATACTACAAAGTGACAGTAATCAAAATGGCATGGTAGTGGCAGTGAAACAGACACATGAACTAGTGGAACAGAATTGAGAGTCCAGAAGTAAAACCATATTTATATAGGCAAAAAACACTCGATAAAAAAGCCAAAAACATACAGTGGAGAAAAGAAATCCTCTTCAATAAATGGTGCTGAGAAAACTGGAAAAGAATGAAACTAGACTGTTGTCTATCACCAAACACCAAAATTAACTCAAAAATGGATTAAGGACCTCAATATAATACCTGAAACAACACAATGCATAGAAGAAAACATAGGAATGAAACTCAAGGATCTTGGACTTAATGAGGATTTTATGAATTTGACCTCAAAGGCCAGGAAAGTAAAAGCTAAAATAAATGAATGGGATGACATCAAACTCAAAAGTTTCTGCTCGGCAAAAGAAACCATCAACAAGGTAAAGAGACAACCATCTGAATGGGAAAATATATTTGCAAGCAACACCTCCAATAAGGGCCTAATATCCAAATTATACAAAGAACTCATGTGACTCAATAACAACAAAAATCGAATGATTCGATCAAAAAAATGGGCAGAGGACCTGAACAGACACTTCTCCCTAGAGGACATACCAATGGCCAACAAATATATGAAAAGATGATCAACTTGACTAGCCTTTAGGGAAATGGAAATCAAAACCACAATGAGATACCAACTCACATCTGTTAGAATGATGATAATCAATAGGACAAATAATAACAAATGTTGGAGAGGATGTGGAGAAAATGGAATCCTTATAAACTGCTGGTGGGACTGCAAATTGCTACAGCCACTATGGAAAACAGTATGGAGGTTCCTCAAAAACTAAGAATTGATCTACCACATGATCTAGCAACCCCAAAGACTTGAAAGTCCATATACATAAAATATTTGCACATTGATGTTCATAGAAGCATTATTCACAGTGGCCAAGACATGGAAGCAACTGAAGTGTCCTACAATAGATGATTGGCTAAAGAAGCTGTGGTACATATATACAATGGAATATTACTCAGCCATAAGAAGAGATGAAATACTGCTATATGTGACAACATGGATGGATCTTGAAATAATCATACTAAGTGAAATAAGCCAGACAGAAAAAGTTGAAAATCACATGATATCACTTATATGTGGGATATAAACCTAAAAGCAACAAATGAACAGGACAAACAAACAGAGACTCATGGACATGGACTACAGACTAGTGGTTACCAGAGGGTAAGGGGTGTGGGAGGAGAGGAGACATAGATGGGGTAAAGGGGGTCAAATATATGGTCATTGAAGGAAACTGGACTTTGGGTGGTAAACACATGTAGAGTATAGAGATGTGAAATTGTAATGTACACCTGAAATTTATATAATTGTATTAATCAATGTTACCCTAATAAACTTAATAAAAAAAAAAAGACTGAGAGACATAGGTGCCCTACTTAATAAAAACAAACACAGGGAGGCAGACAAAATGGGGAGACAAAGAAACATGTCTAAATAAAAGAATAGAACAAAACTCCAGAAAAAGAACTCAACAAAATGTAAATAGCAATCTACCAGATGCAGAGTTCAAAACACCTGTTATAAGAATGTGCAGTGAACTTAGGGGAAGAGTAGATTAGCTCAGTGAGATCTTCAACAAAGATATAAAAAAACATAAAAATAGAAATAGACAACATAAAATAGAAATAGACAATATTTCTGACAACTAGTCAGAAATAAAGAATACAAAAGTTGAAATAAAGAATACATTAGAGGGAATCTACAGTAGATTAGATGAAGCAGAGGATTGAATCAGTGATTTAGAAGATAATGTAGCAGAAAACATCGAATCAAAACAACAACAAGAAAAAAAATCCATAAAAATGACGAGTTTTAGGGCCCTCTAGGACAACATCAAACATACTAATATTTTCATCATAGGGGTACCAGAAGGAAAAGAGAGAGAGCAAGGAATTGAAAACCTATTTGAAGAAATAATGATGGAAAACTTCCTTAACCTGATGAAGAAAATGTACATACAAGCCCAGGAAGCACAGAGAGTCCTAAACAAGTTGAACTAAAAAGGCCCACGCCAAGATATGTCATAATTAAAATGCCAAAGGTTAAAGACAAAGAGAGAATCTTAAAAGCAGCAGGAAAAATGCAGTTAGCTATCTACAAGGGAACTCCCATAAGGTTTTCAGCTGACTTCTCAGCAGAAACTTTCCAGATCAGAAGGGATTGGCAGAAATATTCAAAGTGATGAAAAGCAAGAACCTACAACAAAGATTACTCTATCCAGTAAAGCTATCATTTAGAATAGAAGGACAAATAAAGAGCTTCCCAGACAAGAAAACGCTAAAGGCATTCATCACCATCAAGCCAGTATTACAGGAAATGTTGGAGGGACTTCTTTAAGAAGAAGAAAAAATAAAAAAATATGAATAAATGGCAATAACTACATAAATATCAACAATTACTTGAAATGTAAATAGATTACATGCTCCATACAAAAGACCAAGTAGCTGAATGGATAAAAATAAAAAATAAAAAATATAACAAGAGCCACGCATATGCTGTCTATAAGAGACTCACTTCAGTTCTCAAGACAGACACAGATTGAAAGTTGAGGGATGAAAAAAAGATATTTCATAAAAACGAAAATAAAAAAAAAAGCTAGGGTAACAATAGTTAAACTACACAAAATGGACTTTAAAACAAAGGCTATAACAAGAGACAAAGAAAGGTCCAGTAATTTCACTTTAAGGTATTTATTTGAACAAACTCAAAACACTACTTTGAAGAGACATGTTAATTCTTATGTTTATTGAGGAATTATTTACAATAGCCAAGATGTGGAGACAACCCAAGTGTCCAGCAATAAATGAATAGATAAAGAAGAGGTGGTACATGTATACAATGGAATATTACTCAGCCATAAAAAATAAAATCGTACTATTTGCCACAACATGGATGGACCCAGAGGGTATTAAGCTGAGTTAAATAAGTCAGAAAAAGAAAGACAAATATCATATGATTTCACTTATATGTAAAATCTAGAGAAAAAAATACACTAATAACAAAAGAGAAATAGAATCATAGATACAGAAAATAAATTGGTGGTTGCCAGAGGGGAGGGGGTGGGGTGAAAGGATTAAGAAGTACAAATTGATAGTTACAAAACCATCACAGGGATGTAAAGTTTAGCATAAGGAAGATAGTAGTATTGTAATAATGATGTATGGTGTCAGATGAGTACTAGATTTATTGGCATGATCACTTTGTAAGTTATATAAAAGTCTAATCACTATTATGTACTCCTGAAACTAATACAATATTGTATGCCAACTGTAATTGAAAAATATATAATTGTTTTTTAAAAATTATGTCTCAGAGATCTCATGCCTTCCCTACCTGCAAACCTGCTCTTTTCACATAAACTCATAAATGTCACTATAGTTCTTTAAACAGAAACTTGAAAGGCATCTTGATTCCGTGTTACCATCATACCTGCGCACGATTCCATCAAGTAGATTTGCCACATTTTTCTTCCCAATACACTTCAAATTCTTCTCCTACTCTCTCTTCAATGACAATTTTGTACAAGTCATCATTACATACCTTGTCTGACTAGTTTAATGGCCTTGTAGGTACCTTTATCTTTATTCTGTGCATTCTCCAATATATTTCACACACGATAATATCTTATGACTCCCATACTCAAAAGCCTTCAATAACTTCCCATTGCACATAGACTGAAAACTGAAATCCTTTACAATGCCTGCAAGATTGAGCATTGGCGGGTAACTGCTTATCTGTCCAGCATGAATTCTTGCCACTATTTCCCTTGCCTAGAGCCCTTCTTTCAAGAAGTCAAGTTCTTTCCTCCTTCACTTCTCCCTAGCCTAGAATGCTCCACCCTCTCCCCAGCACAACCTAACTGCCTGACCAAACATACATATCCATATCTCTCAGCTCCAACTTCATTTCTTCAAAGAGGACGTCCCCAGTTCCTCTTTCATCTAAATTGGATTTTCTCTCTACTTATTTGATTAATTAAATCTTCTTCTTTGGATTAGAAGATCCACAAGGACAAGGACTATATATATATTTTGCTCACCACTGTAATGCCAAACCTTACATAGTGCAGTAAAAATATTATAGAACGAATAAATGAGAGAACAATTCCTCTTAATATTTTAACACAAAAAGTAAAAATGCCAAGAGAAATAGAAACAAATGGGTATCAAGTTGCTTCTGTGTCAGATTTCAGTTTTCCATAGAAGAGCTGCAACTGAGCAGGAGCAATGCTAGGGGTGCCCTCCAAAGCTCATCATAATGAGCTCAAAATGGTTAATAAAACTTCTTTTCCCTGAAAAATGTTGGCATCTGTTCTTAGACCAACGCAGGGACAGATATTTTCTCATAGTGAAAGGTATTTTCATTATCCAAGTTATGTCTACATCCTTTGAAGTATGTTATCAAAGTCTTTAGGAAGAACAAGCTCCTTGAGAGAATTAAGCTCCTTGACCTTGGACTTAGCAATGATTTTTTTTTTTTTTTTGGATTTAACACAAAAGCACAAGTAACAAAAGCAAAAACCAATAAATGAGACCACACACAACCAAAAAGCTGCGCAGTAAAAGAAACAATCAATAAAATGAAAAGACAATCTATTAAATGCAAGGAAATGTTTGCTAATCATATGGTGATAAGGGGTTAATGTTCAAACTATTTAAAGAACTGATATAGCTCAACAATGAAAAATAATTTGATTTAAAAATGGACAGAGAATCTGAATAAACATTTCTCCAAAGAAGACACCCAAATGGTCAACAGGTACATGAAAAAATGTTTAACACCACTAAACATTAGAGATCAAAACCAGCATGAAATATCACCCACACCTATTACAATGGTTATTATCGAGAAGACAAGAGATAGTATAGGTGAGGTTGTGGAGAAAAGGGAATCCTTGTACAGTGTTGGTGGGAATGTAAATTGGTGCAGCCACTATGGAAAATAAAGGTTTCTCAAAAAATTAACAATAGAACTACTATAAAATCTTACAATTCCAATTCTGGGTATGTATCCAAAAGAAATAAAAACAGAACATTGAAACAGTATCTGCACTCCTGTATTTATTGCAGCATTATTCACCATGGCCAAGGTGTAGAAACAACCTAATTGGTGTCTGTCGATAGATGAATGGATAAAGAAGATGTGAGATTTTATACACACACACACACACACACACACACACACACACACACACACACACACAGGAATATATTATTCATCTATGAGAAAGAAAAACAATCCTACTATTTGTTACAAAATGGAAGGACCTGGACAGCACTATGCTAAATGAGATAAGTCAAACGGAGAAAGACAAATACTATATAATTTCACAGGTAGAATCTAAAAAGTAAAACAAACTTATAGAAACAGAGTAGAATAGTGGTTACCAGGGGCTGGGAGTCGGGGCTGAGTAATTGGGGAGGTATTGATCAAAAGGTACAACATTGCAGTTAGAGATGGATAAGTTCTGGAGATCTAATGCATGACATTGTGATACTGTATTATAAACTTCAGAGTTCCTAAGAGACTATATCTTAAATATTCTCATCATAAAATGAAATGATAATTATGTGAAGTGATGGAGGTGTTAGCTAACTCTATGTTGGTAATCAAATTGCAATATATAAATTGCAATATCAAATTGCAATATATAAATGTATCAAGTCAACACATTGTATACCCTAAACTTACCTAATGTTATATGTCAATTATATCTCTAAAAAAAAAGCCAGATAAAAAGAACAAATAAATTGGACAGATGATGAAGAGCTGCTGTTATTAGGCAATAAATTATATGCCAACCACCTGGGTCATTCAGTTCTCCCTTTGCTTGGCTATTTTCCACTTATTGAGGCTCTTAGTTTTCCTCCTAGACCTCTTTCCTTTATACTGGTAAAGTCTTAACAGGAAATCATTTTTCTGAGTATTTGAGAATATAGAACTTACAGGGGCAGCAGAAGGTATCAACCTGAAATACAAGAAGCATTAAGTTAACAGGTTGAGATGAGTCTTCAAGGATAGAGGTCTAAACTCAAAGAACTTGCCGGAGAACAATGATATCTGGTCTGATTGTTGGGCTTAGATGAAATAATAAGAATGTGGTGTTTGCCAACTAAGCATTTACATTAAGTATCCTAACATGGGCACTATTCTACTCAAATGTTCAATAATTCTTTCTTTCTCTCTCTCTCTCTCTCTCTCTCTCTCTCTCTCTCTCTCTCTCTCTCCTTTCTTTCAAAAATTAGTTATTTGGGTGGTGGCTGGTGACACATCAGTGACCACAACAGATGTGATCCATTGTCATGAAACTTACAATATAATAGGAGGCAAACTTCAAACAAATAATTTCATAAAGTAGTTTAATTACAAGTGTAATAAATTATATAAAAGTTTACAATAAAAGTGAATGACAGTTACCTGACTTGGTTTGAAGAATCAAGGAAAGCTGTGGCCTTGTAGTATGTTTTGATACCAAGTAGCATAATAACTCCAACTCTTTTCTTCTTTCTCAAGTTCACCATGGCTATTCAGGGTCTTTTATGGTTCCATATAAATTTTAGGATTATTCGTTCAAGTTCTGTGAAAAATGCCATTGGTATTTTGATAGAAATTGCATTGAATCAACAGATTGCATAGGTATACTCTATGCCATACTCTAAATCCCTGTGACTGTTTTGTAACTACCAATTTGTACTTTTTAATCCCTTTACCTTTTTCACCCAGCTTCCCAACCTCACTCACCTCTGGCAACCACCAGTTTGTTCTCTGTATCTGTGAGTCTGATTTCATGTAGGTTGTCCATTTCTTTTGTTCCTTAGATTCTACATTTAAGTGAAACTATATATTTATCTTTCTCTGTCTGACTTATTTCATTCATCATAATAACCTCTAGGTCCATCCATATCATTGCATATGGTAAGATTTCATTTTTTTAATGGCTGAGTAATATCTCATTGTATATCTGTACCATAACTTTATCCAATTGTCTATTGATGGGCACTTAGGTTGCTTCCATATCTTGGCTATTGTGAATGGCGCTGCTGTGAACATAGGGCTGCATGGATCTTTGTGAACTAGTGTTTTGGTTTTCTTTGGATAAATATTCAGAAATAGAAATTTTTGGTCAAAAGGTAGTTCTCTTTTTAATTTTTTGAGAAACCTTCAAACTGTTTTCCATAGTGACTGTACCAATTTGCAATTCCACCAACAGTGTACAAGGGTTCCCTTTTCTCCACATCCTCGCCAGCATTTGTTGTTTTTGATTTATTGATGATAGCTAATACGACAGGTGTGAGGTGATATTTCATTGTGGCTCTAGTTTGCATTAATTTGGTGGAATCTTTAGGGTTCTCTTTATATAGTATCATGTCATCTGCAAATAATGACAGTTTTACTTTTTTTCTAATTTGGATGCCTTTTATTTATTTTTCTTGTCTGCTGTGGCTAGGACTTTCAATACTTTGTTGAATAAAATGGTAAAAGTAGACATCCTTGCCTGGTTCCTCATCTTAAGGAAAATGCTTTTTAGCTTTTTCCCCATTGAGTATTGTGTTAGCTGTGGTTTTGTCACATATGGCCTTTATTATATTGAAGTATGTTATCTTTATTCTCACTTTGTTGAGAGTTTTTATAATAGGTTTTGTTAAACACTTTTTCTGCATCTATCGATATGATCATATGATTTTTATCTTTCAATTTGTAAATGTGGTATATCACATTAACTGATTCGTGGATATCGAACAAAACTTGCATCACAGGGATAAATCCAACTTGATCATGGTGTGTGATCTTTTTATTGTCTTGCTGAATTCTGACTGCTAATATTTTGTTGAAGATTTTTGTGTAAATGCTTATCATAGATCTTGGCCTATAATCTTTTTATATAATATCTTTGCCTGGTTTTGGAATCAGGGTAATTGTGGCTTCATACAATGAACTTGGGAGCCTTTCTTCCTCTTGAATTTTTTGGAATAGTTTGAGAAGAATGGGTGTTAATTCTTCTTTGAATGTCTGGTAAAATTTATCTGCAAAGCCATTTGATCCAGGACTTTTGTTTGTTTGGGGGAGTTTTTCGATTATTGATTTGATTTTGTTAGTAGTAATCAGTCAGTTCAGATTTTCTGTTTCTTCTTGATTCAGTCTTGGAAGATTGCATGTTTCTAGGAATTTATCCAATTCTTCCAGATTATCCAATTTATTGACATAATTGCTCATAGTATTTTCTTATAATCCTTTGAATCAGTTGCCACTCTTCTTCTTTTAATTCTGACTTTATTTATTTGAGTTCTCTCTCTTTTTTTCTTGATGGAACTGATTAAAGGTTTATCAATTGTGGTTACTTTTCAAAGAATCAGCTCTCGTTTTCATTGATCTTTTGTATTTTTTTACACTTCATTTTATTTCCACTCTGATTTTTATTATTCTCTTCTTTCTGCTAATTTGAGCTTTGTTTGATCTTTTTCTAGTTCTTTTAGGTATAAGATTAAATTGTTTATTTGATATTTTTCTTGTTTCTTGAAGTAGGCTTGTATTGCTAAAAATTTTCCTCTTAGGACTGCTTTTGTTGTGTCCCATAGATTGAGGTCATTTTGTTTTCATTTCCATTTGTCTCAAGGTATATTTTGATTTCTTCCTTGACTTCATAGTTAACTTATTTATTGTTTAGTAGCATGTTATCTAGCCTCCATGTATTTGTGTATTTTTCAGTGTCTTTTTTTTTTTTTTTAATAATTGATTTCTAGTTTCATACCATTGTGGTCAGAGAAGACACTTGACACAATTTCAGTCTTTTAAAATTTACTGAGACTTGTTCTGTGGCCAAACATGTGGTCTATCTTGGAAAATGTTCCATGTGCCCTTGAGAAATATGTATATTCTGCTGCTTTGGGGTTAAATGCTCTAAAAATATCAATTAAAAATATCTCGTCTAGTGTGTCACTTAAGGCCATTGTTTCATTATTGATTTTCTAAGTGCAAGATCTGTCCATTGGCATCAATGGGGTGTTAAAGCCCCCTACTATGACTGTATTGCTGTCAGTCTCTCCTTTTATATGGGTCAATATTTGCTTTATATATTTAGATGATCCTAATTTGGGTGCATAAGTGTTTTCTAATGTTATATCTTCTTGTATTGATCTCTTTATCATTATGTAATGCCTTTATTTGTCTCTTATTAGAGCCTTTCTTTTAGTCTATTTTGTCTGATATAAGTATTGCTATCCCAGCTTTTTTTCGTATTTCCACTTGCATGAAATATTGTTTTCTATCCCTTTATGTTCAGTCTATATGTGTCTTTTGATATGAAGTGGCTCTCTTGTAGCCAGCAAATATATAGGTCTTGTTTTCTTATCCATTCAGCTACCCTATATATTTGGATTGGAGCATTTAATCCACTTACATTTAAAGTGATTATTGATAGGTACATAGTTATTGCCATTTTATTATTCATATTTATGTTGTCCCCCCCCCTGCCCTTTCTTCTTTTTAAAGAGGTCCTTTTAACATTTCTTGTAATACTGGCTTGGTAATGATGGATTTCTTTAGTTTTTTTCTATCTGGCAAGCTTTTTATGCATCCTTAGATTCTAAATGATAGCTTTGCTGGGTAGAGTAATTTTGCTTGTAGGTCCTTGCCTTTCATCACTTTGAATATTTGTTCCAATCCTTCCTGGCCTGCAAAGTTTCTGTTGAGCAATCCCTGACAGTCTTATTGGAGTACTGTTGTAAGTAACTAGCTGTCTTTCTCTTGTTGCTTTTAGGATCCTCTCTTTTTCTTTAACTTTTGCTATTTTATTTATAATTTGTCTTGGTGTTGGTCTGTTTGGGTTCACTTTGTTTGAGACTCAATGCACTTGTTGGACATGTATGCCTATTTCTTCTGTTAGTTTAGAAAAGTTTTCAGTCATTATTTTTTCAAATAGGTTTAAATTCCTTGCTGTCTCTCTTCTCTTTCTGGTACCCCTATGATGTGAATATTGGTATGCTTGGTGTTGTCCCAGATGTCCCTTAAACTATTAAATAGAGGATGCCTCTATTTTATTTAGTTCTTTTTCTGGAGTTTTCTCCTGTTCTTTCATTTGGGATGTTTCTTGGTCTCATTTTGGCTGCCTCTCTGTGTTTATTTCTATGTATTAGGTAGATCTGCTACGTTTCCCAGTCTTCACTGGATGGCCTTATATAGTAGGTGCCCTGTGTGTCCCAGTGGCACTGTCTTCCTGATCACCTGTGTTAGGTGCTCTAGGAGTGTTTTTTGTGTGAGTTTTGTGTGCCCTCCTATTGCAGTTGGGCCTTGATTGTTGTTGTCACATCAGTAGGTAGGATTGACTCTTGGGCTGACTGCCTGTGAGGCTTGGCCATGTCCACAGCATATGAGATGCTATGTGGGAGCCGACCCCACAGAGTGAAATTTGCCCCAATGAGCTTATGTTTCTGCTGAGACCACCCTTTGGATGTGCTGCTATTGGTGCTAATCAGGTGGTGCTCTTTTAGGGCCTGATGCCAGCCTTCAGGTATATTGATTCTGGATCTTTTGAGAATGGATTCCTGTTCAAGGCAAGTCAGCCACTGCCTGTGAGCACCCCAAAGCTACGTGGTAGGATCTACAAATCTATCTATGGGGGGTCGCTTCCTATGCTGGACCTGGGGTCACATGGGAGAGGCCATGTGGTGAACAAAGGTCAACTGCCACCAGTACTGGTACTGGACCTGGGGCAGATCAGCAAGTCTCAGGGTACCCAAAGCCTGAGGTTGCCTACTGATTGTCCTTTAGGCTCAGCAGCTGAAAGAGCCTTGGGCAGTATGCAAGTTGGATGACACAAGGTCCTAGTTAATCACCAGGGTGGGACAAGTGGTATTTCTCAGGTTAGTACGGATTCAGATCTGGTATCAGTGCTAAGCCTGTGGCTACTTGCAAAAGTCTTGGATTACACTGATGCCAGCTGCTGCCTGCCTTGGGTCTGCAGAGCTCCAAAATTTTTTCAAGAAATACTGCAACTCAGGCAAGGGCTGAATGCCTGCCACTGAACGTGTCTCCTTTGGTATACAAGTGGAGGTCTGTTGATTGCTGCTGAAGGAGCCTACTGCCAAGAGCATGATGTGAAGCTGGTTACCTAGCCACCAAATTTTCACCTACAATTTGCGAGTTAGGTGGGGCAGGGTCTCAGGGAGTCACCAAGATGGAGCAAGCAGATCTCACAAGATGATGGTGCCTGCCTGTAGGCTGCATAGGAGAGAGGAAGGCTCAACACAGAGATAATGGTGGCTGTCCCTCCAGCTGTCACTTTGAAACTATACAATTCAGTATTTCCCTGTATGTCTCTGGCATCTCCCCGGAGCTCAGGGTGAATGCCTATAAGTTAATGAGTCTGTATGTGGGCTTTTCAGGGGATGCCTGGGTTTCCAGCTGTCTTCTATTTTACCTGAACTGTCAGACCGCTTCATGATTTTCACAGCCATATTTTGTGGGGACTCCTCTTCCAAGTACTGAAACCCCGGTCTGGGGAGCCCCGATGTGAGGCTGAGGCCCCTCACTCCTCCAGGGAAATCTCCACAGCTGAGATATCCTTCCTGATGCTCAAACACCACACATGGGTGTGAGACCAGCATATTTTGTGTCTCCATCCCTCCTACCAGCTTCAGTGTGGCTTCTTCTTTATAGCCTTAGTTATGAGTTTTGTTCGCCTAGTCTTCAGATGGTTCTCCATGTTAACTGCCTATTATTTAGTTGTAATTTTAATGGAGTCATGGGAGGAGGCAAGCATAGCATTTACCTACTCCACCATCTTGACTAGAACTTGTTAATTAATTAATTCAAACAACAAATAGTCATCAAGCACCCATGATATATCTGTATTTGTGGTAAGAAACGTAATATGAAGAAAGCAGTATACTCTTGAACAGTGGCTTACTATTGTGAACTTCCTGATTTAGGTTTCCTCACAGTAAGAGATGATTTTTAATTGAGATTGGATGACAGATCCATTTATGGAATGTTTAAAAATAGCCTGCCTATTTACATCTTGATAAAGAGCAAATGCCTTTTCTACTTTCTCCCTCCCAACTCCGTTTCCAAGATCATTGTGATGGTAATTCATTTCTTCTAAATTAGCAAGTCTTCATAAAGTGTTCGAGTGGACACATTCAATAAAATAGTGTTAAGTATTCTGTCAAATAAAAAACTTGGAAGATCTTATAACCATAATCTAAGAATGGATATCCTCTGTGCCAAAGATGCTGAATAAATTTGTTTGTCATTGGTTCAGTTTCTAAATTGGGTTAGCATAACTGACAAGTTTTTGGACAGATTTTGATAACTTTTTTCTTTTTCCCTTGTCTTAGCTTCTTCTTAAGTAAGAGTTATACTCCTTAAAGCAAATATTACAAAAAGATGCTGCCAATGTCAGCTGATCCAAACAGTGAGTCTGAAATTGAAACTATGAATTTGAGTATGCAGTGCCATGCATACTCAATCATGTTTATCATACCTCTGAATGATTAAGAACATACTCCTAACTTTTTGATATGAGACTAGAGGAATCTCATTCAGGCAACCAATGTGATATGAGACTAGAGGAATCTCATTCAGGCAACCAATGGTAGATACTGTCTTTATGTTATTAGATTGGTCTTTGCTAGTGTTTCTATTATACAACTTGAAGCAGTCCACCAAAGCATCTTTAGCTAATTCCTGATAGAATGGTATCCTAGCTACAAAAGGGCTCTCTTTGAAACCACATAATTCCCTCTGTATTCAGACTTATATGCTCATAGTTTTCATGGTGAAGATCAAGCAATAACCATCAAGGCATAAATGACTAAAAGCAAGAGGTCTCTTGAGTTTTGCGCCATTATTTTGAATTCATCAGTAATGCTCTTGTGCATGTGTTGTCACCATTATGGTTATAGATAAGCTAATACATTAATAATTTAGTTCCTGGTTTTGATTTTTCATATCATTCCTAAGTTCACCTAATTTATAAAATATCAACTAATGTGGTCATAAGTGAAGGAAAAAATATTCTCTTCATAATTTATTCTGGAACCTTGAGTGGCAATGTGGTAGGAAAAAAAGAAATGAAAATGAGGGGACTGAATCCTGGTTAAATTTAGAGTGCCACTCTGCTTTTTGCTGTGATACCTTCCCTATGAACAATATGTAATATAGGGAATATTATAGATTGAATAACAGAGTTTACCTGCCTATCCTAATGCATTTGGTAGCTGAATATGAAAAGGGAGTGAGCATATGTGAAATATCTATCCACTTCAATAATCTGCTCTCCAGCAAAGATGGGCTTGTAATTTCAATTTCATAAAAATGCAGCTGGACACTCTGTAGCACAGGACATCTTCTTTTTTACTTTCTTTTTAAATTAAATTTTTTGGGGTAGCGGAGGTCAGGATATCTTCTCTGAAACGTAGTTCAGTGCACCCTATTAAAGTCCCTTTTCAGTTTCCTCTTTAATCATTATTAGGATGAGCAACAAATAATTTTTCCCCAGATTCTTTTTTTGAAGTCTTAGTTCTTACCTTGACAGGCTTATGTTCCATGTTGGGAGTCTGCCCTTCTGAGCAGCCCCACTCCCACACAGACACATGTAATCTCCTCATAGGAGGCTTGTGCCTGCAAATGACAAGACATAAGTGGGGAGAATTGGTAATCACATAAAAAAGACACAAAATAGTCTCCATCTACTGTCAGATACTGCTCTATCAGAATGAAAGACAATGGAGAGAATGAAGACCATTCAGTTGAACATGATCCATTTTGAGCAATCTCTAATCAATTCAGGGACACCTCTTCTTCACCTCTCCTCTCCCTGCCATCATCTGTCTGCATTTGTGTAGCTCAGAGCACAGCATTAAGAATACTTTGACAAGGATGTCATTTTAATCTGAATATCTTAAAATGACTGGGGAGAAAAAAGTTCCCTTTTGCCTTCAACTCCAAAATAAAAACGATCTGAGAAGGAAAAAAGTGTTTCTCCAAGAGGTCTACTTTTGGCTTATCTTATAAGACTACCCTATTAATGGAGATCATTTCAAGGTAGGAGAGAGGGTGTGGCATTTGTCATCATGCATAAGAGAAGGATTTGTCAGGCCAGTTCAATGGAGGCTAATTTCTTACCACTAACAAAAACGTTAAGAGAACAACTTTGGAACTGTAGTGGGAGGTTTTATTCAGGATCTGTCCCATGTTATCTACGTGATAGTGCACATGTCTTTAACATCTGGTAATCTTTTATTTTTTTTTTTAATTTATGAAGTAGAAATAGTAACTAAATTAGGATAATATAGATATTAAATGAGGTAACATATATGAAAATACTTCCTGCAGTTCTGACTTATATGGGTAGATAATAATATTTGAAGTAAATAAAGACAGAGTTTAACGTCTGCAATAAGGGGAACTTAACCTTTGGCTACCATTCAGGTGAGAGGCAATCCCTAGAAAGGAGTAATATGCATTGAGTCCTACATCCCATTATATGCCCCAAATGTACGTGTACATTTCTCAAGCCAGGAAGGCCTTGAGCATGAATGGAGGAAAGACTTGGTATTAGAGCCTCCACTCACCCACTTTGCGTGATTTCCTCTTTGAGGCCTCCCACTCTTGCAGCAGTGAGCTCCCACAGCATTTGTTTTCAGATAATACAGGCTTTCCTCAATCATAAATACCTTAGAAAATCTGTGTCAAGATGTTTCTGCTCCCAAGAGTTCTTGCTGTGTGCATTCAGTTGATACGTTTCTTATATATCTATAGGTTCTCTCTCAAACTGTCTCTCCTATTGCAATATATTTGTTAAAGAAATCAGGTTACTTGTTTGTAGAGCTTCCTACATTCAGGATTTTGCTACTTGCATCTCCATGTTTTTAACCTTTTTCTTTATCTTGTGTATTTCCTATACAGCAGTAGCTAGATCCAGAGGCTTATTAGATTCAGGTTAAGAATACTTGACAGAGAGGAAAAAAATGGCATAGATAATAGAAGTTCTGTTCATCCCTCTGGTGACCAAATCAAAGTTGTGATGGAAATAAGGAGCAAGCAGAAAGGAAATATCTCCTGGGATCTAGATGAGGAATCCATACAACTAGGGAGAAATCCAAGAAATCACCTTGCAACGACAGAAGGTAGGATGGGGCGAGGATGTGGGGCTGCCGAGTTTCGAGTACCTGAGTGAGACAGAGGCTGCGGCAGTGGCAGAGGCAGACTCCTCTTAAAGGGGCCGCGTCTGGGAGCAGATTTTTGCAGTGATAGTCCTGCTCGCTCTGAGCACCAGTGTAAATTCAGCTGAGCTCAGGGGGCACCAGAGACTTACAGGGAGATATTGTCAGAGCGAGGACCAAGACGAGACTCGCTCTGTACAGAAGTGCAGGCAGTACCCATTGTTTCCTGTTGATCCCTCCCCCATCCCAGTGCGCAGATACAGCACCACCATAGCTGTGATGTCATCAAACTGAATAACAGAGGTTGCTTTGCCCAAAGGATTCCCTGAAACCCCAGCTGCCCCAACTTGCGGCTCCACTCAAGCCACATCCAGGTATATCCTCAGTGAAACAGGTGCTCCTTGCTGAGCAGTACCTAGACTCACATTGGAGCCAGCTGGCCTCGGTTTCTGGTGTGGCCTTTTGAGGCAACTATAAGCACAGCATCTGTGGATTGCTTGCTGAATCTTAACAAGTGGCCCCAGAGGGGTAGAGGTTTGGGCTAAATTTGGCCTGCAGCTGAACCCATCTCAGGACTGTGCCACTGGACACCTACTACACAAATCCACACTAATAAGACTGGGAGACTTAGGAGCTTTGCTTAGTACATAGAAACAGATATGGAAAGGCAGCCAAAATGGGAAGACAAAGAAACAGAAACCATATGAGAGAACAGAACAGAGATCCAGATGTAATGGAGTCAAGTAATCTAATAGATGCAGAGTTCAAAACACTGGTTATAAAGATGCTCAATGAACTTTTAAGAAATGTAGATAAATTCGGTGAGAACTTCAACAAAAAAATAAAAAACATAATAATGGAAATGAAAATTATAAAAAGGAACCAGTCTAAAATGAAGAACCTGAGATGAGAAGTATATTAAATGGAATAAACAAAGTGAATAAAGAAAAGGATCAAATGCCCTATCTAGAGGATGGGAAAGCCAAGGACACTTAATAAGAGTGGCAAGAAAAAAGATGCCAAGACTATAAAAATAATTTAAAGAGCATATGGGACACTATTAAGGGTCAAAATATACATCTGGTCGTCGTACCTGAAGGAAAACAAGATGTTGAACAGCTGTTTGAAGAAATAATGATGGAAAACTTTCCTAACCTGGTGAAGGAAATGGACATAAAACTGCAGGAAGCTGAGAGAATCCCAAGAAAGATGAACCCAAAGAGGCCCACGCCAAGACATATCATAATTAAAATGCCAAAGGTTAAAGACAAAGAAAGAATATTAAAAGTTGCAAGAGAAAAGCAGATAGTTACCTACAAGAGAACACCCATAAGACTGGCAGTTAATTTCTCAAAAGAAACTATGCAGGACAGAAGGACTTGGCAAAAAAAAAAAAATTTGACATGAAGACCCAGGATCTACAACCAAGAATACTTTATCCAGCAAAGCTATCGTTTAGAGTTGAAGGAGAGATAAAGAGCTTCCCAGACAAAAATAAGCTAAAGGAATTTATCACCACAAAGCCATTATTACAGGATATGTTGGAGGTACTTCTTTAAGAAAAAAAAATGTATCAAAAACAGGAATAAAGAATGATAACAACTACATTCCTATCAATAAGTACCTCAAATAGAAAAGAATAAGTGCTCCAACTAAAGGATAGAATGGATGATTGGATAGGAAAACAAGACTCCTACATGTTGCCTGTAAGAGACTCACTTCAGATTAAGACACACACAGACTAAAAGGAAGGGAATGGAAAAAGTTATTGCTTTGATGGACCTAGAAGATATTTAAGTCAGACAGAGAATGATAAACACTGTATGATTTCACTTATATGCGGAATCTAAGGAATAAAAAGAACAAACTAACCAAAAACAGATTCACAAATAAAAAGGACATTTTGGTGATAAACAAGGGAGAAGTGGCTGGGGGTTTGGGAGAATGGGGTGAAGGTTTAAAGAAGTACAAATTAGTAGCTGATGGATGGTCTCAGGAATGGGGAGCATGGCATAGGGAATGCAGTTAGCAGTAATATGTTGGCTAGGTGGAGGATCAGGCGAGGGAGGGAACAACTGAGGGGGATCGTTTTGTGAACTATATAGATGTCTAACCAGTGTACTCTATACTTGAAACTAATTAAAATAAACAACTTTTTTTTTTTAAAAAAAGAATACTTGACAACTGACATTGTGTGTTTTTCACTGCATCTTCAAGAGGACAATATTTTGTGGTTATTTCTCTTTTTGGTGACGTTGAAATTGATCAATGAGTTGGAGCATGGTCAGCCTGATTCTTTCTTTATAAAATTTATCTAATAGTTTTACTATCCACCGGTCATTGCTGCTTGATCCATTATTTCATTAGGGTTTGCAAAATACTAATATTCTGATTCTATCATTTCTTTTTTCTTTATTAACTGCATTTTTATGATTAAAAACATACTCATCAAATATTTTATTACTCTTGTAGGAAAGACAATATATATGTTTACATTTTGACTTACCAGTTTTCAGAATAATGAGTTGGTTTCTAACATTCTTCAAAAGTGACTAATGATGTTATTGTAGTTTTTATTTCTTAGTATACTTATGAATGCATGAATTTTAACATATTTAATGTTTCAACCCATTATGGTTACTCTCCTTTTTAACATTCAAAATGTATCATCCTTGGCCAATGGAACTGTCTATAAGTTGGCTTTTAAATCTTTTTAACACAACCTCAGTAACCTTAAATTACTTCCTTGTTATCTGAATACAACAAAATGTTCCCAATTCATCTTGAATCTCTTCTGCCCCATTTTTGGAAAAAGTCATTACATCAAACAGCCCTGTCTTATTTTACTGGGAAATGACATTTAGAGACCACATCCTGGATGTGAGAGGTGGTCAGTATAACCAGATCGATCATTGTTTCTTGGCATTTCTAATAGACAGAAGCAAAAAATGCATTTTATGTTTAGAGAAAAAAATATGAGTTTATTCAAATATTTCCAAATCAAATTCATGATTCTGTGGTTTTAACTTTGATTTTATGTTTGTATCTTATTTCTTATATGCTGAAAATTTTGCTTTCTAAATATAATAGTTTCATAAGAACATCTTAATCTTTTATTACCGATATGCTTCCTAAAAATACTTTTAAATTTCTTTGTAATTCTTATTGACCTCCAACTATAGATGTACTGTCACATTATACTGTTTTAATGTCATGTAAAATATTATTTTCTTTGACCAAGTAAAAATCTCTCTATTTAGATTCATTTATTAATTTTGATTTTGTTTTAAAAACTGCTTTATAAATTTAATTTTGCTTTATAATCAATTGATTTTAAATTAATCCTGGTTTATGCTATGAGGTTTGAATCCAGTTTTATCTTTTTATATAGTTATCCTAACACTACTTAATAAGAAGTCTGCCATTTTCCCATAGATTCAAGATACCACCTCTACCATATACTAAATTTTTACTTGTATTAAATTTATTTTCGAATTTTCTGTTTTGTCCTATTGTCTATTTATTCTCATGCAAATGCCATGTTCTTTTAGTTATAGTTTATATATGTTTTAGTATTTAATAGAGTTAGATCCCTCTCATTATTTTTTTATCATTTTCTGTTGCTATTACTGTTTTTTTATTCTTTCAAATAAATTTTTAAATTTATTTTGCCTAGCTTCAGTTTAAAAAGCTTACTTTTTAAAAATTGAGATGACATTAAAGTTATAAATTAATCTAGGCAGAATTGACATCTCTGTGAGAATGAATTTTTCTATCCAAAAGAAAAAAAATAATCTGTCTTTTGATTTGTACAATAGTCCTTATTTATCTTTCAATAGTGTTTAGAATTTTTTATTTCATATATCTTGTACTAGTCTGCTTAGATTTGGCTGAGTTTGTCAGATCTTTGGCTTTATGTTTTCCATCGTTTTAGAAAATTCTTGACCATTATCTCTTAAAATATTACTGCTATCCCATTCTCTCTCCCCTATCCTTCTGGAATTTTAATTACATAAGTGTCAGAACTTTTTATAATGTCCCGTGTGTTTTTGCAGCTTCATCTAATTTTCCACGTGGTTCCATTTGGATATTTTTTATTGACTTGTCTTAGAGTTCACTAAACCTCTTTTCTACTGTGTATAAATCGCTATTAGGCTCATCTATTCAATATGCAATTTCGGTTATTGTATTTTTTGTTTGTTTCGGTTCAAAAATATTTATTCGTTTTGAAAGATTTTATTTTTATGAGATTCTTTATTTTTAAAATCTATTTTCACCACATTTAACTCTTCTAATTAATTATATTACTCATAACTATAAAGTCCTTGCCTGCAAATTCCAACATTTGGATCAACCAGGAGACAGTTTTTAATTTTAGATTTTTCCTCACATTCGGTCATATGTTTCTGCCTAGTAATTTTCTTATCTAATGCTGGACATTGATCATAAAACATTTTAGAGTTTCCAGATGACGCTATCTTCCTCCAGAGACCCATCTCTCTGCTTGGCAGATAATATCTCAATCTATATATGCACCAATATTATTAGAAGCTGGGTTGCAGCTTTAGTAAGACTGTTTATTTCTGAGTTACCTTCCTCCTAAGGAATAGCCTTAGTGCTACCCTATTGTTTTCTATTGCTACAAAAACAAATTGCCACAAACTTAGTGGCTTGACACAACACAATTTACTATCTTACAGTTCTGTATGTCAGAAGTCTGACATAGGTTTCACTAGGCTAAAATCAAGATTTGGATAGGGTTGCCTTCCTTTTGGGAAACTCTAGCAAAAGTGGTGCTTTTCCAAGATTATCACAGCTATGGAAGCAGTTGATGGGAAGCAGCGGCACAAGTGGAGAGAATGGAGCTGGTGTGACATCAGCATAGAGAAAGTGTGGTTGGCCGGACTTCTCAGTGACTGGACCTCAGAGACCTTGGCAGTGATGTTTGGCCTGGGACTGAGATAGGAGATCTCTCTGAATGATGAGAAGTTGGCAACGGTCACTTCCTACACACTCAGCTTTCCTTTAGGGAAACATCAGTAAAATCCATGGAGAGGCTGTCTATAACTGACCTAGGACTGGAATTTGGCTGGGCATCATAGTTTAAAGAAGCAAAATTTTAATGTAATGATCTAAAAAATATTTTTTCTACCTTTAATCACCCTTCTCTATCAACAAATTTACCATCACTGCTTCTCTAGTGACAGTGATAATCTTGCTCCTGGTGTTGATTCAGACACCAGCATGGCCAGTTGTAGGAGTGAATGAGGTTGGATATCTTAGGTCAAAAGGTGGAAGGCCTCCAGCCTGGGGGCTTCTCCTCTTCCTTCCTCTTTCTCATCTAGGGTATTTTTTTGTGCCACTTGCTTTGCCCCTAGAACATACTTTCCTACTATTAGTCACCAAGCCTCTATTCGACAGATTTCTTCATTATAATTTCTCTCCTCTTTATTAGCAAAATCTGCTCAGGGGATTCTGAACTATTTTATACTGATGAGGAAAGGTAGGCAAATTAATGGATTAGACTTTATCTCACTGTGGGTACTCTCATTGTGTGGGGCTAAAAGAAAGCCTTGGGCTCAAAGCCTGAAGCACTGACCAACTAGAACAGCCCTCTGAAGTAGAGAGGATTTTTTTTTGGCTACTATTTCTCTATTCTAAAGTTTCAAAGTGTCATTATTCATAATGGGATGCTCAGAGCAAAGTCATTTCCCAGGCAAAATGAATATTCTCAAAAACCACTGAGTTGATATTATGGATTAGAAAAATATAAAATATTATATTAAAGATTATTTCATAATGACTAAATGTAATGGGATCTGGAACAAAATAAAAGACATTGGGTAAAACTAAAGAAATCAGAATGAAGTTTCATGTAATAATGATATATCTATTTAGGTTCATTAGTTGTGATGAAGGTACGATCCTAATTTAAAATGTTAATAACAAGGGAAACTGATTGCAGGATATATGGGAACTTTCTGTACTATCTTCATAACTATTCTATAAATTTAAAATTATTCCAAAATAAAAATTTTATTTAAAAAAAATGATTTCACATGCATAGAAGGTGTTGAAAAGCAAAGGGAAGTGGGACAATAAAAGGTTTCACTTATTAATACTCTATGCAGATTTACAAAAATTGTGTGAGCAAATCATGTTTATCTAGAAATAGCACAGTGGAAATAGAGCATTTCAAGTGGGGGTAGCAATGTTACAGAGCCCAGCAACACCACCAAGGCCTTGCTCACTAATTAATAACCCTTTTCATGGATAAAAATGTATATAATTCCCAGTTTTTAAAGAGCCATGGGCTGGAAGCCAAAAACTATTCTTGAACTGTATTCTTTCAGGGTCCTAAAATTAACGTATTGGAATGAACTATTTTACTCAGTTGTTTAAAATGGGAAGTCTATCTCTAAAAATAACTATTTTATTCAAGTTTTTTTTGAAATGAGACTTTAGATTTTTTTTACCGTTTTCTTAAAAAATTTCCAACACACACACACACACACACACACACACACACACACACACTAGTAGATAGAACAGTATAATAAACCCCTATGTGCCCATTAACCAGCTTCGTTAGTTATCAAAACTCACAAGTTGGTTTTATTTATCCAGTCTACCCTCTTATTATTTCCCGGGAATAATATAAAGCAACTCCCAGCTATCAGAGTAACTTAATTTTTAAGTATACCAGTGTTTTAGGCATTCTTCTTTAAAGATTTATGGAGTGCCTACTTGTGAGGCAAATGTTGTAAGAGGTAAGCATAGAAATGAGTCAGATATGGATCTTGCTTGAAAAGAGGAGCTTAGTTTATGAGAGAGCTAAGACATAAACATAAAAATCCCAATTCATGATTTGATGGGCTAAATGTTGTGATAGAGGCACAGATAAAATGCTGTAGGATTTCAGAGTAGGGGTTGAGAACTTCAGCTAAGAGGGCTGAGAAAAAACTTTGTAGTGGAGGCTGCATCTGACTCAGACTATAAATGCTGACCAGAGCTACATGCACAGCAGAACAAGGGGTGAAGACGAGCTGTCTGCTTCCTCTAGCCTGTGCTCACCCTTTCTTCAAATACACACATAGGGAGGGGAGCATCTCAAAAGAAAGCTGTTCCTCCAAAAAATAGACCCACCGTAATTCACCAAACATTAAAGGCAACTTTAGCCTACTTTGATGTAAGGGAACCTTAAAAAGGCTAAGTTTTCTACGAACCTGACAGAATGGGGATTCAGAAAGAAATTGACTATAAAATATCAAGTAATTCTACGTTCTTGCACCCCTGAGTGTATACACACACACATATACATACATACATATATATACATACATACACATATATATATGTATGTATGTATATATATGTATGTATGTATATAAACATACATACACATACTTGCTGTGAGGATTTAAAGATGTTGGAGTGAAAATAAATAACTATTGATTTAAGTTTTGGCTTGGAAGTAGCAAAATGTCCAAGAATAAAAAGTATATTTTGATCAACTATACAGTTTCAATCCTTAGAAATGAAGAGAGCCACTTTTTTGGGATGTCTGTGTTGAGGTGTAAAGGAAAACTGGGATGAGAAAGGAGGAAATGATTATCGTAACAATTTAATTTTTCTCAGTGAAGTGGAAGCAAGATTATGTGCCAACCATGAGAGTCAGACTGAACTGGAAGCAAAAGAATTATCGAGTGATGGTGACTACGGTGGTGCTCTCTGTACACTCTAGGTTCTTTCCTATAATTTCTAGTTAACTAGCAATTAGGTGAAACCACATGGCTAGTCCTGGTCCATGATCTATGAGCAACGTGATTTGTGTTGTTTCCATGATGAGGCAGTAGAGAGCTGGGTATCAACTTCGGCTTTCTCTTCCCCTGCCATAGCAACCCTGGGAGCCACATGGTGAGATGGTGGCATCACTAGATGGAAAGCTGGATCTGAAATTATCATATGGAGAGCCTAGCCGAGAGGTCTTGGCCATTACATAACTGAGATATGGACTTCTGTTCTGATATCTTGAGATTTGTTTGCCTAACCCCACTAGAACCACACTAATAGTCCAACTGAAGTTAGTGTTCATTTGTAGGAAGCACCCATGGTTTCCTCTGTTGTAGGTCTGCTGGATCTCTGCAATTAGATAAAACCCTAAAAACAGAGACCATGTCTCACACGCTCCTCAGAGGACCTAACTTAGAGGTTTACAGAGTCACTGAATGTAAAAATGAGTTGAAGAAAGCCTTGGAGATTTACCTTTTGATATTCTCAGATTTCATAAAGAGCAAAGAAAAAAACTTAAACGTTTCAGTTAGAAAAATAAGGCGGTGGTCTACAGCGATCACTCTGGGAAGAGTGTTCAAATTTTTTTAAGGAATGTTTGAATTTGCAAGGTCATTGTATCCATTGTGTTCAACAACAATGATATGATTGTGTAGAATGAGTTCCCACAGGCGAATTTCAGTTTAAGTATCAGATCGGGGGCCAGAACACTCAGACACCACACTGATTTCAAAATTATACTTACTTCTCAGTTATTCTCCCAAATATTTTGATCAACTATACAGTTTCAAAGCAACTAGAGATGTGAGTCCTGGATATGGTACAGTCTCAGAGAATGTTTCAAAAACAACAAAATCATTATAGAAATAAGACATTTTAGAGATGATCTTCAGGTACCATGAAACTTTGTACTTGGAAAAATAAAGCAATTCCTGCCAACACCACTGATGTTAGATCAGCAGGTTTCCCATCTTAAGTGCATACAAAACTCAGAAGAAAGAACATGGAGGAAATATAAGTAACAGCCTAAGAAATCATGATAGAGGATAGAATTTCATAATGCTTTGATAGACACAGCAGTTTAGTACTTAAAAGCATGAACTAGAATAAACCCACAATTTCTTATTATAAAAGATGATAATTAACATTTGTATAGCATTTTGTAAAAAACAAACAAACAAACAAACAAACAAACAAAACATGTTCCGGTAAATCACGCCATTTATTTTTTACAGTAAATGTCTGGGGTAGATAATATTACTAGTTCTATTTGCAGTAAATCAAACAACAGGCTGCAGACATTATTCACTTTCTATTATAGCAATATTGGCAGAAATTAGGCATCAAAGCGAATGTTCCATGGAGCCCTTTCTGCAGCTTGAGCAAGAGTCGAGTAGAAGCATGAAATGGTCATCTGGACCAGAAAGCGTTTCTACTCCCTCCTTTGGCTATCTGGTTTGTCCAGTCTGTTGGGTGGGATCCTTGCTGCATGGTGGCCAAAGACCAGGGAGCAAGTGACATATACCCATAGATGACCTAGGGCATAAATGAGCCACATTGCTTCTTAGATGCACCTAACTTTACTTGTGTTTTTCAAGAGAAGACCTAAAGACACGAGAGAGAAGTTTGCTTATGCCACAGGCTGTACCTGATTGAGTGTAAGCTTTAAATGTTTTCGAACTCCTTATGGAAGTTTTAATTAATTCTGTGTCTTCTAAGAGATGGAATTTTAAAATTACGCTTGAGGCCTTTGTTCTAAGAAACGACCCTTGAGAAGTCTCCTTAGGTAGGCAAATGTAACTTTGAGGGAATGTCAGATATGTAAGGAATAGATGTGTGTTGTATCTTTTAGTAGATCTATGTCTCTTACAAAGATAAAAAGTTTCTAAGTTTGTATTAACGGTACAGACTAGTTAGCTGTTATAACCACACACTTTGTTCTATCTCTGGTGCTCAGTCTGGGCTTCTTCGTCATTGAGCATTTGTTTACAGGAGAGGCAGAACTATGATAAAGAGGACATAAACCAAGCATTCTCTTCATGAAAGCAGAGAAGTTAAAAAAGAACTAGGAAGAATTTAGTATAGTTCACCTTGAATTGGATTGCTGTTTTCTGACATACAGTTTTATTTAAAATTGACTAGCCCAGGCTTTGGTAAATCTATTGATATGGAGCTACTTCAGCATTTTCTTGAGGCCTTATGGCCAGGTCACATCTGTGGAAAGGGTGAAATATTTCCTAAAGGGAAAGGATATTTATATAGTCAATCATCCTGGTGAAAATGATTCTAGGAAAGAAATGAGGAAGATGGCCTTAGACTAGGTCAAGAAACAGCTTTCTCCTTTCTCTGAGCTAGTTTTGGCCAACACTCTCAACAAAATGCTTCCAGTGGGAGAAGGGGCATTGCCTCTATCGTGTGAGAATGAGCTGGGGTCTAAATAGGGAGGTGATCCAGTAAGCAACCATGAGGATTAGTAGGGCTCCTATAGCAAATGCCTGTATTATAATCTATATATTATTATTTACATTAACAATTGTATCTTTACTGCACTTTTCTTTTGTTACCTCTGAGCCTCAGTATCATCTGAAGATTTTGTCAAAACTTATAGTCTAGCTTCATTGTGAGTAAGGAATCTCTGAGAAACAACTTGTCCCCAGCTTAACGTTGAGTATCAAAGGGAAGGAGGAGTGGTGAAGACTGTGCTGCCACCAGAGATATTTCTGTGCTTGCTGGAGCAGTGATCACCGGACAATGGTCACCAGCAGAGACAGCAGCCTGGTAGCCTGGAGACAAGGTAGGAGTGGAGGAATGAAGTGTCTGCAGTCTGTAACCTGAGGACTCTACAAAATCGATAGGCAGAGGAAGTTCTGTCAATAAAGTGATGGGGCTTCAGACCACTGAATTGAGCTACTCTTAAAAATGGAACACATTAAAACAATTTCTGTCAAGAATGTGTGGTCAAAATATGTTATTGCTCTGCTGAAAAATCTGGAGTAAAATTATAGCAAATTCTTTTTGTTTTATTTTGATTTCAGCTACATTTATAGGCGAAAGAGATAAATTGCAAGAAAACAATCAGAGCTTAATTATTTTCTAGTGTATGTTCCAGCAATTCTTTGTCCAGAAAAATTACTCAAAACACGGCAAAATCTTAAGTCAAATTGTAATGTTTTTATTGTATCATATTTATTAAGATTAGAAAGTAATAATAATGTCAATAGGCAATTTTTGTTCTAAAATATGTAAAATTTATTATAACTTTCCTAGGTCAGGCTTTATGAAGAAATTTTATTTTGTAAGTATTAATTATGCTTTATACCTGGCAAGCTCTCAAGTAAAAAGGAGCATGTGAAAAAATTTAGGTGTCACGTCTGCCACCAGTGAGGGAAAAAATCCTCTCAAGACAATCAGATTCTGCTTATTTAGTTAATAGCATCCTCTTTTATCCCCACTATTGTCTTATGAGTTGGATGACTTTGTACAAGTTGTTAAACCTAACTCACTTCATCATCTTTAAAATGGTGGTAATAATAGTTTTACCTCACAGCTGTTTTAAGAACTAAGTGAGACAATCCAGAGTGTATGACATATAGCAAGTATTGGTATTTGCTAATAGTCTAATACTATTGTCCAAAGGGGGTGTTATACTGACACACGGCAGTTTGTATGTTTCCTATTTCACAAACGTTGTAGTTATGAGCATACAGTCTGTGTTATAAACTGACTTTTTCAGAGCACTCAACTTACATATGGAAAACACTTTCTTGCCTTAAAATTTCTCATCAGTCCATGATCTTTATCATCATAAATCTTTTGTCATAAATTGTGGGATTTTTTCCCAATACCTGAATTATATGTGTATTTATGAAAGTAGTGCAGGCTCCTATCTTGAGGGAACTATTAGGAATTTGCATACAGTGCCCCTAAATTTATGTATATGCTCACATAAACACATATTTGTAAGGTATTTTTAAGGGATAGTCTACATGTTTCATCTGAAGGAGAAAAATTACTCCCACTGGAGCCAGGGAACTCATATAGAAAGTAGAAAGAGAAGTGGTGTATCTGCAGCTCACTGGAGGAGCCTGAAAGTCTGAAGCTGTGTGAGCTCCTTCTGGCTTCCCTACCAGCCTCCTTCATGACTTTGGCAAAGCTACACAGGGTGTGGAACCAAAAGCTCACCCACATGACAGCATGGTTGTCCTGGCATGAAAGTGCGTGTTGCAAACTGGCATGCTACTTGAAAAGAACTGGAAAACAAAAGCAGATGTGAGTTATGACATACGCTCTAGGAGCTGGGCAAGGCAACCATGTAGGAAAAGTGGAAATACTTATTTTGTTTTAAGCAAGCAAAATATACAACTACTGAAAGTAGGTGGTTTGCTCAACTGAAGCTTTTATAAGTGAACCAGACGTTACATACTGGATTCTTTCCTCCAAAATGTTTTGATTTGGTTTGGGGGTGTCTTGAAAAACATTTTTTCTCTTTGTCATTCTTATGATTCACTTATCCCTTTCTCCATCCCACCAAACAGAAATTCACTGTTGGGAAGCTTTTATTTGAAGATTTATAAGGGGCCTGTAGTAATCCTCTCTAAATAAGAGCGTAAAGATCTCCATGAAAAAGTATCACTAACAATCTCTGAAGATTGTCTTCCTCTTCTTCCATTAACACTGAGGTGTTTTCCAGCAATGCGAAGAATTATCCAGGCCCACTCTATTCCATTTGCTTGTCAAAACTAAGGGACACAGAAGGCATAGCCTTTTGCAGCTTCTTAGGATGCTGAGGTAGAGGAAGCATATGCTCCCACTATGAAAGGACAGCTACCAACAGAGGGGAAGAAAGGCAGAGAACCATAGCAGAGTCGTGGCACCCTGCCTATCAGCAGAAGTGGCAGAACACTTAAAAGTGGAAACAACATTCCTACAATTGGTTATCTATCATCTTAGAAGCCTTCATTAGGGAGACTGTGGTTTGGGGTAGTTGTCAAAGCCCCAGAACAAAGTGATTAAGTCTTTCATTTTGAGGACCTATGAAATAGCTCATTAAGGAAGGGGTCAGCTTTACTAGGCAGATAAAGAGGAGAAAAAGACAAGGGAAAGAAGTACAAGTGACATAATTTAGGGTGATTGGTGACATACTAAAGGGCTTAAGAAAGGAGGGGTGAATCTTCTTTGCAGTATCCTTCAGAAACTTTTTTTACCCACCTTGCTTGCCTCTCCTCAGTCGCCTATGCAAACTAGCCTAGCCCTCAATAAAGTGCTTCTTGAGGCTCCACTGGGTCCCATTCATTCCTTCTCATGTTATATACTCTCCCTGGTAAGCCCAAATACCCCTATGATGTCGGTAGCTACCTGAATTCTGAGGACTCCTCAAGCTATAGCTCCAAGTCAGACCCTTCACTTGAGCCTCATACTATACATCTAAATGCCTACTGGGCTTCTTTTCCCAAGTCCCCCCAGAGACATCAGCTCAACATCGTTAACTCACCAATTTTGTCAGGCTTATCCTCAAAGCCTACTTTTCTTTCTCTATGTCATGTCTTTGCAAACAAACAGCATGATCACCCATCCAGGCCAAAAATCCAAATGAATATCTCAGAAATCTAACTCCTCTTTTCCATTCTCATACCACTACTTCAGTTCAGACACCATTCATTTTTCACCTGGATTGCTATCTGAAATCTCTATTTCTGGTTTCAAGTTCTAGTCAGTTCTTCATAGTGTTATCATGGCACTCTTTATACAAGATGAAACATATTGCATAATAGAGATTTTGTTCTTGTCTTGGATCTTTGTCTGGAGTCCCATTACTGAGAACAGTAAGCCATTCTAAAGAGCCATAGAGCCACCAGCCACTCTCTTACAGGGCAAAATGACAAATGGCCAAATGAGATGAAGATCTCTCACTCCTACCACTGAATTCAACATGTATCTATAGAACACTGGAGTTCATTAAGTCATTAGGGAAGAGGGAGTCATTGAGGCCTGGGGTGAAGGGGAAGAATGCTTTGGTTTTTCTCTTCTCTTTCTCATAAGGGAAGTGGGGCACTGTCCCTCAAGCCAAGGGATAAAGAATATAAGAGAATTTGTCATGAAGAAGAATGGAGGTACATGCAAAGAAGGATGCTGGAACCTCACTCCACAGCTTAACGTTTACCAAATGACATTAACTTGAAGACAACAACCCAAAGCAGAGCATAGTAGAGAGTTCTTGGGAGAACTTGACCCACATCCCATGGAGTTTGGCAACATCTGTGAAGTTAGAGGCAGGTGCATGCCTTATCTTGGAGTAGTCTGAAGACAGCTCAATGGGAGGAAAGAAGAAACAATGAATCAGTCTGAGCTTCCAGCAAAGATACACAAATATTCATAGGAAAATGAATGCCACAGAAAAAGGCTGGACTGTGGCTGTCTTTAAGGTATCCTGACCTACCAGGAGTAAGGGGCCTGGAGGTACACTTTTAGAGGCAGGAGCTGGGAAAGTATCACAAGAGGTGATCCCTAGAATACACCAGCCATGTTAGAGAGGTACACGGTACAGAGATCTTACAAAGCCTTCCAAAAAATCTGAAAATGCACTCACAAAAGAATCTTTCCCTTTTCCTTTAATCCTTTCTTTCTTTAATTCTTGTTCTAGAAGAGCCAGAAACAGAAATGACAGAGTAGATTCCGCTGTAGGCTCCAAACTCCAGATGAGGACTGAGGTGAGAAAACAGAAACAACTATGGGTTGAAAATGAGATTGATATTTTGATTTAGATTCTACTGGACTTTTCAATATCTGTAAATGAGTCCATTGTCAAAACAAGGCTGTTCTTACAACTGAATGTGACTGAAAACCTACAGGATCTTCTGGACATGTCGTCAAAGGTTGAGGAAGAACGATCTGGTAGAACTTATCTGAAAGTAGTGCTGAGAGAAAAAGTTATGTCTCATATTCCGAAGTCAAAAATATCATGTCACGTGTCTGCTTAAAATCCCTCAATGTCTTCCAAACATAACTCCTGGCACATAATAAGAATAATTTTTTAAAACAATGAATAAGCACATTTATTTTGGAAAAAAAAATCCAAGCTCACCCCCACTCACATATATCTGACCAACAACAAATAAAGACATTAAGAAGGCACGTATTTTGTAGTTGTTATTAAACACATTTTGAGAATAGTAAGTAGATCATGAATGACCATCTCTTGTTCTTACTGAATCTACCCAGCACGCCTTGACATATTGTTTATATCTGTATCTGTATGTGTATCTATATCTGTAGCCACAGGTCAGTCCTTATCCTTATTCATATTGTATCTTATGTCGTCAATGAAGAGATAAGAAGAGATGTTTTTAGTTTACAACTGTCATTACTTCAAGTGCTCATATCATATTTGGATAAGGAAATGAAGCATAAATTGATAGATATTGATATCTATGTAGTTACTGATACCTAAAGAGATATATAGATATAGATATTTCTTTTCATAAATGACACCCCTTACATGACCCTCCCTTTCATCTCAGCCCATCTCAACTTTGCTGCTGAAAACACCCCAAAATGTGGCTGCAACTAATCCCTGGCACAAGTGGTCTGCCCTGTATCTGGGGGGCTAATGAGACCCTTTGTGGCCACCACAACAAATCCCATGACAATTTTGCAAGCCAGCACCATTAGCTACCTTCAGGATCCCTATGCAGCATGCAGGGCACAGGGAAACTTTCTAGAAAATCCTTTTCACTCTCTGACAAAGCCTAGCTCCCAAGACTAGATGCAAAATCTTATTTTGGTAACTGAAAAAAAAAAATAAGCATTGACTTTTCTCTCTTTGCATTCACCATCTATTTTGGGCTAACTCAAGAGAAAGTCTTAGAAATGCAAAAGGGAAAATATCTCTTTTTTTTCTTGAAAAAATTACCCTAATACAAATTTGAGTCATGAATTGGATAAACTGTGCTTGCATGTGGAGATAAAAAGATGAAAGAGATGTGACTCCAGCTTGTAAATTGTTCCTTCTGGTGAGGATATACATAAACAGATAATTATAACACAGAGTACAAAACTTAGAGATAGACTCAAATGCTCAAACATTCCCCAGCTCCTCAGTTTCTCCTTACTCTGCCTGCATTGTATGATGTATTGGACACTGCTGGACTATGGAAAAATCCAAAGCTAAGACACCTTGTTTGGGCTCAATTGGGATTTGACTAGCAAATAATTTATTAGGAAAGGTGAATAAAACATATCCTGAGCTCTTACTTTGTAAAGCAGTGACCTCATGACATGCATAATGAAAAGCTGTGAGAAGTGGCAAGATATGACTCTTTTTCTAATGAGTCTCAAGAAGATACTAAAAATCTGTTGTCTTGTAATATTTTGAAAAAAATGTGTTATATGTGAATCTTACCTCTTAGAATGAACAATATCTATAGAGTTAATAGCTTTCATAATAAAACTGATCTGGAAAGTTGGTGAAAATTCATACCAAAACATTAGGTAGGAAAGCGCATGTTAAGCAGGGGAGTATAATAGAGTATAATACCATGTCCACAAAAGATGATTGATCGAAACTAATTTCTAATTTCTAATTTTCTATGTAATTTTTGCCAAGCATTGTGTCACTGTGATAATAATGAGTCAAATAAAATGGAAATAGCCAACCAATTAGACAATTTTTGCTGAGTTGTACTTCAGAATTTCACACAAATATGGATATTTTCCCCTGCAAATAAGTAACTCTTGGGGCGGGGGGTATGCTATGGAATTGTTTGTGTGAATCAAATAACTCCCTTTATAGCTTTGTTTTTCAAATGTCCTGCTATACAAAAATCATGTTCAACCTCATGGTTTCATTTAAAATGGTCCACAGGAACGAACTACATTAATGAGTTCAATTGATTCTAAATATCATTAGAATAATCATATAAAGCTTAAATGCTTCCAGTTATAAAATGCACAGATATTTGGTCCTAGCTTTAAACAAAAGGAAAGCAGCTCTTCAGCAATCCACAGTGAGAACAGGAACAGGGGCTTGTTTTATAATTTTATTGTCAGCAATTTTTACGGTTAATAATGCTGCTTGGATATTGGATCTTGTAGATCTTTTCCCAAGACCAATCCTTCCATGCATGTGGAGAGACTTGTCAGCAGTAAAAATTAGAAATTTTTATCAAACAGATAAAGACTCCCTTTGAAGCATGTGTATGTTATTTCAAAAGATCTAAATATGAATTTAGTAAAGAGTTGAATTATATGTCCTGAGATTGATGTCTAAGTCTATTCTAAATTTTATATGTTGGAGGTCTGACCACCACTCAACCATTCCAATAAACTGAACTGAAAGGTAAGCCCTTTTATAAGTTGGGGACTAAAATGTAGAAATCTGGCACCAAATATATCTTGCTATTCCATTTAATTTTTCTCATGATTTGTGGTTGCCAAATACTCATCGGCAAGAAAAATTTTTAAACTGGGCAGGGAGATGAACCTGTGTATTTAGGTACAGTTCACTGTTTGCCTTGTTTGGAGGGGGCTGACTGGTGAGTGAAATGGGGCAAAGACACTGGGAGCAATGACAGCAGATTCCTAGATGGGCCTGGAGCTGGAAAACTATGAAACTAGATAGTAAGAAGTTGCACACTCATAGCAGCAAGTTTTTGATGCTAGTAACTGTTAGACTTTGAAAATTCTAAATCTTAGATAAGATCTAATTGATCAACAAGTTTAGGATACACAATAAATCTTACAATACTAATTTTCTCTTTCTCAGCCCTGGCCTTTCCAGATCCACCACAAGTTCTGTGTGCCAGTAGGTTACCCTCAAGCCCCCATCACTCTCCTTCCTACTTACCCATTCCCTCACACACACATGCATGCACCACATGTACACAAACACACACACGCACACAAACACACACACACGCATGCACATACACGCACACCAGGACACATTCAAGAAACCCAGTCTGTACCATTTTGACTGATTGCTTCTTGTCTCCATTTTTTCCTGTCATTAATCAGGAAATCAGACTCTGGGGACTGTTGTGTTGGCATCAAGAGTAACAAGAACCGTGTTAAGACATAGTTGATCTATCAGAAAAACTCTTCACCAGGGTGGGAGGGAGGCTGAGCTGATTAATTCTGAGGCATGACTAACCAGACTGGGATAACCAGCTATAGAAAACCCCTGGTGCGCCTATATATTCTAAACCCCAAAACTCTTTATAAAGGCAGGACTATAGAGACAAAAGAATGGAAACCTATGAACAGTGACTGAGAATGACTGAGTTGTAAGGATGAATATTACTGGGAGCCCATTTTCTGTATCTTTTAAAGCCAACCAACAAAGGTTGCCTTTTGGGTACATCGGCTTATCTCAAAAAGCACACCCCACTCCCTTTTTGGAAGGCCTCCTTTTTGGCATTTCATACTCTGGCACTCATAGCCTTAGAACAAAGACATTTCATTTTTCAGACCTTGCTAAGAATTTTTGGGAAAGAGAAATCATCTTGAGTTTTGCACGTACAAAGGGTGGGGTACAAGTATGTAGGCACATTCTACTTTTACTCCCTGATTTCTTGGAAGACACCATGTAGTCACTGATCCCAAGGCATTCTGAAACAGCCAGGTGCGGCTGCTCTAAAGAATGGGTTCTTCCTGAGCTGGCATCTGCACAACCGTCTGTTTAGTTCAGTACAAACCAAAATATGTGACACAATCAGTGCCCTCAGGAGATGAACGCGTAGGATCATGAGAACTGGAACTCCACTTAGGAGACAACTATGGAGATTGGGCTGGGGGTTCAGAGGAGAGGGTTCTACTGACTGGTTCATAAAATTAAGGATTCTTGTTAGACTGCCCTAAATATCATGACTTTCACTTACTCATGTGGGAGTGTTTCTCAAAATTCAATAGTTTGAATTCCACCTTAATAAACTTTGACATCTCAATGAACCATTTGTGATGATATTTATTTAATATTTTTAAACATTGACTCATTGTTATTTACTTAGTAAATGTAAAGTTGCTCATTTTTTATAATGTAAAAACAATGTATTTATTTCAAAAGAAAAGCACTACCCTTGCTTTTTTATATCTCTTGATCTATTTTCCATTACACATTAAAATTACATGCCTATTAAAATAAACATGTCCCTATATTGCCCAAAATTGTTTCACATACCACCAGGGCTACCCATCTTATTCTTTGGGAAATACTGTCAGCAGGCATAGTTCCCAAAAACCACACCTCTGTGGTCCCCTGCAGATAGCTTTGGTCTCCAAATGGAGAAAAGGCTTACAATGTGAGTGCCCCCAGCAGACAGCTTTGACTTAATGCTATTGGAAGGTATTTATGAATAGCACATTCCCTGAGAGAAGTTTTTGAAAAAGTGAAATAACTGCCAGTCAGGGCTTGGGCACCAGCAAGACAGTGAGGTCACTTGAAAATGGAGGTGTTTAGCAATTTTACCTGGGTCAGAGTGCGCAAAGCAGGAATCTTTAGTTTCACTGGCTAATCGGTACTTGCAAACTGTTCAATGTCAAAAGAAAGTAAAATCTTAAAAGTTGCTGTGGTGGCTTTGTAAGGTGATGATTTGACTAGGCTGAGATACATTCCCTAAATTCCCGCTCTTGAAAATTTCTGGTTAAAATGGATTCTTGGAAGCTGGGGAGGGCAAAGAGGAATCAGTTGCCATCTTGAAGCTCGTACACATTGTTACAGATCTGCTGACTTACCTGTTGATGTGAAGCAGCAGCTAGGCCTGCAACTGCTCCACTTGCCCCTGCATCTTCTTTCAGTTTTTCTTACTCGTGTATCAGATATGTGTATGTTCAGTTCTGTGATGAAGGGCCAACTTCTGCAGAATATCCTTGTCATTAAAGTCAGAGGCCGCAAGAACAGCCATTGTGTAAGTCTGTTCTTTCAGGCTCTCAATTTTGTTTGTTGTTTCTTGCTTGCTCATGATCTTCCCCTCCTGACAGACTCCTCTCTGTGTACCTCAACTTCCACATCAGATGCAAAAACAAAGCCTTAAGAGAACACTTAACCAAACCCCACAATAGTGAAAGCCAGTTCCCTGAAATATGTATGCATGTACACACACACACACACACACACACACACACACACACACACACACATTTTGCTAAAGCTGAGACAGTAAATTGCCAAGAAATTGCAGCTTTTAGTTGCCACTGAGTGGTGTAGTAGGAGCACTAGATCTAAAACTGCAGATGAATGTTGATACTTGTTATTTATCATGCATGTGGCTTTGACAAACCACATAAGTTCCATTTTTCCATAAATGAAATGAGGCTAACAGGGTTGTATTAAACTGGATTAAACTGAGTAGAGAAATTTATGCTTTCAAAATTTAGTGTTGTAGAACTGTTAAAGAATTAATTACTGTATTAGCCAGGATAAATAACATTAGCTGATGTAACAAATAAATCCTGAACTTCAGGGGCTTATGAAAGCAAAGATCTATTTCTGGCTCATAATAGTGCTCAATACAGGTTGGTGGAATGGGAGTGAGTGGGTAGACTTTGATCCATGCTGTCAATAGGAGGCCCAGGTTCCTTCCCTCATGTTGATTTACCGTCTTCTAGGTCCTTTTCCTTCATTCAAACAAGGAAAGCAATAGCTTATGGAGAAATACATCTGCTCTTAACAATCTGGGCTTGAAAGTGACTCACATGCAAGGGGGTTGGAAGATGTAGTCTAGCTATGCCCATGAAGAAGAGTCCTTCACAGATATTGGTGAGCACTAGAAGTCTGCTACAAAGCCAGACATTGCTAATTACTGTATTCCTCCATGAAGGAATTATTGCACTATTACACTCTGTTTAAAATCTAATACCATGTAGAAAGGACAAAATCTCTATGAGAAATGATAATCTATGTCAGAAACTAAGTTGAAGCAGCTGCACTGAATGTATGATAAATACATTTACTGTTTCATTGCAAATTTCAAGCAATTGATCATAAAGAAAGAAGTTTATTTTGAAGCTATTGAGATAAAGGAAATAAATAATAGTTCTCTAATTGAAATATGACAATCAATAATTGTGTATGTTATTCATATAGCCATGTCACTTTCTTCCTCTTTCAGTCAAGATCAAGAAGTAATGCTAATATAATTCAGTAACAGTCAACCCTAAAATTACTCAGTGGCTAAGGTTTGTTATTTCTATCTCATGTTTCATGCCCAACACAGCTGGCAGAGGTCTCTGCTGCATGTAGTCACTCATGGACCCAGGATCTCTCTCCACACATGCTACTATAATCACTAGGGCAGGGAAAGACTTAAAGCTTCTCTTTGGAGGGAGCAAACATCGCTTCCCACAGTTTATTAGTCAAAAAGATCACGTGGCCATGCTTAACTTCTAAGGAGGCTGCATATTGCCCAGTAAGAGAGAAGACTTGGTATGTGGGCAAATCATCACTCACAGTCTTTTGCTTTATTACTCCTTGTTAGTAGAAAAAGCAGCTGAATGAGGACAGTGCAAATGGGGAGACAAACAAAAATCTGTTATTTAATGACTTGGAGGCACTTAAAACTCTGTTTTTCTTTAATCTTTATTTATCTTTATTTATTTTTATTTATTTTTTAATTGAAGAAATTATTTAAATATTTCTCCCTCATTTACATCCCTCAAAACTTCGTTGATAGAAAAAATAATCTTTATCATCAAACAAAACTTACAAATAATGTTGGTGTCATTTTCCCCTTGAATACCAGAGCTAAAGCTGTGTACAACACTGAAGTTATTTTAAGCAACAACATGGGTAATTGTACTCTTAAAATCAGTTAATTTTATTGTACACAAATTGTATTTCAGTAAAAAACCAGTACTTTAGGGATCTTATTGTGCATATTTCTGTAAATACTGTTTTAAACTTGTCTTTGTATTTGTACTGTATGTTCTTAAAATCTTAAGCTTAGTGTTTTAAAATGAAAAGGCTTATTTGAAGAGAAACGTGCTATTCTCATTGTTTCAATTAACTAGGACTATGGGGAATCTAGGTGTTTCTCACTGCACAAACGAAAAGTTCATGAAACTTTAATTGATTATTCTGTCCAGTGCTTTCTTTTAAAACAAAATGGTCAAAAGGATCATTGTTGTTTTTGTTCGTAGGCTGACCTTTTGAGATGATGTAACTATAATCCTGGACACAACTGATAGATAAGAAATCAGGGTCTCAGTTGATGACGGAAATCTGTGGGTTGGGCCTAAAGGAAGCCTGTGGCCCATTAAGTTGGATTTGACATAAGAACTCTTCCTAAATACACTGTTCTATATTTTTTAAAAAATGAACAAAACCTCTTCCTTGGAAAGTACAAAGTATGTAGAAAAAGCAGAAGTCCATAGGAAGAGATGCATTCTCTTTCTAAAGATACACCCTTGAATTCATTCTCCTAAAGGTGTATCTTTTGAACTTTTTATCAAGGCTGTTGAGACCATGATAATAAAAATTAGAGGAAATGGTATGAAAGGAAAAAAATGAAAGATAAAGGAGTCAAAGGTGGAATATTTTCTCTGGGCTTACCTCTGCTCCAATCAGTAACACAGACCCTGACTTCCCTCACTGAAATCTGCTCCTTATCCGGCCTTCTCGCCCATGGAAGAAGTTGGCTTCACCTCGGCTCTGAAGAAGACAACCGAGGAGGGGAGGCAGAAGCCATGGGAGTGAAGGCAGCAGGCACTTGCCAGGTTGCAGTCGATGACTTGAGAAGGCTCGTGTAGTAGAATGAAGAATCAAGAGAGAACAGAGCAGGCTCAGAGTAGGATATCAGAGGATAAGCAGAGGTTGAGCCTGAAATGGCTCTGAGGTTGGCAGACTGTTGAGGCATTATGGATACCAGAGTTACATTTCATCCTGCCTAACACCCATCTTTTGGTGGGGCATGCCTGGGCAGCAATCGCTGAGATATTTCCTGTGCTTTCTCTACTCCCCACATATCTATCTACCATGGTTTGCATTCTTTCTTCATCATTTCAGCTTTTTCCTATATGCATTAGTTCTTCCAGTTTTATAAATCAACTGATGCCTTTTTTCTTAACAAGTTCAGTGCTCCCTGGCCTATTGTTGGCCTCGAACTCCTTACACAGCAAGTTAAAAGTTCTAACCTTTATTTCCTGTGCCAAATCAGATGACTTGTGGCTCAATGGCAATAATCTCAAATTTTGGCACTCCCCAAACATAATTATAAGCACTTACTGTTAATACATCTCACTTGTCAATTGATTATGTCTATCTTGTGCATCTCTTGAATTTGAAGATAAAAATCACTTATTATATCTTTATGCCTGAACAGTGCTGTAAATTTGACACAATATGTGTGAAATACAGAATGATCACTTTTATTTAACTTGTCTTAAAGTAACTAAGATTTAGAATTCTTTGACAAATCAGTTTGTGTAGAAACCAATAGTATCTCTAAATTCCCCTAGAAAATATCACTATACTTGTTATTTTATATGTTGATCTTCAATATTTCAACAAATTCCCACCTAATTCTATGATAGATATGCAAGGGTCCTTCCTGGTACTTCAAAGAAGGTCACAGAATTTAACAAGTAAAATTAGTTTTAATTTGTTGAATGTTAGAACTAAACGGAACCTTAAAAATAATTTGTTGAATGTTAGAACTAAACGGAACCTTAAAAATAAGTGTGGTCAACTCTTTAATATTACAAACGAGAAAGCTGTGGTCCAGAAGATTTCACTGACTTTGCCTAAAACCCAGTTAATGACAGAAGTGAGGCTTAAACTGAGATCTACCGATATTTACTCCTGTCTGCTTATCATGACCTGAGGCCTCCTCTCTATTTAATTTTTACAATAAAATAAACACATAGATATTTAAGAAGAGCAAGGGACCAATAACGACTTGGTACAATGGTTCTCAGGGAGGATTTTCTTTGGCATCACCAAAGGACTTTGTGAAAAAGACAGATTCCCGTCTCCCTTCAATCTTCAGTTTAAAAACACCCAAGACAGGCCCAGAAATGTGTAATTGAAAAAAAATCTCTGCCACTGATTCTGGTGTATCCTCTAATTAAGAACTGCTAAAAATACAGATGCCTGGACTTTAATTTCAATGGCTCTGGGTATGGAATCTGATATCTTCTACTTATTGTGTGATCTTGACCCAGTTGTTCAATCTCTCTGAGCTTCAGATTTCTCATCTGTAAAAAAAAGGAGATAATAATAGTAATTCTACAGAAATCACGACATGAAACACTTAGCATGGTTTTTGTCACAGAGTGCATGCTCAATAAATTTTTTCTTTTTATATTGTGTCCTTGAAAAGACTGGAAATTCTCACATTCTTCTCTAAGAAGAGATCACATTTGCCTTAGTAATTGAAGGCATGGACTCCATGATCAGAGAAACCTCAGCTCTAAGTCCAACTCTGCCATTTATTGCTTATGTGTCTTTGCAAAAATTACTCAGAATTTCTATGCCTTAGTGTTTTCTGCTCCATGGGATAGCAATAATATAATGCTTGACATGTAGTCAATATACAATAAAATATTAATAATAATAATAATAATTGTCATTATTATTAGTTGTATCATCATTATTATCACTACCACTCTATTCTGACATCGAATATGCAGACTTTACCAGTTGAAACCTCTTTATTATGACTAAATGGAAATAGCTATTCAGGTGCTGAGTAAGATATTGTAAGACTGCATAAATCCATCATTAGAAACTATTTTACTATGTACCTAATTTTTATTGAGATAATTGATATACGACTGAATGTATAGTTATTAACTGTACCAATAAATGTCTTGAAAATGCATACACTCATTTAATCCACTTCTTTAGCAAGATATGGAATATTTCCATCACTCCAGAAAGCTCTCACGTGTCCTTTCATAGTCAGTCCCACCTCTCTGTGCCTGAAGGAACAATCACCATCCTGATTTCTATCATGATGTGATAGTTTACCTCTTTGGAATTTCATGTAAATAGAATTATCGAGTGTGTGCTCTTTTGCAGATGATTTCTTTCACTCAGCATGTTTTTGAAATTCAACCATGTTGGTGCCTGTACTGGTAGTTTGTTTCTTAATGCACTTTTAATCACTTAGTTGAGAGATTACTTTACTGACTGCACTAGTTCTATAAGTCATATGCCAAATATGACTTATATTACCAACTTTTTAAAAAGAAATGATAGTGATTATAGACACTACATTGCTGATGAAGAATCATCGTTAGCTGGTGGCAGGAATAAGAATAAAATATGATAGTAAAATCTGATATTTGGCTATTTTGTCACCTCATTGGGGAAAAGACAGACCATCCATGGCTTGGTAGCTTTATTCCAGTCTGATATTTTCATGCAGATATCTGAAAATTAAAATTTGATACTACCGGAGTCATAAATTGCCTTAAGCATGTTTGCAAAATTAGGAAGCATCCACTTTTGAAAAAGTCTCTAGAACAGTGGTTCCCAGTGTGCATGCACCAAGTGAATGTTTGGAAAGCAATATACAAGCTCTTTTATACTTATCTTAAAAATAAGAAAGATCTTGAACTTTACTATCATGCATGATGTTGTTTGTCATGGCCCCTTGAGTCCACAGTCAGAAGTCAGGTGAGAGAAAAAGTACCCTATCCAGAGACATCCTTGTTCTCAGGCTTCCATTGTTTTTAGTGTATTACAGTAGATGGCATTTACAGGTGCCCTTGCTGAAAGAATTTATAAATTTTATGGTCTCATTTTATTAAATCAACCATTACAATGTAGGAAAACAGTGAAGTAAGCACAGGAAAAGAAGATGGCAGAGCTGGCCCTCTTCATGATAAAGGCTCTTTGTCAGCCATATTATGAGCTGAAGACATTTATGGTCTTATCACAACTAAGAAGAAATGGGTATAAAATATTTGGCATTATCAATAAGGCTATTTGAAATAAGGACTTGTAACACATTTAAAAATATTACCTATTTTATCCTTGATTCATCCTTTAAAATGTTCTATTTCCGTTCTATTTTTGTGTGTTTTAATTTACACAGTATTTCAGATATTAAATGATTTAGAATAAGTAAATATATTTGAGGAATTCGAACATTTTACTGCAGGGGTGAACAAATTGATGTAATGCAATGTTAAGTTATTTCTGTGTGTACTCTTTACTATGAAGTATTTTTTTATCTAAATTGCAAAGTGAACAGCAATAGGCTTAGGGAAACATTTCAACCATAGGATCAAGTTTACTATGTTCCAATGACATATATGGTTTGAGCTTAAGAAACTGCTTCATCTTGTGGCTATGCTTCTAGAACTTGGTTAGATATAATTAATGTATATTGCATTTAATGAATATTTAGTGCCTTCTAATGTCAAGAAAAACATCTTTTTAGAATATTCTCATATAGTCCCTTACTATCTCAATGTGTTGAACACTTCATAAAAGGTCCTTTGATGTCAACAACCATGTAGATTCGCATAAATATGTTTTGCTATTTCGAATCTTGAATTTATTCTACCCACATGAACTCTTTAATGTTGTACTGGGAGGTTTAATAAGTGGGAAGAGGAAAATATAGAAAATAAAGAGAGAAAAATGAAGTTTCTAGACATTAGAAGTGAAACTGGGGTTATTTTTAGGCAAATAATAGTCAGACCTATTGCCATAATAATCCTCTGCTTTACATCACACTTTTCTTCCAAAGAACTTAGAATACTTTATGAACAGCTTAAGATCACCTGGTGAATCAACATCAAAATGTAGACCAGAAGTTACTTCCTGATTAGTTTTTATCGATAACTCTTTTGGGGACCTATACTGAGGTCAGGGTTTAATTACTCATCTAAGAAATGAGAAGGAAAGTTTTCATGAGAAGGGGAAATAAAAAAAAAAAAGGAAAGAAATAAAACAGCAGAAAGATCAAAAGCAAACATCACAAGTTATTTTCCAGTTAACTGTATTTCCTTCTGTCACTTGCCACCTCTACTAAATTTAATTGGTTTTCATCAGGTGGTATCCAGATCCCAGTTTGGTGATTACCTTCTGCCTGTTCAGAGTTCCTAGTAGTGTCAATAATTTTCTCTATTTTTTTTTAAGTTGCTGGTGTTGCTTCTTGGTGGATTGTGTTTATTCAAAGAACAAAGTATTTGCTAAGAAATATATTTTGTGTGCTCATGTAGTAGACTAAACAATCTCAATACATGTGCTTGAGATCCTGTCATAAGTAGTCTCCAAATGTACTTATTCTATAAGGTACATATGAGCATATCTTTAAAAATGCTTTATAGTGTTCAGGTATGTATTGATTTGTTTCTATATAACAAATGCTTTTCTGATAAAACCCCTTGACTCATCATTTTCAGAAATCAGCCCTTGCTGTATTTAATTGCTCATGTTGAAATATTGGTCTCTGAATCTAGTCTATTTTTTTCATGCATTTTATGTTTAGTCTCCACAATTAGTTTGTAATCTCTCAAGGACAGAAGCTGTACTTGCTTCTTTTGGTATTTCTCAGTGGAAGCACTTCTTAACCATTGTGGTTACGGCCAACTTTTTGTAGGTCTCCACTTTTCAGAAGGCATGTTGAGCCTCCCATACACAGTACATTTAGATGGCAGTGTAGAGCTTATGCTCATGATTCATTTATTCATTCAATTAAATTTTTGATCTTCTGCTATATGCCAAAAGCTGTTTTCGACTTAACAATAAACAGACAAAAAATCCTGACCTTATGTGTCTTGCAATTTAGTGAAGGCAGAACAGATAGTAAACAAAATAAAGTGTGAAAATATTAAGTAAGCTAGTGCTAAGTACCAAGGAAAATAAAGCACCTAAAAGTTAGCATCTGAATAGAAAACAAGAAAATGAATGAGAAAATCATGAAACAATCTGGAAGGAAGATGTTCCCTGTAAGGGAGAGCAAGTGCAAAGGTCTAAGGCAAGAGCAAGACTAGTTTGTTTAAGGAAAAACAAAGAGCCCAGTAGGGCTGCAGAAAAGTGAGCAGCTGGGAAAGCAATAGAAGAACTCATAAATGTAACAGGCCCTATAGTAAAGGGCCTTGTAGATCATTGAGAGGGCCTCACTTTTACTCTCAGGAGAAGGAAATCTACTTCAGTTTGCTAGGACTGCTGTAACAAGGTACCACAAACTTGATGATTTAAGCAACAGAAATTTATTATCTCACAATCTGGAGTCTAGAAAACCCAAACCAAGGTGTTGGTAAGGTTCTGAGGCCTATGAGGGAGACTCTGCTGCAAGCCTCTCACCTTGGCTTATAGATGGCTGTCGTCATGTTCATATGACATTCTCCTTGTATGCTAGTCTCTCTCCAATTTTCCCTTTGAATAAGGACACCAGTCATATTGGATTAGGGTTCACCCTAATCACCTCATTTTAAATTGGTAAAGCCACTCTCTCCAAATAAGGTCCTATTCTGAGATAGTACAGGTTAGGACTTCAACATACAAATGAGGGAGGCAGGACAAAGTTCAATCCATAAAGAAGTCATTGGAGGTTTTGAATACAGAAGTACATGACCTAACTCTATTCTCCGGCCTCACTGCTGAGAATAGAAGCCAAGATATCAAACAGGAAGCTCTTGTAATATTCAGGTGAGAAATAATGGATGGTAGCAATGGATGCAGGTGATGAAAGCAGTTAGATTCTGAATATAATCTGAAAGTGAGCCAATAGGCTTTTCTAGTAGATTAGGTTTAGAGGGTGAGAAAAAAAAAGAGTCAAGAGTAACTCCAAGTCACTTTTTTTAGGGTTAGAGATACCGGCAAGAGGAGTAAGTCTGGAGGGAAACAACAAGAAATTTAGGACACCTTAAGTTTTAGATGCCTACTACAGATCCAAGAGGAGATGCCAAGGTCCATTTTCAGCAGACAAATGGGCCTCCAAGCCAAGATGCTTGTAACTAGAGGAGAGAGTCACAAGCTAAGTCTCTGGTTTCTTCATTTGAGCTTTAAAAATATAAAAAGAAAACAGCAAAGGAGACTGAGAAGTAGCAGCTAGAAAAAAAATAAGAAAACTGGAGGTGTGTGGCATCCTGGAAGTGAAGGAAATAAAATTATTCAAGAGATCCATGCAGTTAAGTACTTCTAGGAGGCCAAGTAATATGAGAACCAAGAGCTGACCATTGGGTCAGGCAATATGGGAGTCATTGGTGATCTTCTTGAGAGTTTTGTTGGGGAAAGGGAACAAACTCCTGACTGAAATGGGTTAGGAGAAGCTGAGAATATTGGACCAGCAAGTATAGACTATGTCAAGAGTGCTTTTTGTGAAGGAAAGGAGAGACAGGAGACAATGGATGAAGAGGTAATGTTGGGGAACCACAGCAGATTTATTTGCTGATGGGGAGTATCTAATAGGAAAAGAAAATTGATGGTGCAAGCAAGATTAGAACATTATTATTCTAGAAAATTGTTTCAGGATATCTCCCAAGTCTTAGTTTTGGAATGAAAATGGGATAATAAAACTGCCTAATAGTTTTGTTATGAAGATTAAGTGAATTGATACATGTGAAATACTTAGAAAGATGTTTAAAATTATATATTTATACAATATTTGCTGAAAATTATATGTAGCCATATAAATATACATGTTATGGTTATTTTATATACTTATACACAGAGAGACCTTTTGAGTTTAACTTATAATTCCATGGTTCTCTAGAAGATGAGATATGATTCATCTTTGTGGGTGTAGCTATTCATTGATGGAAAGAGAAGCACTTGTGGCACAGAAAAAAGACCAGAATCTTTCTAGCTATTTGTCTTTGGGTATGCTGTTTAACCCATCCAAGTCTCAGTTTCCTGGCCTATAAAATGCATATTAAAATTTCCACCTTAAAGGATTAATATAAGGAAGTAAAAGGGTTTATATCAAAGTTTCAACGTGTAGAAGGCACTCATGCACTTTTTTCTTAGTAACAGAAGTCAATTCCCCCACACAACTCTATTCACCTTTTAAGTTTCAAAGTTACCACAGTCTTTCAAAGGTGCTTTTCTGAATCTATGTAATTTAAAAGATTTTTAAATGGCAGTAATTTAAAGAAGTCCTGTTCTTTCTCATGTCTCTGAAAAATGGGGCAAAATCTTGCTGGTCTGAGCACAATAGAGATAAAATAACCCAAAATCTAATACTTTAGCAGATTGGCATCTTTCTTTATAAGACAACGTTATAAGACAAGGTTGTAAGACAACATTGCTCTTATGAAACAAAGCTGTATGTTTAATGAAAGGACCTATATCAGTCTTTGCCATTGAAGAAATTTATTATTAGTATTTTTTGCCATGAAGGAACTAGATGTTTCCTCACTTTCCCTGCTCCAGAGAATGATTGCTCTGTTTAAGTTATAGCCAGTAGATTTCTTAGCTGAGCAAAAGGATGGATTTGAGTGCTCTCAGAGGCCACCACAGTTATAGATCATTTATAGGAATTGGCAATAACACATCCTGAGGGCAATTGGAGAAGGTGCAGGAATTTAGCATCTCTCTGAATCACGAGGCTGGGGCTTTCTCTAATGTTTACATCATAGGAGATCAAGGATGAACAGGACCCTGAAAGTCAGCCTTCTCATCCACAATTTAAATTATCTTAGGAAAATAATCACCTATTTTGTTTTTAAAAAGTGACTCCAGAGAGGAAAGCCACAATCATTAATGCCATAATTAGTAATGATGGCTGAGACTGGGTTCTTAAGCAAAGTAGTTTTTCTTGCCTTTTTAACTTTGATGTTTTCTTTTCCTTTAAGATGCTTTTTAAAAGTCTAGATATCATACCAATAGTCAATCAACATCAATTTTTATATGATAAAATGTGTATAGACGAATTCTAGATAGAATTTTAGGTAGACATTTACTTAAGATCATTTGAAACGGGAACTTCACAAATTAACTAATTTTGTCTAAAAACTAATAGGCTCTCAGGCATGAGGGAATTTTTGTGCTGATGGTAGAGCTCTAAAAACTAATAGGCTTTTTCTGAGTCACTCACAACTGGGGGACAAATGCTAATATCTTGCTACATTAGCTATGGAGGATATATGACTTACCTTGCTGCTTGCTTTATGGGAATGATAAGTAGTTTTTCAATTGCAAATTTCTAGTATGCTAATTTCCCTTCACACATTAACTAGTCATCAGGTTGAGAAGAGGAATGACAACTGCAACTTATTGATTTGGTGGTCATTTGAACAAGAAGCCACACAACTGAGCATATATCAGGAACCTTTACTTTACATGAAGCTTTAACTGTTTATGTGAACTGTAGTCATGAAAATATCTAAAATACTGGCAATGAAACAACTAAAACACTGTTAATAGAGAATATTTCATGGATCTCTTGGATTACTGCATGTCTTGTGAGTAGAGACACTATCTTTTTTCATACTATCTTGGAAGATATAGTGTCTCTTCCCAGAGCAAAGAGCGGATTTGTTTATAGCATTGGAAGATGGAGATAATGTCTCCCTCCAGAGTAAAAATCAAGCAGTATAATAAAGGTAGCATCTCCCTTTGGAACAAAGGGAAGGCATGCTTACTCCTCCTCCCTTCTGTATGTGCAGGTGACCTCCTTGTGTCTCTATGGGGGGACTGAGGCTTGAGAATAAGCACAAGAAAATGCTAATACTACTACTACTGCTACTGCTGTGAGTAATAAAATCTTCTGATTCAGGAATCTCATGTGTTCTACCAGCATGCTTGACACTATGACAGGTTAACTTCTAAGCTTACAGATAGGGTAAAATCTTAGACCCTTCACAGTTTTGATAGTCACATTGATATGTATTGGAAAGGTATTTATAGCTTGTGTGTATGCTTGTGTGTGCGCAACCCTCAATGTTAATAAAATGGTTTGAAACTTTTGATAACTAGCAAAATTATTTAAAAAGCTATCCCCACCACTGTTACATTTTAAAGCTAGTGATTATACACTAGTTTATTAACAGAAAATAACTATGTCTTTATTTCTTAAAACATAGCTTCATCCTTTGTGCCTGACACATAGTAGGTGGTCAGCAAATATTTGTGAAACCAAAGTTAAATAGATCATGCCCTTATAGAGTGACTTTTTAATGAACAATCTTTTTTAAATAATTTTATTTGATAGTTATTAGTCTTTAGTATTATATAGTGATATTAATATTTTGAGTACCAATGAAATTCTGCCTTTCACTATCATTTTATCAAAATTTATCAAAAACTATAGTTTTTCTTTAAAAGCTGATTGTCAAGCTGTACTGCATTTCTAAATGTGTTTTGATTATATCCAGTCTTGTGGAATAGAGCAGAGTTGGCGAATTAAGATATTTTACTTTTCTCTTAGGTTTCCCTGCCTATAAAATAAAAGCAATTAGACAAAATGAAGTTTAAAATTATTTCAACTTAAAGGTTCTGATTGTATGGTAATGAGCTCCTTTTTTTTTTTTTTTTTTTACTATGAATCTAGAGGACATTAATATTCACTTAAAAGTAATTCTCGCTTTAATTCACATTTTCCAAGATTCACTTTCTCTCTTCAGGAAGGCACATTTGTTTTTGCTTGAGTTGGAAAAATAAAAACAAAAAATAATTCACCATGAGGGAGAAGTTGTGCCAATCCTAGGCCTCATGGTAATTTGTACATCCAAGGCTGGCATTCTCTCTCACATTCCATTCTAGGAATTTTATCTGAGCCCAGGTGTGTCAGCTGCTGTGTGAGTCTGGGACTGGGATGGAGGCCAAAGCTGGAGCTGAAGATTGGGAGTTCTACTCATAGAGTGCTCGTTGATGTCCTATCTCACCTGAACATCTTCGGAATAGAACACTAAATAATTACTTCAAATAGTCTAAATAAGTATTAAATATATTGTTGTGAATGAAAAAGTCGGTTTAATGGTTAAAAACATGAGACTTGGAGTCAGGCAAATTTCACCTTTCTCCTGGGAATCAGCTATGCCCCAGGGCTGAGCAAGGATGAAAGGCAATCACATCTGTCATGGCCTTAGCACTGCCATTGCCATGTAGATCAGGTTCAGAAATCTTAATTGTAGCAATTTCTATTTCATTCATTATTCATGTACCACGTAGGCATGCCAGATAAAAATGCATTCGCTCTCTCAGTGGCATGGGGTAAGGGTGGGAATGGGGTTGAGTATGGGGTCCAGTAAGGCCCTGGAGCAAAGGAATAAATAACAGCTGTGAATGGTAGATCTTCTGTTAGAGAAGATTCTTAGTAAAGTAATGTCTCTGCACCTGGAGGTCCTGAGTTTTTTCTGTGTTTTCATTTTTGTTACATGTATGTGGGAGACAATGATTCTCATAAAGAATAATCACTCCACAGGTGTTTTGAATCAGAAAATAATAAAAATTAGGACCTGGTTTCTGGCCTCAGAATTCTCTATAGTCCATCCAAGAGTTTTTCCTAAACCATATTCTTAAATAGGAGATCATTGCACTAATTCCATTAGAACTCAATGTTTCTTTTCTTAGCAAAAGTGCACAGTACCTCCTCTGGCTGAAATATAACTTGAATGTGCTGCCAAATACTTTCTACAACAAACTGCAATGCAGCAATCTATCAGTGGTACTAAAATTCTGCGGGGGTGGAATGAGTTGTCCAGTGTAAGAAGGCACCAACACAACAGAACACTGACTCAGTAACCTCTGACGTAAAGAAGTTAAGCTCCAGAGCTTTTTCAGTCCACAATACTCCATATCCATTAATTCCTTGTAATTTGTATCACACAGGAGAGAAAAAGTACATGCACACCTGCACACATGGGCATGTGTCTGTGTATGTGTGCGCTTCTACATGTAGAAGACTGTAAAAAAGGATATAGAATTAAAAAACTGAAAGGAGCAACATTATCAAAATTTGATGTTAAAAGGACTACTGAGTTAATGTTATTCTAGGCAGTACACACAAATTTCAACTTAGAAATTGGCAAGTTGGTTATATTTTTCAGATGAGTGAAGTGCATATTTTCAGAATGATGGAAGAATATTTCAACATGAATTTTAACAAGTCTTTCTTTATTGATGAAAAAGTGACAGGCTCAACCAAACTGAACTGAGCCACCACCATTTGATCTGGGGCTAATTCTTTCTCAAAAGACCAGGACACTTCCTGGCAAGCCAAGTTGAAATTTGGGGAAGAGGTTTTTTTCCATATGTGTATATGTGAAATGATATAGTGTAAACCATGGATCTACTTGATTTTCTGCCTCACTTCACTACAGATAATCTGGACAAACTTCACTACCTCTCTCTGAAGGCCACCGAGCATCCATAGCCAGCCAGCCCTCACAATGCAAAAGATATATATTTAACATTGCAGAGTCTTAGCCAGAAACTTAAGTTTCACATTGACTTACTGACAAGTCTTTGCCTTCATTTTCCTATCTGTAAAACAATTTTGGTCATCCTGCTAAACTTAAGAAGACGTTGAGAGAATAAATTCTGTAATGTCTATGAATCATTCTGAGCTCCTTCCTAGAATAATAGCTTTGGGGGCTTCTCTAAGGCTGGGTGCCTAACCCAAACTTCCATCCTCTGAGAACTACCTTTCTCACCCCACAGGTCTTGGCCCCAGCAGTCATTCAACATGCTGCTGGGCTCCTGGCCAGGTTAGTTGAACTGACAGTAGACAAGTGAAGTCAATTTCTGGTTAAGTTGAATCCATTAGTCTCTCTCTCTCTCTCTCTCTCTCTCTCTCTCTCTCTCTCTCTCTCTCTCTCTCTCAAATTTGGAAGTGGGACCTAGAACCTGTGAGTTGGTTTGGAACCTTGAGATTGAGAAGTGATGTGGAGCCAAGGTTCCATAAAGCAGGAAAAGCCAGGAAAAAAAGAGAGAGAGATGCCAATATGCAGAAAGAAGCAGAGATGAGCAACTAACTGCTTGTCTACAGAGAAGATGCTGTTCCTGACTACTTCAATTCCTTCTTCTAGGCCTTCATGAACTGTGGCTTCTCTTCTTACCCTTGGTCTTCAATGGATAACCTCATATCGCTCCAACAAATTTCACTTTTTAGCATATGCTACTTGGAGTGAATCCCTGTTACTTGTAACGAAATGATCCCAAAGCCTGAAATCTTTTAATCTGAGTTTCCTTTCTCAGAAAATCTGCCAATATCCTTGATATATGATAATTCTCAATAAAACTTTTTTGTAAGATAAGCAGATTTCTTAAAAATCCCTTCAGAAAAAAAGAAAACAAAACAACAACAACAACAACCACTAGTTCTTTGCTTGTTCCTGGGCATTCTTGTCTGTTAAGGGTGAGTCCATTTGCTCAACTTCAACATGCAATTAAGTAGAGTTCTAAAGAACAGGCAAACTCAGCCATTAGTAGAGGTTTATTTTTGTTTTTATTTTTTTTTATTGGAGCTCTGAATAATGACCAATCTCAAACCACTCCACAGCTAAGATGGCTTTTGACTCTTAAACAATGTGCAGTGAATTTGTCCATACACAGGTGGCTTCACTAACCAGCCATGGCTGCTCCATGTCAATAGATGAAATGTGAATGTAATTTATAGCACAGATGGCCAATCTAAAATATGCTCTTGAGGGCATCAAATAGATCAGAAGAATTTGGAACCAGAAGCAGTCCACCACCACCGTCCAGCCTTCACTAGAGGTGTGAGAAGCCAAGTCGTTTCTGTTCACAGGGAATTGGGGTGAATCATGAACATTTCTGTCAGCCTGAGGTTGAAAGTGAAACCTTATGTAACCAGCAAGATTTGCCCAACTGGAGGCTGATTATGGTGGGAAGCAAAGTATAGCATTTACTCATAAGTAGTCCCAGACCTGTAGGTGGAGAGCTTTCCTTTCTGATACTTGGCTCATCACATCATCAGAGTGTATGTTTCTCTCTTTCTCTCTTTCAAAGAAGGGCCAGTGCACTGTTTTGAAATCACTAGATGAAGAGCTGAAATAGTGTTCTTAACATTAGCCATGTGTTCTTGAGCAAATTATTGGCTTCTCTGAGCCTTGATTTCCTTACCTTTAAAGTGTAAGTATTATACTGCATTATGTCAAAGGTTCCTTCAAGGTCTAAAAATAAATGACTTTTTTCCTTATAGTAGAAACTCTTTGGAGCAAGGATTCTATTTTCCATTCCTGTGACTATCCCACTATCCCCTCCAGAGTGACTGATTTCCTAAATGTGGGTGAATGCCTTATGAAAATTGAGGAGTCAATCAGTCTTCCCCTAAAATTCACACAACTAGGCGTCACAAACTTCAGCACTTAAATCACAAATCAGCCCAACAATAAAGTCTCCCTTTCTGTCAATGACTCCGTTACAAAAAGAGATTATTATCAAAATGATGTTCCAACCTCCAACTTCTCAAGAGAGATGAGGCTTCCAAATTGATATCCATAAGCTCTGTTGTTCAGTAGATGCTGATAACTACTCACATTTCTCCCACAGAAGTGGAGTTAGTAGGGAAATAAAATGTATTTTAACTCCTCTTCAGTGGAACTTATGGGTAAATCTAGGGGATTCACCTTGCCACTTTTCCCCATGGCTCTAGTTGAGAATAGCTTGACATCAGGGCATAGCCATCTCACAAAGTGGCAACAGAGAGGACAGGTCCCTGGCTTCCCGGTCTGTTTTGCTGTCTCCTGTCTTGTTAGTAGAACAGGAGGAGCTCCCCACCTAGCAAGCAGAGGGCATTTTTGTAAGAAAAGTGCCAAGACATGTGCCTCTTCTAGTTTTGTTTACTCTAGTGCTTCCAGAACCCCTTGATAACCTTTCCAGCCATTTGAGGCTGAGCTATTATAAACAGTGCATTATGAATCAAACTTCTCACCTGATGCAAAACAGTTGACCAAAAATGCATCAATCTCAGAAGATCAGTGAAACTTTTAAGATGAGAAAATCTACTCTTTGAAATTTAACAAGAGAGCTCTCTGGAAAATGAGTGCATAAAATGACCAAATGTGACATAAACTGCAGTGACTTGTGCAGGCTACTCTATGGCAATGGCAACTGTTAGTTGATGAGTATTATTTTGAACTGAAATGACTTTGTATAAACATAAATATTTTCTTTCTTCCTTCTATTTTATTAAGAAAGAAGAAAATAAATTAAACCCACTAGCAGCAAATGAAGGAATATGTTTTTAACTTTAAAAACTATCTATAGTCTTACTCATAGAAAATTTATGTAAAAGTGTACCTTCATAAGGAGTTTTAATATGTGCCTTTGGATCATTTTTTTATTACAATTTTGAGCAATTTTATGGAAAAAAATAACATTTTCATGGCAGTCTCTAATAGCTCTATTCCCAATAGGGTATAGAGTCACTTGTCTCCCCCTCTTGTACATTCCTTTTACTGAGGCAGTTATTTCTCTGATTGCCATCACTGGCTTATAAGTGCATCTCTCTTAACAGGCCATGGATTCCTTGAAATAAAGAACATCCTTCCTTTATTCTTAAATTACAGATACTTAGCAATTTGTACATATCAGATATATAATAAAAAACTGTTACATAAATAAGTAACTTTACCAATTCAGAACCATGTATTACAATGCAAGAAAAAAATATGAAAAAATAAAGCTTAAAGTTTAATGGACAAGAACAAACAAACAAAAACAACTTAATTTGTAGTGCTTTCCTTTTTATCTGATATCAATTTTTTCTCTAATAAGCAATTAGTAAGTGAAAAGTAAACATTAAATACGTATTAATAACAATACACTCTATAGAAAGAACACTATCCAAGCAACAGTGCATTCTTGGTCAACTTGAGTTTTCTCTCGAACATTTATAAATTGAGATCCAATAGAAGGAATATAATTCATATTAGGAGTAGTTCAGGGAGTCTTTTTTGGAAGAGATATCAGTCGAGTTGAACTGACAGTCTGTTTGAGCTAAGTCCAAGCATGTTGCCTTCACTACTATTTATTTATTTCTTTTAGCCTTCACTACTTTTTAAAGTCCAAAATAGTGGATTTTTTTAAAAGTCCAAAAACCATGAAGATTTTTTTCTTTGAGTGGAACATTCCGTTTTGCTGCAGTTCATTGCTATTTCCCCCATCTTATTCTTGTTACTGTTTTTATCAAGCGCCCGTTCCTTTCTGCTGTTATTTCACCCCATGTTCACGCATCTTCTCCAGTAACCCAGGGTTTATTTGGATGGAGCATACTGGCCATGGTCAGGGTCAGAGGAAACAAGCACTTAATCTACACTTCAAAGTTTAAAGATTTTTTTTAGACCCTATCGATGATTTTTTTTTTTTCAAAATCTTTGTTAAGAGAAAACATGTTTACCATTTGAGGACTTTCATGCTGGAAACAATCTGCATAATGGACTCTATTGTTTCTTTATTCATCAGGGAGCAAAGCAGGCACTGTGCTCCCTACAAGGTCACATGATTAAAAAACTCCTTTTGTGTCCTCTGCTCCAAGGTCTCTGGCCCATACAGATGAGTGAAAAAATGGCAATTTGATGATATCCTGTATCTAAAGAAGAGCTTCAGATAACACAATGTGTTTAGCTCTGGATTACACTCCACTGGAGCATACGTCACCAGAAACAAAGCTCGAGTAAGTGACACTGTATTAGACCCTTACCTTGAACTTTAGTTACCAATGTGATTTTGTACCAAAAGGAGGAGGAGATAAACTGGAGAGGAGGTAGATGGACGAATCTCCCTTCCATGTCTCAATTGAATATTATTCATTTATACTTCCTTGATCCCAGCATCCACTAATGTGAGAGGGATATAGGAATGTAAGGTGGGAATATAAGGTAATCACACAATCATAGAATCTCAGCCTAGGAAAGGACTTTAAAGCATTTCTATTCTACCCAGTTATTTTCAGTTGAAATTATTCTATAATATCTCTGCTAAGCTGCTACTTAGTGTTTACTTATAGAAAACAGTGAATAAGACAAGAGATTCTAATTATAGATATCACTGTCCTTGGAAGGATGCAACATACTTAGTAGGATCCTGTCGCCTCTTAGAAATCTAGATGTTTTGGCCATAGATGCTGACTTTTCTGACCTCAGGCATTTTATGTTGATGGTTTGGTTAGACCATTGGTCAGGATGCTAGGCCATCTTTCATTTTTAAGCCTTGTCATTGTAGGAAACCTTATTTACTTATGATTTTATTTCAAACAGGAGAGTGCTAGATGAGGCTGAAGAAAAGCCAGTAGTCTTCAAGCCCTTTAGCTGTCCAAATATCTGTGGCCAGCACTTCCACTGGCCCTGTTTAAAGGTTTCTTTTTCTCTGCTATATGTCACCATGTCTAGCCGTCAAGGAGAAGGCTGTTATCTGCTCTCACCTGTGACCTGAATTTTGCTGAGGGATTGTTCATCCTACCACACATCTCAACAGTCTGGTTCAGGTAAGAGATTTTGACTCCTGGACTTCTTTTCCTAATGTTAATTTTGTCATTGCAATTCATGGACACTGCTACCCAACCCAGCCCCATTTCTTCCTTTTTCTGTTCATTTTCAGTCACTGAGTTTGCTAATATGTAGTAAAATATGGACATATTTGTGTATTCTTTATTTTTAAAGAATTAAATTAAAATAAAGTGATCCATTGCTTTCTCCTAAGAAAATAATAACCTTTTGTTCAACAGCTATTACTGAGCTCCCATATGTATCAGGCATTGTTTCCGTTTAGAAGTCCAATTGTCATATTTTTTTTCTGATGCTATCATCTCTTTAAACATCATTTTAATGGTTTGTTCAGGTGACTTTTCTTCTCCACCCAGTCACAATTTTCGTATTCTCTGCTCCAAGAGATGTAGGGGTAGAGTTCTGCTATACACCAAGAAGATAGTTAGCACCCAACTAATAAAGGATATGGTAGACTAGGGAGTGCTCAGAAATATAATTATTAAAGCAGAGATGGGTAGGGTTTTCAGCAAAGAGCTGCCTGAAGCTCATTCAAAAAGAAGAGGTAGAATCTCCTCTTCCCTTCATTTTAGGAACCAGACTTTCCCTTGTGGCTCCTAAAACCAACCAAAGCTATTTTCCACTCCACAGCTCGCCAGTGACAAATCATAGTATAAATGTGCCTTTCCAGCTGTAAGTAACATTGGAGATACCCATATGTGAAATCATATGGGACATTAGCATCAGAGCCAATAGTAGAATTCAGGTTTTCTATCAACACTACCTGCTATAATAATTCACACACACACACACACACACACACACACACACACACACACACACAGACTCCAAAAAGACTCTTCCTTTATCATTTACTGACAAAGAAAAACTCTATGAAATTCTTCTTAGCTGGACAGATGTTCAACATATTTTCTACCACTCATGAGTTCTCCCGCATGAACTGGGGCCACTGTAAACTGAAGGAAATATTTCTTAAATGTGTTAGGAGGTGTTATTCATACTTCAACCCTGATGGAACAGTGGCAGATGGTCAGTTCTCTTCCTTCAGGCATCATGATACCCGAATTATCATGTGATGCTGGGACCCATTGCAATGACTGTGGCTACTGTCCCATGAGGTTAATGAGCTGCTTTGCAGAATAAAGGAGAGGCAGTAAATACTAAAGGCAGAGCTGTGGAACTAGTCCCCCTCAATGCAAGTAATAAGCGGGTATGCGGTTTGCAGAGAATTTAAAAGCAATGATAAAATTAACTATAAGTCTGTCTGCTTTTTATTATCTCCATGTGCTGGCAATTCTAAACAAAGTCAGTAATAAAACATGTCTTCTTGAAAAAAAATATTTTTTCATTTATACGCTAATGTTTAGAACAATTGCTAAAGTTATTGTTGATTTCACATATAAAAATATCTATGTAACCTTCAAATTAACATGCTTTAACTGTGTGTTCTTTAATAAAAATAATATTTCTAGATAGACATTAATGTGGAGAACCCAGTTTTCCAGCTGGCACCCACTCATGCTGACTGAGCTGCACATGTCTCAAGAATTTGTGGCTAGTGGTTTGAGATTGTTCAAGCTTGCCTCAGTGACAGTGCATGTCTTCATTTCCTACAGTACCATACATTCCTGTGATTAAACAACAGATTCAAAATAAACAACAATGAAACAATATTAGTGTATTAGTCAACTCAGGCTGTCATAACAAAATAACACAGACTAGGTAGCTTAAACACAGAAATTAATTTTCTCACAGTTCTGGAGGCTGAAAGTACAAGATTAAAATGCCAGTAAAGTTGGTTTCTAGTGAGGCCTCTCTTTTTGGCCACCTTGATGCTATGCACTCACGTGGTCTTTCCTATGTGCACAAAGGCAGGGGGCAGGGAGAGAGGGAGACGGAGAGGGAGAGGGAGAGGGAGAGGGAGAGGGAGAGGGATGTCTAAGACCTCTCCAAAAGACTGTAATTTGCGGGGAGGGGGAGAGGGAGAGGGAGAGGGAGGGAGAGAGAGAGAGAGAGAGAGAGAGAGAGAGAGAGAGATTTTCAGTGTCTCTTCCTCTTCTTATAAGAACAGCAATCTAATTAGATCAGGATCCCAACTTATGACCTCATTTAACCTTAATTACCACCTTAAAGACCCTGTCTCCAAATATAATCACATCAGGAGTTAGGGCTTCAATATATGAGTTTGAAAGGGTGAGAACACAATTCAGTTTATAACAGATAATGAATGTTAAAGAAAAACAAACAGAACTTTGGTCACTTCAATTCTGTTATTCATTGTGACTAGGCAGCACTTTCATGTGTGTTTAAAATTTAAAATAGAAACAGAGTACAAACTGCAAGGCATAATATTTTTGTTTGGTAAATGCAAATTTTAGTTCATGCTTGAAATATTTTACTTATTTGAAATAATATCTTTAACATAAAAAATTATAAACTATTGCTAATATATAATTATGATTTACTTGTTATTAAGCTGAAATGTATTGCTCATTATTACAACAGACAAATATATAGATGTTTTCCTCTTTTTCAAAAATGTTAATTAAAATTTTTAATTTATTATTTTCTCATATTGTAAAATTTTATTTTAACTTTTGCTGGCTTGATTATAAACACAATGGCCAGGAAAAGAAAATATTTACTGTTTCTTTATTAGGCATTTTTATACTTTATTTTATTTTATAATTATAGTTAAAAATTAATTTGTCATTGAATGTCAGATAACCATGGAAAGCCACTAAAGAGAGGTGTTTGGTCATCACTAGAAGAAAAAATGGAAAGAAGTTAAGCAAATCATTTTGTTGAGATCCTGAAGCCTTAAATTAACCTAGATAAGTTTTCTCTGAAGAAATATGGCTGGGCCCTTATTTAATAATATGAGGTTGGGAAAAATGAATAAATAGATTCAACCACCTGCACCCAGGCTCACTCCCAGTTGTTCCTGCTTGGGCTCTGTCTCCTTCACCAAAGGCATCGAGCATATACCAATGGGTACCCTAGCCCACATAGTCACTCCAACAATCAACCCTTGGCCACCCCCACAGGCCTAGAGTGTGTGCCCCAGCAGCAGACTCTGCCCTCAGGATAATGGACCCCAGAAAAAGCCATCAAGGAAATGGGCTCGAGTTGTTTGGGGCAAAGGGGCATATTCCGGGGACCACACACCTGGATCTTGCTGAGCAAGACTTCAGATGGGCACGTACCCATGGCTTTGTGGACTCTTCACCCCATAGGGAGAGGCATAGCCTAAGGAGGGTGGCAGGCTTGCCAACCAGGTTGTCCAAATTTAAGGGAGGCACTATTGTGGGCAACTATGTCCACTGGTGGGTGGAACACAGCTCTGAAATGTGGGCTGCGCAAGATATATTTTTCAAAAATTTCTCCTAACTAGCTGTTTGGTGGCTCCATACATCACAGATCTTAAGTGTCAGGTCCTTACTCAGGATTCCTGGAACGGCCATAAGAGAGCCATGTAAAGTCTTCCTGCCTCTTGGTTCTCTAAGAGTGATAATTTGATGGCTTGTTTCTGGGCTCTAAGACAGTTAGCTGGGAATCCTATAGACCAAAGTCAAACTTTTACACAGTTTTCTAAGCGTTAAATATAGCATTTTTTCTTCTTATGGTTTTTGGGCCAAAATTACTTGACAATAAACAAAGACCACTCTTTAAGTACCCTTTATTTAATATATCTGCATCTATATTTACATTGTTATGTTTTTACATGTGAGTGTGCATGTGTGTGCAAATGTACATTTATGCATCTGCGCATACACATGTGTGTGTATATGTGTGTGTGCCTGTGTTGTATCTCTGGCTCCCAGAAGTTCCATTGAGAATGATTTGTTTTGAATACTGACGCCTGTTCTTTCTCTTAAAAGTGTCAGCAGAAGCTGTGAAAAGGTACAGATCAGAGAATATAACATCCCCTCAGGGACTTCTCAGAGGTTCACACTCCATGTGCCAGACTCCCTTGTTTCAGGATAAGTATTTGACATGCTTTGTTACCTGATTAAACCTGCATGTGTTTTGTTCTGGCTTATTACTGTCTGAGGCACTGTGTTGTGAAATGAAAATCACTAGCAATTGCCTGCCAAATGCAGTAATTCAGAGAATCATGAATTAGGATTCGTTAATTACAGAGATGTGCACCTGATAGGTTAATTTCAAAAGCAAAGTTAACCACATGCACTCTATTTATTTTCAAAATAATTCTATTGAATCACATTTTATTTAAAAAGCCCTATTGGTTCCCTATTAATAAACAATAAACAATAAACAAAATGTTTTGCTAAGACTCAATTTCATTTCACTTAGGGTGGAGAATGAAGGAGAAAATTACATTTTCATGAAATGGAATTGGAACACCAATAATTTTTATGGGATATTTCTTCAATAGTACTCTTATTTGGTATTGTCATTCTGTATTATTGTCATATTAAATTTAATTTGAAAATATTTAGCTTCATGGAATTAGATGGATTTGAGAATAAGTAAAAACGAGGTGGGAAAAGATAGAAAACTCTGTTATAAGCCCACAGATTGTCTCTATCTTCCACTGATGTTTAGATTTTAAATAAATTGCTATAAATGATGTCTAATTTTTTACTTTATAGATCATTTCGTTAAAGTTAATAGTAACGACAGTAACAATTTAGTGCTACACAGCCTAAGAAGGCAACTTCTTTAAAAGATTCAGCGTGTTGAGCCATAGCCTGAGGACCTGAAATCTAAGCTATTTATTTTTAAAAGGTATATCTATTATAGTTATATTGTTTTTTTTCCTTAATTAAAGACAAGGAATGTCCATAAGAGCGATTTTTAAAAGATCTAGACAGAAGAGCTCAAAGTAATGTTTAAGTACCCATTACTCAGAAGGCACGAACTGTTAATAGTTTCAATATTTATATTCTCTAGTTCTGGTCTTATATTTTGTATGAGCTGTCTCTATATCTTTCAGAAACTGTGATTTTTTTTTTAGCATATACCCCTCTGTTATATTAATCTCCACTTTCCTAAGATCTTCACCAGAAGTAACACATCGTGGGTTCCTCTCATGCATGCTCCCAGATATTATATTATCTAGGTTATTATTTAAGTAATTTTCAAGCAGAAGGAAGCTCCAAAATGCTAATAATTTCTGCATTTAAATAAAATGTGACGGTAAAAATTGAAACGTAGGTGAAGTGCAGGCTTGTTCCCCTTTAGGAGCTCTCATCGTATGTCACCCTCAAGAATGGCATTCCCTCGGGAAGTCCTTCAGAAGTGGTGCTGTTCCCTTCATCGCCTCTATCCAGGGACCTCACCGTCCTTTATACACAATACATACATTCTTTGTGCCCATATTATTTACACTTACAGGGACATGGGGCTACCTCAAAATAAATAAGAAAAACTTACTTGATTTTGGAGCTCCCTATGGCTGTTCTTTGATTCCGTGCCATGACATCCTTTGCAGGTAAACTCACCTTATACTTTGTGGTATTAAATTAATCTTACCTCTTAGGGTGATATCCAAGACAAACTCCCCTTACAAAAAAATTTGACCATTAAAATACAGTTCAAATGTTTGGAGGATACTTTTAAAACTGTTACATTATTTCTTTAAAATGATGTCAACACACAAGGTTTTCTGGCCTTTCACACTTCCTGAATTTTGTTGGCCCTCCCTGAGAACTAAATGAGAAAGAATTAAAAACCATTTAAAGTCATATCTTAGTTTATATTTACTTTTGAAACATTTATTATATGTTTCTATTACTGATTTATAAACATTTGATAAAATTTTTATCTTTATATTGCTCTCCTGGTTGTTTTTAAGGCACTGAGGTTCCACTATACTAACCCTTCTAATAGATGTTAGAATCTAGTTCTTGGTTTAACATAAATTCTGAGATTCTATGCTGTTCCTGTGAATATTTAAGTAGACCAAGGCAATCTATACTTCTGAAACAATATATCTTAATGCTACAACTTTTCCGTCATTTTACTTCTTTTAATATTTCTTTTAAAAACAAGATATAATGAAAAGCAACAGATTTTTCAAAAATTGTTTTGTGACAAAATTGTTTTGTGATTTTTGCCTCCATTTTAATAACTAGCTCAGATGGATTGCATGAATGATTTTATTATAAGAGTGGATATTGGCTAATTAATGCTATTTAAAAATATTCATGTATAAATATCCGAATTAGTGGTTTCAACGTTTAAATTCATTCAAAAATAAATAAAACTGAAAAGCTGTGCTTTTTGCATGTCACACTTTGTTTTCAGCATCAGGAATATAGGTATGTGGGACCACAATCCTTGCCAGAGACATTCACATGGTGAGGCAACACATGGACAAACTACCTGATGCTGTGGTTGTTAATGGAATAAGAGTGAGAAGAAATGAGCTCCACCTGGGATCTTGGGAAACGTCTATAGAGGAAATTCTTTGGAGGTGAGGAAAGACACTCAAGTTGAGGTTATGGAGGCCTTATTCTGCTTTGGTAATGACTGGCCAGCTGAAGCTGTAGCAGAGAGGAAAGGGAGAGTTCATTTACTATAAGCCAGATAAAAAAATTATGCTGCAAGGCCTTGAAGGACTTACTGAAGATTTTTTAGTAGAAAAGTACAGAGCCAGCCCTGTCCTTGTCAGGGCAAAAATTAAGCAAACTGTTATTACCTCCTCTGCACCCACCTGAGGGCACACAACATCCTAGGAGATGTATTTCTCAAATTCATAGGATGTACTAATAAGATATATACTGAGAGAACTCTCCATTCATCCCTGTCCACTCATTCTCACAGCAGTTTGCAGCTTTTCCCCCTCCCCGACTTAGTCACAACTGTTATCCCCAGGATAACTGTCCTTCTTCCTAGAACTAGAAGACAGGGGCTCCTAGAACCTTCCCAGGAGTCTTATCAATCTTGAAACATAAAGTTGTACAGAGCAAACAGTCTTTTTTAAAAATATTTTTTGATCATTTAATTACATTTGTCATTCAACATTATATTAGTTTCAGGAGCACAACATAATGGTTAGACATTTATATAACTTACAAAGTGATCCCCTGATCAGTCTCGTACCCACCCTACACCGTACACAATTATTGCAATATTACTGACTATGTTCCCTTTACATCTCCATGACTATTATGTAATTACCAATTTGTACTTCTTAATCCCTTCCCATTTTTCATCCACCCCCAACCCCTCTCCCATTTGGCAAACATCGAAATGTTCTCTGTATCTATGAGTTTGTTTCTTTTATGTTTGTTCATTTATTTTATTCCTTGGCTTCCACATGTAACTGATATTATATGGCATGTCTTTGTCGGACTTACTCCACTCAACACAATACCCTCTAGATTCATCCATATTGTTGCAGATGGCAAGATTTCATTCTTTTCATGGCTAAGTAATATTCCATTGTATATATGTACCACCTCTTCTTTATTTATTCATCTACTGATGAAAACCTATGTTGCCTCTATATCTTGGCTATTGGAAATAATGCATCAGTAATAAACATACAAATGTGCATGGCCCTTTGAAGTAGTGTTTGGGTTTGTTTAGATAAATACTCAGAAGTGGGATTACTGGGTCTTTCTTTGTCTTTGTTTTATCCTTATCCTTTGTATGTGCCCTCCTGTTGTAGTTGAGCTTTGGTTGCTATTTGCACATCAGTGAGAAGGACTGACCCTTGGGCTGATTGGTTGTGAGAACTGGCTGGTGACTGCAGTGGAAGAGCTGTTGTGCAAGGTCTGATCCTATGCAGCAAAATTCACTTTAGAAGCACTCTGGTGCCTGCCCTGTCTTCCTTCTGGGTGTGTTGCTCTTAAATGTGGCCCCAGGTGGTACCCCTGCTCTGTGTCAAGTGGGCCACCAGGCACGTCATCCCGGGGCCTCCTGGGAGGGACCCTACCATAGGCCAAGGTCAGTTCAGTCTGTGCCCTGCCCAGGGCCACCTGGTATGAGTCATCAAGTAATTTACAGATGGCCACCACCCATGTTGGGCTTGGATGTGCCTCAAAAGGCCAAGCTGTGAACAGAAGCCAGCTTCCACTAGTGCTGAGCTTGGGGCTGCTCAGCAAGAGGCACAGGGCACGCTGAGGCCAGATGTTGCTCGTTTGGGTTTTGTAAACCTTTGAGAGATTTTAGTAAAGTCTGCAACATGAGCCAAGACAGGCCATTTGTATGGAAAAGCCACCTGGAAGCACCTTGGGTGGGTCTAGAAATTGGGTAGGACAGGGTCTTGAGGAATCACCAGGGTGGAGCAAATGATGCCACCCAGGTCGATGGAGACTCAGATATGCTGCATCCCCTACCTTCGTCTGTATGCTGGAGGGAGTAGGGTGCAAAAGGAACAATGGATTTTACCAGTGCTTCTGTTTGGAAGAAAGCTGCCCTGAAGCGCTTACCCTGAAGCCAGATAATTTAGATCCCCCTTATATGTCCCTGGTGCCTTTCAAGCTGCTGCTCCAGTGCTGAAGCTCAGAGTAAGTGAGTCTATCAGTGAGTACATCCATGCACGATCTCCTTCACAGGAAGGCCTGGGACTTCAGCCACACTCCATCTCACTCAGGCACAATCTCCACTGGTTTTCACAGCCAGAAGTTGTGGGGACTTCTTTTCCTGGCACTGGAACCCTGAGATAGACAGTCTGGTGTGAGACTGGGAACCCTCGCTCTTCTGGGGGAATTTCTACAGCTGAGTCATCTCTCCCAATTTTTAACCGACTTATGCAGGTGCAGGATCAGCCTGTTTCCATGTCTCTGCCCCTCCTACCAACTTAGAGGTGGTTTTTTCTCTATGTCCTTAGTTGGAGAATGTCTGTTCAGCTAGACTTCAGGTGATTCCCTATTGTGGCTGTTCTCTAATTTAGTTGTAATTTTGATGTGGTCATGAGAGGAGGCAAGCATAGCATTTACCTACTCTGTCATCTTGACCAGAAATCTATACCATCTTTTCTTTATCCATTCATCCATTGATGAACATCCAGGTTGCCTCTGTATCTTAACTAAATAATGTTGCAATGAACATATGTATGCACATGTCCCTTCAAAGTAGTATTTTGGGTTTCTTCATATAAATACCAAACAATCTTCGAATAAGGAGGATGCCTCCCAAACCCCCGGAGGCAGCAGGTGTCTGACTCTAGCCCAGATGGCTTGTGAGCCAGAGCAGATGGCTTGAAAAGCAGGGATTCTCTGCTGCCTCTTTTACATTTTCTTTTTAGGTAAGTTCTGTTTCTGTCCAAAGTTAATTGCAGGAGACCTGTATAAAGGGATCTGTACAAAGATTTATATTACAGTGATATTAATTGCCATTTTATATATTTTGGTAAAAAAAAAAAAAAACACACCCCTAAGTTTCTAACAATAGAATTTGGTTAAATAAATTATGGTAGATCCATACAATTTTATATGATTTGGCCATTATAAATTATGGAGAAAATAATATGTAATAAGATGGACTTGATTTCTAAATGCTAGAATTCTGCATGATTTTTTCTTCTTTATGCTTATATGCATCTCCTAAATTTTCTATAATGTATGTGTATGTTTTAATAAAAAGAGAATATTGTTTTAAAAGTCAGCAGTACTTTTTTTCTTTCTTGAGGCTCAGACACTGGGATTCAGTACTATTTAAAGCAGCCATAAATTTAGAAAATGTTTAAAGTATATCTTCCTGTATAATTTACCTAGGGAATCAAGTGTATATTTCTGAACATTTCAAAGTTATAATTTCAGCCATGATCCTGAAAACATGGTAAAGCCTCAAAAGTAAAATTTAAGATGTTGCATCATCTATCAAAACCCCTTGACACACAGATTTTTATTTATGCAAAATTTGGGCAGAAATCGTAGTTTTCATTACTGAACCTGTGGTTTGATGAATTGTTCTTTTTTACCCTTAAGTCTGGGATTTAATAGTTGCAAATATGGAGGCATAAAAAGGTAAAAACTTTTTATTTCCTACATGATTATTACATATCGTTTATCATTTATGGCCACTGACTTCACCAATCCACCCATACACACACAAGATTAACGCTTTGTTCAGGTTACCATTCTGAAAATAAATTTGATTTAAAAGCTGTATGTATCATCAATAACAACAACAACAAAAAAGATCCAATCAAAAAATGGGCAGAGGACTTGAATAGACACTTCTCCCTAAAGGACATACAAATGACCAACAAATATATGAAAAGATGCTCAACATCACCAGCTATTAGGGAAATGAAAATCAAAACCACAATGAGATACCATCTCACACCTGTTAGAATAGCTATAATCAACAGAACATGTAATAACAAATGTTGGAGACGATTTGGAGAAAAAGGAACCCTTATATGCTGCTGGTGGGACTACAAATTGGTACAGCCACTATGGAAAACAGTATGGAGTTTCCTCAAAAAACTAAGAATTGATCTACCATATTATCAAGCAATCCCTCTACTGGGTATTTACTCCAAAGACTTGAAAATCCATCTCCAAAAAGATATTTGCACACCGATGTTTATAGCAGCACTATTCACAGTGTCCAGGAAATGGAAACCACTGAAGTGTCTTATGATAGATGTTTGGTAAAGAAGCTGTGTACATATATAGAATGGAATATTACTCAGCCATAAGAAGAGATGAAATACTGCCATTTGTGACAATATGAATGGACCTCGAGATAATTATGCTAAGTGAATTAAGCCAGACAGAAAAAGCCAGACAGAAAAAGTTGATATTACTTATATGTGGGATATAAACCTAAAAGCAGCAAATGAGCAAGAGAAACAAATAGAGACTCATGGACATTGAATATAGACTAGTGGTTACCAGAGGACTGTAGACTAGTGGTTACTAGTGGGATGGAGGAGGAGGGGAGAGGTAGATGAGGTAAAGGGGGTTAAATATAGGGTTTAGGGGAGGGTGAACTGGGTAAATATATGGTAGCTGAAGGAAACTTGCCTTTGGGTGGTAAAAACACAATAGAATATACAGATGTCAAATGATAATGTACACCTGAAAAATATATAATTGTATTAACTAATGTTACCCCAATAAACAATTAAAAATTTAAAAAAATATAAAAATAAAAATCATATGGATCAACAAAAATAGAATATATTTTACATAAATGTAATTAGAAAGGGCCTTTATAGAATTCCTATTTATTTGTTCTTATAAACTTGAGCAAAACAATGTTTTTCTCAGTTTTGAAATGAATGCTTCCCCTGTAGTTTTTGATCGAGAGTCTTCTCTGATGAGAGATTTCCAAGTAGGCATAAGTATTCTTGGTAACTGAGCGGTTTCTCTGCAAAGAGGACAATAAACCTCTCATGCTTTCATCTGCTTTTTAATTCACCCCTTTTTATTTGTCTTCTCTCTTCCATAACTTCAGTTTTCTTTTTCTTCTGGGCTTACAGTGTTTGCCAGTGTAATGCACAGGTTTTTGCTTAATATTTTGGGGATAATTCGGGACTGCAAATTCCTATGATTCCATGGATCCTTGCTCTATGAAAACCTTGCATCAATGTATGAAGCTCAAAGAGAGTTTGTGGAGAAAGAAGAAAAGGACACAAGTCCTAAACTTTGGGTAACATTTCTGCATAAAGACGGATACAAGTAAAAAGAAACAACAAAGGCAACCAAAGGATCAAAAGAGTATGTGCTCTTCTAAGATCTCACATAGAGATGTCACACACAGGCACACACATAAAACTTTAATCATTCTCCCTTAATTTCAGAAGGGCAGGCTTAAAAGTGTATTAATATTAGAAGTGTCAGGACAAGCTTCATAAAAATATTATTTCTTATTGAAAAGGGAATGTTAATTTCAAATTGGCAATTTAAACAATTTTTTTTAATTACTTTAACTTTGGAGATGTTGAAGCTTTGTAAATATCCTTTCTTCTTGGGAAGGGGCATTCTCGCAAAATGGAAATTCTGGGGTGGCCTAAATAAATATGCCCCATAAATAAAATATAGAAAATGTTAAAATAATGAGCAGACCTAACCTTCCATGTACCTTTGTTAATACTTGGAACTCAGTGAGGCAGTTTTGAGAAAGTTGTGTTAACACTTAAAAGACACCTAGGTACTATATAATACAAGGAAGTTGCAATTCATTAGAGCTAATGGTACTTCTGAAAAGTGTTTTTACTTAGTCCCATGTGTATAGCTCAGACATATGGAAAATCTGTCTCAGATATTTGGAGTTTTATAGCTGCCATATCTGAAGAAGTCAAAGTGAAAAATAGGTTATATAAGAATTCTCTTTACGTTCCAATGTGTTTTATTGAGTTCTAATTGCAGACGGGGAAACCAAGGTTCTCGAAAATAGACTTGTACTTGCCTAAAGACATAACAAATCAGTCATTAAAAACAAGACTTCACTTCTTAGTATTATACAATTTTGGCTCCAGAAATGAATATAGTCTTGAAAATCCTTCATCATATATGCTCTCTCACTAAAGTGTAAGAAACATATTGTTTCCTTTAATACCTGGCCCAGATTCAGACTGTAAAGATTTTCCAAACATACCTGTATGGCTATCAGGAAGATCCACATCTGCTTATGAGGCCCATATGTTTTTGTCTAAAATAATCACATTTTCTTCACCAAACACTGATGTAAGATCTGTTTCAAATATCATATATTTTTATAAGAAGGTCTTTCCTTCTTCTTTTCAGTAATGATTAGAAAAAGCTTATATGGTGAGCTTGGTTGCAAAGCAGTTAATGCTGAAAATAAAGAAGGTATTGGTTAGCCCAGTTCAGTGGGAGAGAAGTGAAAAGGTGGAGTGATTTTGAAGCACTTGGAAGAGTGGATTGATCTAACTTAATCCTCATGGGAATGATAGAGAATAGTGTTCATGCAGACTTTCTCATGAAGGAGATAAAACACCGAAGAGAACTGAAATTGAAGGTCCAAAGGTCAGATAGTGATATTGGAAAAATTCCTAATCTTTTCAATTTTATTGGTGGGATATTTAAATTGTTCAAGAATACTCTTGAATATGCTTGGAATTCCATGAATATGTAATATTGCTTTGAATTTTACTCCTGTTAAACTGAGTCCTTTAAGATATCATAACAAATTTGTTATTTTCTCAGGACTTGATGCTGTTGGTTGACCATCAGTAGAACCTGCACTCTTAATTTCTTCTCAAGTAATAGTGACAAATTCATCACGAATCTTTTGTTCTCTCTTATTTCATCCATCATTTACCAATGTCTTGCATTTGCAAGAAAGGTCTAACTTTGAAGTTAGACCTTATAAAGTGTGTGACCTTCAGCGAAGTCACCTAACTTTTCAAAATTTCAGATTCCTCATGTGTGACATAAAAGTAATTAATCATAGTGCCTATCTCATCAATTTTGTCTAAATGCTACTCAATGTAATGCAATGTAAAGCATTTAGCCCAGTTCTGGTAAGAATTTACAGTAAGAATTTAATTTAATTTTTTAAAAAACCTAATAACTAACATTAAGTGTTTATTATTTTCCAGGCAAGGTTCTAAATATTATATATATATTAACTTATTTAATACTATTCCTATCTCATTTCACAGATGTAAAAGTGGAACCACTTATTTGTTGGAAGTTTGAATAATGACGCTTTTTCCCTTTTCCAAGTTGGAAAAAAGTTGAGAGATAGACACAGGAGTAAGGCAGATGAAGCTATAAATATTACTTTTATTATTGATAGAGTCAGTCATAGAAAATGTCTTCGGTCCTACAACCTTGCTAATATTTTGTCCCAGAAGACAATTTGCCCTCCCCCTTAGAGACATCACTGGACAACTGTAGGCCTCATTAGATAAAGCAAAGAGATTATTACCTACAAAGAGAGTATACCAGAAGGCTTCCTCTTACCAGGAAATCAGACCTGATTGAAGGGGAGGAAATCTTCCCTGGTTTCTGCCCTCAACTCCTCCATCAGGTAATCCCTTCTCCTGTCAGATGGAGTAAATAAGAGATGGGGAGAGAATCCAGGCATTAGGCTGATAAAAAAAAAAATCTCACAATATGAAAAATTGAAGCCAGTGTTAAAGAGATTCTCCAAATATCATCCCCATTCATTATTATCATATTTATTAAGATCCAATTTCTTCAATAGGTATTGGATTTTTCAGAGATTTAAAAACTTCTATTTCTAACAGTTTGGGCAAGTTGTGTTTTTCTAGGAATTTATCTATTTCATATAAATTTTTCATTGGTTTGCATAAAGATGTTTATATATCCTCTTATCTTCTTAATGTCTATAAGATCTGTAGCAAAGCACCCTTATTCGCTCCTTCATAAGAATAATTTATGCCCTCTCTTAATTCTTCTTGATTAGTCTTGCTAGGAATTTATATATTTTCTTAGTCTTTTAAAAAATTCCTTGCTAGGAATTTATATATTTTCTTAGTCTTTTAATAAAGATATTAGCTTAAAAATTATTTATTGTATTATATATTTGCTTTCAAAATTATTTATTGTATTATACACTTGCTTTCTAATTCATTGATTTCTCTTCATACATTTATTATTTCTTTCCTTTTACTTTATTTGGCTCTAATATATCTAACTTTCTAAGGAGGATACTTAGGTCATTGATTTTTCAGCCCTTCTTTTTCTACTCTATATATTTAAAAGTTTAAATGTCTAAGGATGGCTTCAGCTGCCTACTATGAGTTTTGGTATATAGTATTCTCATCATTCAGTTCAAAATATTTTCTAATTTCCATTTACTTGTTCCATTTTTAGCATTTCTTGTTTTCATATATTTCTACCCTGATTTCTATGTTGTCAGATGACATGAAACCCCTGAATGATTTTAATTATTTAAAGTTTTTGAGAAAGTTTTATATATCAGCAAATAGTCTATTTTGGTAAATATTTTCTTCAGACATTGGGTCAAGTTTGTTAATCATAATGAACAAATCTATATTTTATTGATTTTTTGTCCATTTGTTAAAATCCCTATTTCTGATTGTAACTTTTTCTTTCTCTTTTTAATTCTATTGATTTCTCCTTATGTAGTTTGAAGCTATGTTATTTAAAACATATAAATCTAGAATTATTATATAGTCTTAATGGATTGACTATTTTATCATTATGAAATGTTTTCTTTATTTCTAGTAGTGTTCTTTTTTTCCTGAAAGTCTACTTTGTTTGATATAATTATAACTATACCAATCTTCTTTTGGTTAATGTTTGTATGATATATATATATATATTTTTAAACATTTTTACTTTTAACTTATTTAGGCTCATATATAAAAGCTGTATCTCATGTCCCAGATATAGATATTCATAAGGATATAGATACGAGTATGATGCAGACATAAAAATAGATCTATATATAAAACTTTATCTATGTCTACATTTATGTCATTATTATTTTAATACTATATTAAAATTATAAATGTAAACATCTATTTAACAAACTGGTATTACACCAGACATAATATTCTATAACCAGCTCTTTCTTACTTATTGTATATTATAGAAGTGTCCACCTAAGGATGGCAATGTTATTTTTTTCAATATCTTATTATGAAAAATTTCAACCAAATAACAAAGTTAAAAGAACTTTATAGTGAACATTTGTATATCCATCATTTAGATTCTACTACTAACATTTTAATAAGCTTGATTTATTACTTATCTGTCTATCTAGCCATCTATTAATACACACCTATATCTATAGCTATATCATCCTGGAAAGCACTATGCACACTGTAAAAACCATTTCTCTCTGGGTAAAGCTGGATTATAAGATTAAGGAAATTTTTGCTTTTTATTTTATATATGTCTGTATCATTAGGTATTATAAAGTAAGCAAGAATTACTTTTGAAAGAAAAAAATAAAGATACTTGTTGTTTTTTAATACAGATTCCCAGATGTGATCCTCAGATATTGTATATCGGTGACTTAAAGACCAGCCTCTTTTTCCATCATCCTGTCGAGACTCTCTCTCTCTCTCTCTCTCTCTCTCTCTCTCTCTCTCTCTCTCTCTCTCTTTCTCTCTCTTTCTCTCTCTCTCTCTCTCTCTTTCCTGAAGGCATTTCTTGAGCATTTGATAAGTGCCAGACATTGAAAAGAATTTGTTCCCTATACTATTCTGCTGACTGCCCACAACCATTACATGAATTAGGTACTAGTATTAACCTCATGTGAGAAACAAGAAAACAAAAAGCACAGAGAAGGTAAATTTCTCCCACACTGGGGAACAGGATTAGAGCCCAGAGTCTGACTCAAGTCTATGCTCCTAACAATGTACTATGTGCTTCAATCTAACATGCATGCCAAAAAGAACTTTTAATGTTCTCACTTGTAAATTAATTAATTCAAAAAGCACATACAATGTCTACTCTGACCCAAACAAGAGAACTGGCAGGCACTATCTATACAAAAATGAACAAGGTATATTCCCTGCCTTGAAGAAGTTTTCAGTCTGTTGAGAAAGAAAGGGTATTTTGATACCATCTGACAAGGCTCTAATAGGAGTAATCACAGGGCATTTGGGGAGCATGTGTCAAATACACTTGACCCATTTAGGGAGTAGGGTGAGGTTTTCGAAAAAAAATTCTTGGGAGAACAAATATCTAATGTTGAGAACTGGAGATATGCAGGAGTTAAATAGACCAGAACATCTAACCAGGTGCTTTAGAACATGGCATAAAATAGGTTGGAAAGTACAAACCAGGGCCACTGGTGGGAGAACAGCATGCTAGCAGAGGGGACCATACACATAAAAGTCCAGGGTCAAGAAAGAGCATGGTGCATTTTGGTTTTGCATATAGCAAGAGCTGTATTTCTAAAACACAGATCTGGTCGTGTCATTCTTTTATTTTAAAACCTCTAAAAGTACCCTGCTCTCTACAGAAAACTGTCTCAACTCTTTAGCACTTTTGCAAAGCCCTTCATAACTGGCTCAGCCCATTTGCTCAGTCTGTTTCAACTACTCCAGCCATACTGAATAACCCAAGTGCCTGGCCTCATGCTAGCATATGCTTTTCCCACTGCTTAGATAGCCTTTCTCCATTCTCACTACTCAATCAGCTTCTACCTATTTTTCAAAGTCCACTTAAATATCAGTTATTTCGTGGACATCAGATAAAATTAAATATTGCTTCATCATTGTTCCCATGTTATATTTCTCTATGCCTCAATGCTTAAAATATTATACTATTAGTTTTTGTTTATGCATTTTTCTTGTCTGATATTGAACTCCTTGACATCTTATACATTTCTCTATACTAGGCCTAATGAATTGGCTGGCTCTCAATCGAACTTTAATAAATATTTTTGTAATTGAATTGATCTAAACTATAGTTTTGCCAATCACTGATTTGCTATTTCTAATTTCACATTTTTTTAAATTATAGTTAAAATTGTCAGTTTGTATAGCTTAATTTTCAGTTCAAGAAATTTGGCTCATACAATTTATTTATAAATAAATACTTATAAAAAGATTGAGTGGTGTCAAGGTAAAGCTATAAGCTTTACTAGAGTGGAATAACCACAGGAGAAACTATAACAAGAACTCTGAAGTATATTAATTCACCAGATATCCAACTTGCAGATTCAATTTCTGTGTACTAGCACAGAAAGCAAAAGATCCCTACTGAATGCCCCTCTTTAGATTAAGAAATTATTCAAGGCCAACCTGACAATTGGAGTCTCAGGGACTGGAGCCCAGGAATCTGCATTCATAAAAATCTCCAACCCTCACCCTACAAACACACCTTCTCTCACTTTCTGCTCCATCCCAGGTGATACTTTTGCACAATTAAATTCCATAACTACTGCTAATAACCTCCCCTAGCAATGTAATAGTCACATTTTTCCACTTAAATTGTGCTTTGCTGAGAGGTAAAAACCAAAAGCATGTTTTATTGAACAGTGTGAGATATTCAGTCCATGGTGTCTAAGTGAAATCAAATAAGTAATAGACATATTAAATCGCCAATAATAACTTTGACATGAGGATAATTATACAGAGTTTGAATTGCTAGTAGTTCCAATCTGAAAAATTGTAGTCATAAACCAGAGAATTTAAAAAGCGATTTCATGTTAATTAATTATGCACTTCCATGTGGATATATTTGTAGAAAGTACTATTTAAAGTTATGATCCTGATTTCCTAATATATCTTTTTTGCATGAACATTAAACTTACTAGTTAACGATAATCACCAGAAGTAATACGACACTAACTTGAACATCTGCCTTCATGAGGAAAATGGCAAATGTCACCGTATGTGGTACACGATTTTTATTATTCCAAATCCTATTATTATTGCAAACTCATGTACCAAATTGAGAATCAGACTGCAGAAAAATACAAACATTTATGACACATATATAACAGTTTTATTGTGTAGGCAGAGAGAGAGAGAGCATTAATAATACTAAAATGGTCTCCATTTGGCATCTATTTGATAACACTAGCTTGTAGCAAGACATTCAGATGGTTAGAGTTCAGTGACTACAATAATAATAATAATAATAATAATAACAATTAATTATAGCAACATTTATTACCTCCTATGTGCCCCAGCTATACTGTAGCTTTCTATGCATTATTTCTAGTCCTAATAGTAACCCTCCTAAGGAAGTATTATTCCAACCTTTACAGTTGAAGAAACTGTGTATAGGCAATTGTCCAAAGTCACACAACTAGTTAGTGACAATACAAGTTTCTGAACCCAGGACTGTCTGACTTCAGAGTTCATGCTCTTTTCCTTTAAACAATAAACTACATAAGGGTGAAGCATTTGCCTATTTTTATTTCCTGCTCAATTCCCAGAGACTTGAACAAAATGTGGTATAGACTAGGTACTCACTAAGTAAAAGAATGGTGGCATGCTGCCCAGATCAAAAATGTGATCCTGTCAATTTCCCTGAAGGAGATCCTTAATCCCACAGTTCATGATAGTACCCTAATCCAAACAAAAATAATATTAATTATGATGAAAGGAAAAAAATAATAAATATTTTATTAATCCAAAAGAAGATAAGAAAGAAAAAAAAAAAACATTTGTCCCAACTGTTCTGTTTGTCCCAGAACAGTTGGGACAAATTAAAAACAAATACTAAGATGGAAATTTTAAACTAAGTATATTAGTGGTTAAATTTAACATTTAGAAAATAGACTACTCCAATTAAAAGAAAGTTTATTAAACTAAAATTTTAAATTTTATCCATATTATTCACTTAAATCTTTTTATTCTTTCCTTTTTGTATCTGTTTTGTAGGTTAAAAATTAAGACTTCAGAGAGTGAAGAGACTTGCCAAAATGACACAGCTGACAAGTGGCAGAGTCAGATTTGAAGCCCAGTTGTCCATCCCCAGAATCCTCATTCATGACCATTTAATATGGACTTGGCAAAGAGAAGGTAATAATGAGCTTGGCAAGAGCTGTATCCATGCAATTCTAGAGCCAGATCCAGGTTGCAGCTGGGAATGGTGAATGGCAAAGTTTACTCCCAACATATCAAGGAAAAAAGCTCTTTGGGAACAGTTAGGATTTCTGGGCAGTGCTGGGGTAAAAACTGACATTAGAAACCACAAAACTGTAGTAGAATCGATAGATGAAAATGTGCCATTTTCTCCAACAGTATCTGGCAGTCCTAGTTAAAAGTAGAGAAAAATGATGGTTGATTGATTTGGGGTTTCTGTTTTACTGAAAGCAAAAGACAAGATGGACAAGGAAGAATAGGGTCTGAGGGAGAGACTGGTTCAAAAATTCCATCTTGGAGTCTAGGCAGAATAAGGAGGCTGCAAAGTCAGAGAAGGGTACATCTGAAGAGAGCAAAAATGGTGTTTAAGAGGCCAGATGTCTATATGAGGCTGAAGAATAGGTATTTTGGGAGGAAGAGAGAGATAAATGTAGAAGGGTTTGAGCCTCCTGTCAGAGAGAGTAAGATGGATGTCCAGACATTTTGTAAGGCATCTAAGAGATAAATTAGTAACAAAGGTAAAGTCAGTTACATAGATTTATCTTTTCTCATTAAATTTGGAGGAGAATGATACAAGGTTTTTGTTCTTACCTGAGCCATTATTTTCATGAGATCCTTTGAAACTCTGATCAAAGATCATTAAACAATTCTAAATTGTTCCAGGTAACAGATATCTCTGAATCGCTCAGCTTTTTTTCCTAAAATTAGGGATGAGGAATATAGTTAAAATTTGCCATCTTCTTATTACGCATTTGCTGAAACTAATTAGTAATATTTTTAACATAAGCAGTTGATGTGAGAGTGGTGATAATATATTTACAATATAAACTTAGCATCATTAACGAGATTGTCATTTCTGTGTGGAAGCAAGACTGTCAGAAGCTGTCCCCTTTGTAAGAGAGTTGTACTTGCAGTTCTGAGATAGAATGGTGGCAATTAGAAACTCTTTTAAAACGCTTCTGCAATAATGGTATGCAATGACATGTATTTAAAGAGTAGTAATATGTATAGTTTTTTTAAGACTTTCTATATAACAAATTAATAATTTTTATCCTAATAGTATTTTAAAACATCTGTCAATATATACAAAAAAAATATATATGACATATAAAAATATATACTATAGATAAATATATATATTAATATATCAATAAAATAAAGTATTGACATGAATGGAAACTCCCTGATTCTCTAATAATAAATTTATCTTTCTGTACTAGTTCTTAAGCAGTCTAATATTAATCTTTTCCCTTCTAAATTCCCATATTTGGATTTAAAGTAAGTCTTTTTTTTCACTTCCCATTTAATCAACATTGGCATCAAACTCCACTCTGTCAGCTTAACATTCAGCTTGAGTCTGACCTAATTCTACTCAAGCAATGAACTTATTCACTCCCCATAGTCAGTCAAAAGGAATTAGGAGGAAAGAGAAAGACATGAGAGAGAGGGAAGATGCCAAACCTTTCTTGTGCTAGGCTGCATCAAGGTATCAACCTAAAAAATTTAAGTACTTTAACAACGTTCCATGGACAGTTTAAAGAGTTTCCTTAGTTCATACTGCCCTGTGATTGAGTTTAACCTGATCCCAGTCATTTCTTCCTCAATGATACAGAACAATCTCTTCTGGTGGAGTGGGGACGAGAAGGGAGCATTTTTCACCACCTCAAGTCAGCGGTTTCTAACCCTTGTGTGTATATTCCCAATACTCTTCCAAGCACTAGACTGTCCAGTGGTACCTGTGAGCCTGGTTACTGATGTAGACATTCTGCTACCCTGTCATCACCTATGTGTCATGCTGAGGCAAAGCTCTTGCATGTTTCAATAAACAGAAAAGTGTCTTTGGTTTCTATCTTCCCTCTGCCTGCCAATGTGATGTTTTCCAACTGACCATCATCACCACAACAGCATTGATCCTTAGATGTAGCAAAAAGTCATAGCAGAGTTGAAATTTCCATAATACAACTCAGACTCGGGGAAATACAGTTTAGGATTTATTTTTTCCTATAACTGATTCTCTTTGTCCTAGAATTCCATTCTCAATATTGGCCCCAAGGGCATAATTTTGCTACAGACTGTGAATGGCATAACTCAAGTTTTTTCTCCCCTACTTTCTAACTAAAAATACTCCAATTTTGCCACAGTTACAAAACATCCAGATGAAATTTATGCGTCCCAGATTCCCTTGCTGTAGATATGTACCTGTAACTGGGATCTGACAAGTAGGATGTAAGCTGAGGTACTATGTGTGACTTCCAAAATAGCTCTTTAATATCAGATAACTCAACTTGGAGTGTACCCTTTTACCCTCCTTAATCTTACTCCAACTTGCTGCTTAAAATGTCAGAACTCTTATATCACTTGCTTACTGTATTACCTGATTCTTATATATTATTTTGAATGGGAGGGGAAGGATTGCCTTTATACTTTGTTTCTTTAATGAGAATACAACAAAAGCAACTTAAAGTCATAGAATACTTTTTCAAGCAGTGTCATGTGCATTTGTGTGTGCACTTTGGTGGTAGAAGTGAGTTATAAAAATAATAGAAAAAATAAACTCTGCTATGAAGAAGTATATGATGAGAATAAGACTAACTTGGTAGGAATAACATAACATATACAAAGTACACATACAGATATACTGACATATATAGACATGAAGATATGATATAGATATATTTTAATCTAGTTTCAAGTTAACTTTCTTACCCTAAATTGTAAATTATCACTTTCTTTCCCTTTATACTCAGAGTTTCAGTACAGCTGAAACTCGTGTGTTCAGAACTGAAATACTCAGAAAGGATGAGAGAGAGAAAGGCCCTTCACCATTCTGAGCTGTAAAGGATTGTTACTACTTGGTTCACACTATCTTCTTAGTCAGGGCCCCTCATTAACCACATACCGACAGATGCTTGTCAGACAGAAAACTGTTTCTCTATTCTATGCCTGAGGAGTTTACCTCCCACTTAAAAAGGACAGTTGGGCAAGTTATCAAGGTGACATCTTAAGACATAAAGAAAATCATTTGAAGATTCATTAAATACAAATATTTTTAATTTCAAGTGTCTTAAAAATACAGATACTACATAGACAAAGACACGAGCCTATCTTTTTAATGTTTCTGTAATACATGTAAATCAAAAAAGTATATGTGATATTATAAACTTTAGTTTACAATGAAAATGCTAATTATGAAAGTAGTTAATACAATAATATTTCCAGGCATCTAGAATCTAACAAAAAATGTTTCATAATTCTAGTAGCATAAAAAGAATGGTTTTTATTTATCTCACAAATAATGATAAAATTACATATTTTCTTCTCAGTTTGACCCGTGGAATAAACTAGAGGTCTTCTGTAAATTGCATGACATGTTTGTGACCACTTGAAATAGGTGAGTGATTGAAAAATGGGATCCCCTGAAACAGTCTTTTGAAGCTCATTATCTATATTGTAATATGTATGTAAGTGTAGCAAAGACACCAGCTACCTACCAAAGATGCAGGCTTCCATTTACAGTGTAGAGCTGTAGCCAAGCAAGGGCTTCCCCTGTATCTATGTAGGTCCATGCTGGCTCAGTTCTGGGCATAGAAACGTATGTGGAAGTGACATGTGTCACTCAGGCCTGGCTCATGAAAACCTGTCTGTGATTTTCCAAGATCTCTTTTATCTTTTGGCTGGAAGTGAAGGATCTGAGGCGCCAGGGAGTGACACCACAATATAGAAAGAGCCTGGGTCCCTGGAACGCTGTGTGGAAAGCTGTTGATGAAGGACTAACTTTAGACTAATCTTTATGCAAAAGATAAACTTTATGCTTAACCAATAAGATTTGGGGACTTACCTGTTATCAAAATTAGCTCTGGGTCCATTCACATGGCAGGCTGTGGTGCATCAGCCACAGCTCGCTTGTCCCTCCTCTCACAACTGTGATTTCCTTTCACTAACACTAATTGACAAGAAGGTTGTTTTCAGGACTCTTTCTCCATTTCTTTGTTCTTCACATTGTCTCTTTAACGTTTTCCCTGTAACATCTTTTCAAAGCTTCTATCAATCCATTAAAGATCAAGTCCTAGTTTTCTTACACAGGCTACTGCTGCTGAGGACCAATTCAAGGGTAGAGGAAGTAGGAGGAGGAAGAGGTCAGGAGGGAGGTCAGTTGCAAGAGTGGCTTCTGGACTGTTTCTAGAAAGTACATAACCAGGGGCTTGCTGCATAACAGCCTTGAGAACACCTAGGAAACCAAATCCCGTTGTGCTCATAATAAAGTAGTGATTGACAAAGGATGTCAAAGGGTCTAACTTGCAATTTTCTTTTTTCTTTTATTCCCCTGATGTTCCCTGAGGCTATGTCAATGCATAGTTATTATTTCTGTTTCCCAAGGAGAATCAATCACTATACAAAATGATAGCTGACTCTTTTATGTAATACCCCCAGAATTTAGGTCATGGCAATATTCTAGTTCCATTTAATTAATAGAAAACTTATTTGAGAAACAGAACCACATTTTATTGCCTTTTGTTGTGTTCCTAATTGTGTACAAGTTCAGGATTCAAAATGGGGTAAGTGCACTCCAAAGTGTGCACGTGAACACACGTGTAAATATGTACATGAGTGTGAGTGTGTGTGTGTCCCTATTTACTTCAGTATCAATGGTCTTGACTGGCACCTGAAAACTGCATTTCAAGGACTGAAACTGAGTTAGTTATAGATCTCTAGGAGACTTTGACATGAAAAGTCAGAAGTCTTTGTTCCTGTCACTGCTATTTCACGAGTAGAATAATGCTGTGTTTACATTGCCTCAGTGTGGATCCTGGCTCCAACACTTACCAGCTGTATGACTTTGGGCATAGCACTTAACCTCTCTGTTCCTCAGTTTCCTCTTCCAAAATATGAGAATTATAATGATACCTACTTCATAAGAGTTTTGTGATGACAACATCAGATAAATACAAAATCCTTAACAAGGTGCTATAATAGTAACCCTCAATTTATATAAGCTAATACTACTAATAATTATAAAAAGAAGATTGCATTGTCTACCAGAGTGGTTACTATGTTCATCACAAAATACCTCTAAAGTCTCTACCATGTTGAATAGTCTACGAATCTCTACCAGGGCTTCCTCTGCCATAAAATAGGGATAATGTTTACTTTTCTACATCTCGGGTTTTTGTCCAGGTCAGTTCAATGGTACCTGTAGGTTTCCTAGTCTACGACCTGGCTCCTGCTACATGCCACAAAGAGAAAGCCCTCCCTAAGGGACAAGTTTGATCATTCCCCCACCCCCTCCTGGAAATGCTCCAAAGGTTCTTCTTCTCTAACACAATCATGAGAAGTTCCCAAGATGGACTATAAGGCCCCAAGCCCACCAGTCTAGCTTTACAATTGTAGTGCTTTGACCCCATGCTCAAACTCACAATCCATGAATCTCACAGCATGTCTTTCTGTCTGTTCATCCTTCTCTTAGGCTTGAATGCTGACCCCTACCTCCATCCCCACCCACACACATTCTTCCTTCACCACATGCAAAAATGTGTCATTATCACTAGGATTTCTTTCAGGATTTGTTTTAAGCATTCCTTTCATTTTGAAGCCTTTCACCAATTCTACTCCCAAAGTAAAACTGACTTCCCTCTTCCCTAGGTCCTTACCAATCTTCCTACTGAAGTGCATACCACTGCACTTACAACCCTTCATTGCACTGTTGTTTGCATGTCTATCTTCTTGTTTCTTATTTTTGTATCCCTAGTACCTCACATAACACCTAGCATGTTTCCTATTGAATGACATGAGATTTCTGTTTTTATAGATTAAAAACTCAGATGTTGAAAATTTCATCTGGTTCAGTCTAGAATGAGTGATTAGTATTATTTGCTAATAAAGGAATAACTGGATGAATAAATGGACTTCTGTTCCCATTGACCTACTACTAGCTGACAAGTCTCGTAAATCTAGGGTCCCCAACCCTCGGGCCGCAGGCCAGAAACCGATACTGGTCCTTGGCCTGTTAGAAACTGGGCCGCACAAGAGGAGGTGAGTGGAGGTTGAACGTATTTGCAGCCACTCCCCAGCACTAGCATCACTGCCTCAGCTCCACCTCAGATCATCAGGCATTCGATTCTGATAGGAGCACTGGTTCCCAGTGCCAAAAAGATTGGGGACCACTGTCTTAAATGACACCATGATTTTCACAAACATTGATTAGCTTCCTTTATTCATGTTAATCCCTTTTTTTCTCCAGTAGAATTATATCTGTGAGTTATGTTTTTACAGTAAAATGACAGAGACAGTATTCATAATATTATTCCCAGGAAAACAAAAGATTTAAGAGTTGTTTAAGATAATTCACACACACACATACATTCACACACACATACACATTTATATCTGTACTCACATACTCAGTTTGGAATGGACTTATCCCATTTTCAGTCCTTAATTTATACATACTCATCACCATTTCTTCTCACAGCTTGAAACACTAGAAGAAGTTCAAATTCACCCAAACATGATCATTAATCATTATATTATCTGGAAGCCAAATATTTTTTCTATTTCCCAGCCCCATCTCCTGACCCAGCTATCCATTCTTCTAAAACTTATTATATGATTACAAAATTAGCTCCAAATGTGATGAACAACCATAGAACAAACAACATATATGAGATGTTTATGTCTCACTTTTCATATCATCAGGGAAAGACCAAAATCATTCATTGATGATTCTCTCTTTGGAGATCTTCTCTGATCAAATAAGCAAAGGTAAAATATGTCATAGGCATTGGGATTCCTGATACCTCTGGTATAGAATGTCATATTTTGACCAACATTGTACTGAGAGCCCACCCTCTGAAATGGGACCTGACTTAACTAGAGTCAAGGAGCTCTATCCTTTCTCTGATGGTGAGTGGCAGGAACCTTGACCATCAGTGGGTAGTACGACTGAATCAGTGAGCACATATTCAAATGCCTAGAGAGCCCAAGTAGATCATGTAAATAGGAAGAGGAGGCTAAATGTGAAGCAGTAGAGAGCAGTTTGGCAAAGTATTCTGTAAAAAGGCAGCAGCCACTCAGTTCCAATAAGGTGTTACCGTGTTGGTCTATGAAGTCAATGTTGCCAGATTTTAGGACTTTTAAAGAGAAGCTAAAAATTTGAATGTTTATGAGAAATTTCCTGGTTTTTGAAGCACTGCATGTATTATACGAAATATGGATGAAGGCCAGATCTGGTCTCCAGTCGGTCACTAGTTGCAACTCCTACATGAAACCATAATTCATGACACTTTCTGAATACAAGGAACCCAGAAATTGAAAGGGAGTTCCATGGTCAGAACGTTCAAAGAAAACTCTGATTGTAAATACTTTCCCTTATTCCTGCAACTTTTCTGACACATGTTGGAACACATGTCTCAATTTTTAACTTGGAAAACATAACTTTAATATCTCTAGTTAACATTTTGGACCTCCTCACAAGTTAGTAGTAGTCCTGCAAGGCTGAGAAAGAGAGGAGAAACAGGGCCTAAATATTAAAGGGTGAAAAAACGTTGAGCTAGACAGTATGTTTATTTTAGGGAATAGGAAATGTTAAAAACTGCCTCTGTTTTCTTGTTGCATCTCTCCTTTTCTTTCACTTGCTCATACCTCTCAAAATTTAAATGCTTTGGCTCTGTTACAGAAATTGTATTTGAGTCATCCTTGAAGGGTCTAGTCCATGATGAGGAAACCATGTCCGTTAGACAATTACTACTCTTTTTTAGAAGTTTTAGTCCAAAATCAGCAAAACCTGCCTTGCAGGCTAAAATTCTTCCAACCCACTAACCAACAAATGGCATTACCAACTTTCCTGAGACACACGCACACCTTCTCTGTGAGAAAACACACAGTTCAGCTCCGGTATTAGAAGCATAGTGAACTTATCAAGCAACAAAGTGGGTGGCAGGGAGAGAGATGAGTCTGAGGAAAGGTCCATCCCCTCTTTGCCCTCCCCTCAAATAAGGAGTCCAGGGCATTTAAGGTCTACTACATTTCCATGTGAGGATGGAAACATTATTTGATAAAACATAGCCTTTGAATAGGAAATGGGAGGGCCATTAGTTTGGGCTGGAGCATATATAGAATAATAATGTCACAGCTTTGCTGGTGTCAAACCTAAATTTATTAAAGAGCTCATGGAACAGTAACAGGGCACTGTCCTTAGATGTTGCCTGCTACTGAGTAGCAGAAACAACAACAAAAAATTCCCTGTCTGCCAACTCAAGTCAGGTAATTACACTAACTGTAAAACATTCAGGCATGGAGCCCTGGAAGCCTTTTAGGGGGTCCTTTATCATGCCCTGCCTTTTCCAGAATGAGGCTAATTTATTCCCATTTCAGCTGGCTCCAGCATAGAGATCAGGCGAAGGAGAGAAAAGGGAATGAATCGTCAGCATTATTGAAAAGATTCATGATTAGTCACACTCACTCGCAGGCCAGGTCCTTGCCAGACACCACACCAGTTATTAGTAGACCTGAGAACTGACATGCCTCCCACAGCTGAGCAACAGCTCTGGGCCTGGCAGGTCCCCAAGGACCCACAAAGCCCTGTGTTCTCCTGCACCCTGCAATGAGAAAGGCCAGTTGGGGCAAGCCTGGGTGCAGTTGGCTTCCCAAATGCTAAGTGAATCTGTTTTATGCTCTGTTTTGCTTAAAATGTAATTATTCAGGAGCTCATCTGGTGTGGAAATCAAGGTGACATCTCTTCATCCTACACCGAAACAGTTACCTGACTAGGGCCACTGTTTTTTCCCCAGGTTTTCTTTAGTGGAGAGCTGGGCACAGCTGTGGTTCCACAGCCTCACTCCTCTCATTTTCAGCTACGGCTGTGAGCCCTGCTCTCCCTGGAACTAGAAATGTTTCATTTCCTTGTCTGAGTAATACCAACAATTATAACTTAAATTTACAGTACTGGCCATTGGAGGGCTCAGGGCATTGGAAACTAATACAATTCATTGGCAGGAGACAGGATGTGCTGTAGGAATCATTGACTTCAATTCCTATAGAAATTGGGAAACTGAGGCTGGGAGGCAAAAGAACTTGTTCAAAAGTATAAAGCAAGGAGGAGGAGCCAGGTCCCTACTTTTCTGTTCACTTTCACTTGAAGCGTTTGAGCTATGATCCCATATGAGAAGATGCCATTTCTCGTTAGGACAGTAAGCCCCCCTTTATGAAAACACCACTCTCAGAATCATAACTTCATAAAGCTCAGTCAAAACTAACCAAACAGATCTGACTTCTGTTAGCAAGCTCTGTACCCTCCACTAGGGATGTGAAAGCAGAGGGCACAAGGCAATGACATCAGAAGTGATCACGAGGGACATCGAACACAGTGGATCGTCATTCCATAACTCAGGATAAGGTGGAGCCACGATGGGCCCTGGGTGAGAGGAAATAACTGTCACCCAGCTCAGAGAGGTCTGGCATCCCCTCTGCCAAAGTCACTATATAGCCTGATTCTAGACCCTACGTTATTTGGCATACACTGATATGCACATTAGCTTAGATTGATGGTACCTACAAAAAGTGACCCTGGCCATAGAAGAAATTCAAGTGGTTAAAAACCATCATTAACAACATTAAGTATGACTCAAAGCACTCTCACTCCATTTCTTCAGGCTCGAGACGCCCCACCCTGGCTTCATGGAGGTGTTGCCATGATGACCCAAGCAAGTGTGGTGAAGCCTTGGGGAAATTCCTGTCAGTTTCTAGAGTTTCCAAAATTCCCTGTGAAGCTGCTAGACAGTACTTCATCTGATGGATGTTGGCAAACTCAGAGATAATGTGTAAAGGATATTGACCACAATGGGCAGTCAGTACTGTGCATTCCCTTTCCTCCTGAGAAGGTGACAGTGGGCCAGAGGCAATGCAAAGGGGCACAGCCAGCACCCTGGAGGGGGCGGGGAGGACTGCAGCCCCTTCCCTGTGGGAGTCCTCCAATCTTTCCCATTTTTTGTGCTCCTGAGCAAAAAAAGAGATTGTGCGTAAGACAAAAGATAAAGTTAAAAGAATACCTCACCTGACACCAAAAGGGATTTGCTTAGGTGTCGCCTAGGTCTCCTATAGGCTCCCTACCCTCACAAAGCTGGCTATTCAGGCAGTATGACCATTTGTTACCATGGTGCCCAATTTAAGCCTGACTGTTGTGTGCATAGCAAATACATGCTAGTCTACTGTCGGAAGCCAGCCGACCAAGTCAAACCGGGTACCTGAATGGGGGAGCGGGGACTGAGAAAAAAGAGAAGACAGACAGGGTGCAGGAAGGAGAGCAGATCTCACACTGCCTCTCCGAGTTTATTTCTTCTCCTTCTTTTAAACACAATCTGTTCCTCTGTGTATCCCAAAACAACACAAAAGTAACATCCTGAAGATCGAGGTGCAATTGACACTTCAATTAACACTCCCTTCGACACTCCCTTAGGCTATACTTAATCTCCTTCTTCCTGGAATTCCACAGAACCAGCCTTTTCTTTTCTATGCAAGCAGGCCTCCCAAGACAATCCATGCACTCTTTTGAATTTGGGGAGCTTTAGCTCCCTACAGTCTACCTCTGAAAGTATGCATTTGTGCATATCAGGGAAAATATCCCTCACCTCCAATTTTTGCATTATTTGGTTTCAGAAGGGAAGTGATAGCAATAGCCAAAAACTTTTGCACACATTTCCTAAGCGCCAATTTAAGTGTGTTGACTCTGTTAGTCCTCCCCACAACTCTGTGAGGACATATTTTCCTCATTTATACATGAGGGAGCTGATATGCAGAGAATTCCCATTCGCACAGCTAGGAAGTGGCAGAGCCAGAGTTTGAACCCAGAGCCCTGTGTCTTTGACCACTATGATGGTTAAGAAATGATGATATGATTCCATGTGGACATGGGTTCGCGTGTATCCAAAGGGCTTCTGAGAGTTTGGGAGTAACTCTCTCTCTTCAGTGACACAAGGACATACATTGAAAGGCAGAAAGGATTTGGGAAAATGAGGCCAACAGGAAGTTTGGCATAATGATCAAGAACAAGGGTTTGCGATCAACAGATCTGGCTGGAGTCTGCTCTGTTGCTTACCAGCTATGTGACCTTGGGCAAATAACTCAGCTTCTCTGAGCCTCGTTTTTCTAATGTATAAAATGGGAGTAATGAGGGCTCCTAGTTCATAGGGTTCTTGAGAGGTTAAAAAGAGCTGACCTACATAAACAGCATTGAACAGTGGCTGGCCAACAGTAACAGCAGAATAAATGGTGGTGTTGAGTATTACTAAATATGGCAAAGTAAATGACAGAAAAAGATAAAGCTAAAAAAAAAAAGAAAGACTCAATGTCCACATTGTCTTCTTAGTGGTCAAATTTGCCATAGAGAATTATAAACCATAAATAACAAATTACCTTTCAACAGTAATTTTGGGAAAATAGCTCTTTTTCCTGTGCTGATTGCTGTCACTTGTTCCATTTCATCCATTTCTTCCCAGGATTTGGTAAATAATTCAGTTATCATGTAACAGCTAAACCTGGCTTCTCCAGCCTTGATAACAGATATGCCCCCATCACGGAAAGGTGCCTCTGGGCCTTGTGACCAGACATTCATTCAACCATGTCTCTGAGTGTTCTTCCCTGCCCCCTCCAATCATCCTCATCTGCACCCTTCCTGCTCCTCACAGCTTGGCAATGTGTTGGCAGGTTGTTGGCCAAGAGCCTGTATTCCTCACACAGATCCTGTCACTACAATAACTCTATTTTCTCTTGCGGTGAAGAGTAATTGAATTAAATTGGGCAGCATTTGATCCTGACCATACTAATTGCTTGATCCAATTGAGGCCTCTGTGAGGTCACTGGCAGGAATGAGCAGAGCAGTCAGACAGATATCCTTGTCCCTCAGGCCTAGCCATCATGTTTTTATTTCCATGAACACCAGAGACCCTCTTCCTCCATATAGAACCCTCTGGAGGACAGTAGGGCTCCATGGGCTGTAGAATGAACCTATACAGTCCTCAGGCATGTGGGAAACACAGTAAGGTTGGCAGGAGCAAGGTTTGACTGATGTCACAACATATGGACATGCAGATGTTTAAACAGGAACAGATGGAAGCATAGGAGATTGGTGACATCTATAAAAATGGGCTCAAAAAATACTGCGTAAGCATGTGTGGCACATGTTGGACAGGAATCAGCTAGTAGGAATTAAGAGTTTTGCTCTGATATCTCAGAGTGCGCATGGTTTAAAAGTCACTTCTCTTTGGCAAACGAGCAGCCTCAATAGTCTTTATCAAGAGTAAATTATGGGGTATTTTCTTTATTTAAAAGTAAATAAGAAACACAGACTATTGTCTTTACATGTCTAACTAGCTCTATTTTCCCGACTTTCTGCAGACAAAATTAAATATAGACATCAATATCTAAGCTTATCAGCAGGATGCACAAAGGGGCACCAGGAGGGGGAAAGAGGAAGAAGTCTCTGTCATCCTTCCCCTAATCTTCACTGGTCATGGAATTACTGCTCATCTTTCAGACAAAAAACTGAGTGACCTTTGCAAACTTTTGACCCCATTTGTCTCAATCTACATTTTTTAATCTCTTAAGGCAAACAGGGAAACAAAAAGATGCTCATATGTTGACGGCACCTGGAAATTCAGCTCTACTTGTAAAATGTTGACAAAACTGACTTTATCCTCAGAGGCACAACCTCCGTCACTTCACTATGGAGGTCTCCCTTGTTGGTTGGCCCTTGGTGAACCAAGTAATCAGGTTGCCATGCTGGGAGGAGTACTTCATTTTGACTAGTCATCCAAGGCCTACCACAAGGAAAAACAGTACTGGGACTTTGAGAATAATAAGCAACAGTTAGGCACAAGGACATAAGAGGATAAATATTGTCCTCTTAAGAAGCCCAGAGTAGATGATTCTTCATTGTTTCTGTTCTCGTATTATTGCTTCATAAAGAGGTAATGGTAGGACTTCCGCATTTGTTTATTCCGAAGATTCAGTATGAGTGTAAGGATAGAAATCTATGGGCTGAACGAAAAAAGAAGTCTTAAACACCCAATAATTTTTAAATTATGGGTTATGACACATTAATGACTCCAGGATGAGGAAACTTTCCATTGGGCCGTATGATTCAGCCCAGTAAGAGAGCCCGATGGCTTCAATATGTGCCAACTTAGTTTCCAATCCACTAATTCTCTAGAGTTCAAACAACTCCTTCCCAGTGAGAGGTCCTCCCAAGAGATTTGATGAATCACCGTTAGAGTATTGATACGGCAAAGGGAGTAGTAAGTCTTGCTGCACTATATGGAACCAGCTTAAAGTTTAAGATTAAAATCTAAATGAAAGCAAGGTTTAGAAAAGCACACCTAAAGCACTCTGGTCTAATTATCTTCCATATGTGGTTTTGTAATACTAGTATAGTCTATATACTTGAATCCTCAAACCCTTAAGGGTTGTCCCTAATTGTATGAATATAGCCCATTTGTTCCTATTTATAGTCTATTAAAGTATACAAATGTACGTTAAATATAGTGCTAAGTCAAGTAGTATATAATGTGGTCAAGGAATTCTCACAACGCAAACTGGCAAAACACAATAAATCTCCTGAGGTGACTGTGGAAATTCAGTACCATCTTTGTGTTTTCTTGATTTCCTTTACCTGCTTCCCTTCCTGAGTGTCTCTTATTCCTGATGATGTTCCACAGGTGCTGTCTATGACATTTTCTTTTCTCACTCTGAACACGCTCTCCACAGGGGTTTATTAACAGCTGTGGAGGAATTCAGTTACCATATGCAAATTCTGGAAATGCCCAAGTCCAGATGTTTAGGTCAACACTCTTCCCTAAACTCCAGTTCACTCAATGAACATCAATGGAGAATATACCATGTGGCAAGACCTGGCCTGGGCGCTGTGCATTGGGAAATGAATAAAACACAGTGTCAGCTGTCATAGATCACATATAATTTTATATCCAGCTACTTACTGAATTTTTCACTCAAATTTATAGTAATAATAATAGCATAATGATTTTTTTAAAAAATCTGCTACCATTTGCTGAGAACCTGCCAACCAACTTTGTGCCAGCTGCTCAATACACCATGTTCTCTGCCCCACCAGAGCACCGAGCACACTCACAAGGTAGGCAAGGCTCATTTGCATCACCTCAGTACACATTCTCATCTCTGCCTGACAGCCAGGCAATGATAAGTGGACATGCACCAGGTCACATCTTCATAATGTGTTATAGATTATTTTAGCATCAGTCCTAGGATTGTGGTGGTTCTCATCTAACTTTTATATTTATGATAAGAAATGTAGGATATTGATAGATAATAATTCATATCTGGAGTAAAAATGTCTTACCACATTTAAGCTTCTAGATCAGACAAGTATCCCAAGATTGCAGGTTGAGTTCTTTGTAGAAACATTAACTTTTGTAACTAGTTCTCTGAGGGAATCATTTTTCTCAATATCATATAATTAGAACATATATATGTGTATATATATATATATACAAGCATTAGAAGTTGAGCTTATCACACATAACCCCAAATTGTATTAATACCTCTTTATTGTTCTCAATGATTGATTTTGTAACTATTATAAATTTGAACTTACAAACTAAACCTTCCCTAATGAAATGATGCTTTATTTGTTTTACATGCTGAGGTTCTCCATGAGATTTTGTTTGGTGAAAAAATACCTAATGCCAAAGAAGTTTGAAAACCACAGAAAAAGAAAGAAACCTATGGATTTAGCTCTGCATATGAGGCCCTTCCTGGGCAGGCCCTGCCTACATTCTCAGCTTCACATCCTTCTGCTGCCTCACGTACACCCTGCAACCCAACATGCAAAATCACTTCTCTCCCTCCATGTGTGTTCCAATATCTGTGTTCCCACAGAAAGTCTTCCCCAGCATGTCCTTCATCACTGTAATTTTTTGTTTACATGTCTGAGTTCCTGGTTGGCAAGAGCTGTAGCTTATTTACAATTATTTACTTAGTGATTACCCACTGCAGGGTCATAAAATATACTTAATAAATGTGTGTTGAATGAATAAATGAACACATAAGCAATTTAAATAAGAACTCAAATTTAGTTCTTAAAAAATTTGAGCTTTTAAATTTCTAAAACGGCCATGCTTAATTTGTAATGCCTACTAAGCATCAAGTACTGCTTTAACTAGTCACATGAATTGTCTCATTTAATTCTCCAAATCAGCTCCATGAAGTAGGTATTACAATTATTATGTTATTTTTTCATATGAGGAAACTGAGGCACAATGAGGGATTGTAACATGATCTAATTCCTACAGCTAGTGAAAAGCATAGCTACCCTTGGATCTCAAGCTCTAATACATGTATCTTCCTTAGGACATCCCTACTACTTACACAGAGAAAGCTGTGTGCAACTGAACATCTTAATAACACAGTCATGATTCATTCTCTAAAATAAATGCATTGGGAACTAGTGGGGCCACTTTCTTCTGCACTGGAGGCTCCAAGAGTGTGGTAAATTTTAACTGCTAATTCCATTTTTTTTCTCCTGCCATTGCCCTGGCCATCAGAGCCTGCTTCTCAGTGTGCCTGTGTTTGGAAAGTCTAGGGGGAGGAGAGAAAGGAACGTGAGCTTTGGGGTCATATAATCCCAAATATGAGGACTGAGCCTACCATTTACTGTCTCATTGACCTTCTATGAATCTGTTTTATCTTTAAAATGAAATCGTAATACTAGTGTAATATTGGTTGATATTGGTCATTGTTAGAATAAAATAAGTATGTATGAAATACCTAGCTTCACTTTCCTTTCTCCTTTCCATTGTAATTATTTGATTTCATTAAAGTGCTATAGGACTTGAAAACCAAGGTTGTTAGAATTGTGCCTAAGGTGGGCAATAAACAAGGTTCTGATACTGCGTTGAATAAAGCACAAAAGCTTTAGAATGTACGTTCTAGCAGTTACTTTGGCAGAACTGGGACTTTCTTGGCTTTCCTCCTGTTTCTTGTCCATCTTCCAGATAGTTGAGGTTGGGTTCCGGATAAGTGAGGGATCCTGGAAGTCATCAGTCTTACAAGGCTCACCACTTGGTGGCAGCACAACACACTTCCTTTATCTCTATTCTTATATAAACTTGTAAAAGAAGGCACTCTACTTAGGGCCAATCTCCACTTCTCAATCCCCTACATTGCTTTTGATGTAAACTATTGCATACGCTTTTAGGTAAAGAGGAAATATAGTTTGTGTTTGTTTTTATGCCCTCATTTAGGATAATGTGGAGCCTTGCCAAAGCCAAATGAGGCACATTTCATTAGACCATTTTCACTGCAAGGTTTTTCTTACACAAATTATCTACAATTAAAAATGTAGAGAAATTTTCACAGTGTGACACAGCTTTTTAAAAGATAGGGACAAAACCTTTATCGAAAAAGAAATTTATAATGCCAGTAATTTTCTGACTCTGTCCTGCTATTGCTAAGGATAGCACTTTTAAAAGAAACTCTTACCTTGGTCTGCCAGCTCAGCCTGTAGTCTCTCTCACATAACAGCCTGTCTTTAACTTCAGCCCATTGCTGTGGAAGTAATTATGCCACATGCTCAGAAGGGCAAGTTGCTATGGAATCAAAGAAGCAATTGGGTTCAAAATGAAAAACAATCTCTATACACGTGAGAGAAAGAAACACAATGAAGTGGAGAGGTTCCAGAGAACACTGGTTTATGTAGAAGAATGCTGTGAACAAAAGTTTTGAAATAAAATGTCATAAGAATAAGACAATAGCATATGAAGTAATTCAATAATTTTCCTGATGCTCCCTTTCCTTCTCCCAAATTTTTCTATCACGGCACATGGTTAGATGGTCCCAAATAAATAGCTCTTTACAGCTGCTCTGACATTTCCTGCACCAAGCATTCCAAGTGAATAATTTGATTTTTTTACAAATCTTGAAAAAGAATCATAGACTCCATGGCTGTAGATGTGATCTGAGAGTTCATCTGGTCCCATTCTTCTGTCTTCAGGATGGTTCAAACTGAAACTTTCCCAAGAAGATCAAAATCTACATGGAAATATTATAATTGTTTTTTTTCCTGAGGACAAGAACAAAGATTCCTTAGTGTAAAGCGTCAAATATTTTGTCAAGGAAGGAACATGGGATCCATGGTTGGGAGACCTTGTGGAAGTCTAGGCTCTGGGGTTTGCCAGCCCTGTGACTTGGGCAAGTCACATGATGTCTCTGCGCTCAAGAATGAAGATAATAATCTACATCACAAGATTGTTCCATTGATCAAATGAGACCATGGACGTGAAAGTGTTTTGTAAACTGGAGAGTGCTATTCAAATGCCACTTATTATTATTATCTGTACTCACTCAGTTCATTTCTCCCTTAGTGTGCTAAAGAATCCAATCCCGCAGAGCAGGAGGGTACATCTGTGTGCACAGGCACCATCCGCCCAGCAGCCTGGAAGGAGGTGTGATCTGAGGTCAAAGGGGGTGGGACATAAGACCCACATACACTAGCAACTTCCTGTCTCCTCTTGGGAAAGTGGATCTGTACATTTTCCATAGCCCAGCCTTGATCTAGTGCTAGAACTATGGGGCGACAGGAGATCTGGATTCAGGCCACTATCTTGTTGTAAGTCTCTAAGTTATTTATTCACTTATTTGGTTACTCATCCAAAATAAAGAGTGATTAGTGACACAGGTTTTTGAGTCAGATAGCCTGGGTTCATATCCCAGACTCACCAATGACTCGAAAAGTTACTTTGGGATAAAGAAAAATACTATCCAGTATTTATTGAGCATTCAGGTAGGCCAGCATTGTTCCAAATGCTTGATGCATATCAGCTCAGGTGATCTTCATAACAACCCTATGAGATTATCCCAGTTATGATTCCCTATTCCAGATGATGAAACTGAGGCCAAAATGCTTCAGTAACTTGCCGAAGGTCACTCAGCTAGTGAGTATCACTCTCACACACTCATCACAATTGTGCCCAACTCCTCTTAAAGAAATGTGTCAATGTATGTGAAATACTTAGAGTGATACCTGCCACTCAGTAAGCACTCAATGATAGCTATTATTTATTATTTATTGAGGACCCATATGGACCAGCCACTTTGATAAATGCATGCAAGATACACAAGCTCTCTAGCCCCATCCCACAAATGTCACAAACAATAAACCCGCTCTATTTATTCCTCATGGTTGTTCTGGGGTTCAAGTCAGAAAGACAATGTATAAATATTTAGGTATGTGTTTTAAAGTGAAACATTGGAAAGGTAGAGTTAGCATTAGTTTATTTTAGTTGAATCTGACAAAATGTCCTTGTAATAGGAAAAACTTAATCCAAGAGATACATTATAATAACCTTTTTGTTGGAATAAACATCATCTGGTGCTGTGACAAGTGTCTAGAGCTCCATTTGCCAAAATAACTGATTTGATTTTGTAGTTCCTAGAGTGTCACGTTGACTCCAGCTCTGTTGTCATAACTCTAGGCTTGTTTATTTTCCTCCAGAGTAAGACATTTAAGGTGATATAAAATATGTTTTCTTTTCCAGGACTTGTTGGCCCTCTACGAGAATATCAGAGAACTAATCTTTCTAAACACTCAATCAACATGCATTTATTGAATATGTTCTATTTGTAAAACTCTATACTAAGGACTGTATTTGTTCATGCTTTCCTCAATTTAGGTCTACAGTTTTGGATTAGCTCTATTATAATTTTCATATTACAAGGTTACAAAACAAATGCAATGGGCTCATTCTCCCTTTTATCTCCAAGAACGTCTTATAGAAGAAAATTGAACCTAATACAATTAGTGAAAATATTAAAGAGCACCATGGTTCTTTTAGACCAGCATGCAAATTTCTCAGGGAGATAGGATCACAGTAAAATGACATTAATCTGGTTTTAAATGGGATTTCTTGACCACTTACTGTGATCTCGAAGTTCCAGAATATAATACTGACCAGTTGTATTATCTTGGACAAGTTACTTAACTCTTCTGGACCTTAGTTTATTTATCTATAAAATGGGGGGGGGGCGGGCGGTGGAAGGAATAAGATACTTGTTAAGAACTTAGAAAGCATTTATTACTTCATTTAAATGTCTCAAAAATCCTGTAAAATAGTTATCCCCTATTATACCTAATGAAACTAAAGCTTAGCTTCCCAGCCTAAGTTCTCACAGCTGGTCAACAGCAAGGTGAAGCCTTAAATACACTTTATTTCAAAAGCCTGAACTCTTTTCCCTAGACCAAAGGCTCAGGACAAGGAAAGATTGCTGTTGGAAAATTCAAAAGCCTAAGCAGTTGGTGCCAGACTTTATTATTCAACTCAATTGTCCTTATCCTAGTTATTTGGACACTCTGGCTCCAGAATTTCTTGGTATCTGTGTTTTCAGGTCAGTGCTCAGAGAACTTCTCATAAACAGTTTCAAAATACAAATGTTCTACTTCAAAGGTAAGCAAAGCCAAAATGACTTTAAAGTCAGAAAGTTCCATTCCCCCTGCTCCATGACATGCTTTGCCTGCTAGAGGTCAAGTTTTCCCAGTGATAAGGGATATTTAACTAGGAAGTTCTCAAAGCAGGAAAACTGAGCATGAGTGCCCCCAAAGGTCATCAGTGGAGAGATGGCCTTGAGAGAAGGACTTTATCTAAGAGAATTTGCCACTGGGAGTCAGACATGTGAAAATACACGCTATTTTGCCAAGGGTCATACACCCAGGGGTGCAGCTGACATCACTGGGATTGTTTCTAACTATGGCAGGCACGTGTAATAAAGAAGTAACACCAATGTCTAGGTAGTGAGTGAAAGTGATAAACTTCCTTTGGGAAGCATGGTGGAGTTTAGTGCCTTAAAGCTCAAGACACGTTTATGCTGCTACTGCTCCTCCTCATCCTTCCTGTCACTCACCTATCTTTCACAGCACAGCAGTGAGGCCATTTAACTCAATCCATTTAAGACATGGTCTATTCTTTTCTATGTTTATGATTTTTTATTTCACTAAAACCTCATAAGACATGCCTCACACCAGGCCCTACCAGGTACCACTCAAGGTGATGTGCATGCATACATTTTTTGGTCCCTGTTTTATATACTCATTCCTGGAAATGGTATTTCCTTTAGGTCCTGTTCTTTGCACCTGTCCAAGCAAGATGCTGATGAGGAGTGCCACCTCATTAACCAGTAGTGAAGCAAATTGGAAGGGCAGCATGGAAGATTTCAAGAGACATATCTAATAAAGTTAGAATGAATTACCATATCTCATGGCAAGAGCCAGTTATTATAGTCTCCAAAGGAAAATCATAACAATACTCTAGATTAGATCACTCTTGTTTATTTCTTTAAAACACATGAAGAGTCCACACTCCCCCAGAATGAAATTGAAAATGCAGCAAAATGATGGCTCTTCCAGTCACTTTCCTGTCTTCCTCCTAGAGCCTCTCCTGAGACAAAGGAGGCCAATTTGTGCAGGGTCTGCTCCAAGCCCAGCTACTGCTGAGCCCAGTCAGGTACTCAGAGGCCCTGTTCCTGCCCTCAGGTTGTGGCAGCTCCAGCATTTCCCCAGCGCTGTCCTCCCCTTGTTATTCTGAGTGTCTGAGAGGAAGGCCACCTGATTGTCCAAATGCTGGTAGCACTGCAGTTGTGTCAACAGGTCCACAGAAGCTAAGGTGAAGGCCTAGAATGTAGGCTTAGCCTGGTCTCCCTCTGCTCAGAGGTCACATGCCTCATGCTGGAAAGCCTCGTGTAAGAGTGTTGTATAAACTTGGCAGCCATATCACATTCACCCTCAGCCTCCTTGGCTAAATGATTGCAGTTCTTGGAGCCTTTTCTGAGAGTCTTCTTTACTAATCCTCTCCGTGGTGCATCTCTGAGTACTCCACAGAAAATTTTCTCTTCTTTGGAAACACAGGTCAGATTTGCAAAACCCAAATTCATTGAAAGCTTAAGCAATTTTCCACACTGGCTGCCTTTTGTGCTTAAATTCAGCTGAAAATTGCTTAATTATCAGCTCTACTCTGACGACGTAGATTTAGCCTAAAATTCTTTAAATCAAAAAAGAATCCCCAGGACCCCTCAACTCAATTCTAACTTCCCCTCCCCTACACGTTAGTAACAGTGCTACATCTGCAGCTAGAGAGGAAAAAGAATCTACTTATATGACCTGGGAAAGAGAAAGAATCTGTCCAGATAGTAGCAAGGTATAAACATATCATACTATCACTGTAGTTAATATATGAGACTAGTGTAATTTCAGAGAAAGGGCTCAGAATTGAGAGACAGGATCTGGATTCTAGCCTTGTTCCTACCACTTAAAAAGTGATGATTTCACTTATATGCAGAATCCAAGGAACAAAAAGAGGAAACTAATCAAAAACAGACTCACAAATATAGAGGACAATCTAGTGATGGACAGAGGGGAGGAGGGCTGGGGGGATTGGGAGAATAGGAGAATGGAATAAAGGGTTAAAGAAGTACAAATTAGTTGATAGATAGTCACAAGAATAGGGAGCACGGCAGTTAGCATTAATGTATTGGCTAGGTAGAGAGCCAGAGAGAAAGAGTAATTAGGGGATCATTTTATAGACTAACCAATGTACTATATACTTGAAACTAATAAAATAAAAATTTTTTAAAAAGTGATGATTTTAAACTTTTTTCTTTTTCTTTTTTATCTTTTTTTTTTTTTTTTCATCATAGACCCCTTTGAAGATCTAAATGCTTTGGAATCTTAATTATATATATACAAAATTTGAGGGAGCAGATAACAGAGCCTGGCGCTCAGGATAGCAACCCCTACCCAGTCTTTGTCTACAGACTTTTCTGGCACTAACACCCATATAGTCCATTAATCCTGCATTAGGAGGGAAATAATCTAGCAAGTTATATTTTTAATGTTCAAAATGCTAATTGTCCCATACAGCCTTGAAAGGAAAATAGAATAATGTTGGGAAGTTTAATCAACTGGTAGTGTAGCTGCGTCTTGTCCTTGGTTTTCACGGAATGCTAAAATTATCCTCCGCTCCTCAGAGCGTTATGCACAGTTCCATATGGTTCAGATCCTAGCAATCTAACAATTCATCAATCTGTTTACATACTGATGTTATACTTAGATTGATATTTAACTCTGCTCAGAATGTATGGTTTGTAAAAAACACAAATGACTGCTTTGCAGTAATAGAATAGATATTGCATTAAATGGAAGCTAGAAATCATTTAGTTACAAATCATGGTCCCTTTCTTCTAATTTACACACACATAACCACATACTTACACACATACATGTAGAGTTGGCTATGCCAGAGCCCCTGACATTGACAAGTATGCCAAATACTGAATGCTGATTTTTTTTAACAGCTACTAAATTTCTGGATATAAACAGCTTCAAGAAAAAAAAATATATAAAGTAAGTAAACAGCTATCAAGGCACACATAAAAAGTGTGCCTTTAACTTATCACTCTCTTTTCTACTTGTTTTTATTTCATGGTATATAACACAATAGTATTTAAAATTTGTCAGAGGACATCAACAATGTGTGAAATAAATAGCCTTTTTTTCTACTTTTATAGCTTCATAGAATCTTAAAGTTGGAAAGGATTTGAAAGGTTGTTTATGGTGGCTTCCAACCCAATACAGGAATCATCTCTTTTACACCTTGACAGGTGGTTATGTGACCCTCTGCTTGAAATCTCCTGGAGATGGGGAACTCACTTCTTCTGTTTGAGTCTACATGTCAGAAGGATCTTCCCTATATCAAGCTGGAATAGGCTTCTGGTAATTTCCATGTCAAATCTAAACCTAAACTGGTCTTTCTTCTTCTTAAAACTAGCTCCTTCTTTTATGTTTTCCGTCATAATTAATAGAACTACTGATCAACTACTTAGAAACCAGGCCCCATACATAGCTCTTTTTCCCAATTGGTTACCGAACACAGGTTACTCTGTTTTTCTAAAACAATCTCTTGGGTCTGGTGCTTTTCTCTTTCCCAAGGTTTTTATCATCTTTTTTTGGGGGGGGGATTATTGTAATAGTTAATAACTTATCGCTCTGCCTCTAATCTCACCTTTTATGATTCACCACCAAAATGGAATCAAGTCTTCACTTTGTGAAATCCCGAAGCCCTATAACACTAGAGGATGAAGCTCCCATCCCCTCCATGACCCTGGTCTGGCCTAGTTCCTCAGCTGTATGTCTCAGTTCTTCACCAAACACCCTCCACACTGCAAGTTCCAGCCCTGTGGAAACACTTATGGTTAGTTCCCTGAACATGCAGTATTGATACTCCTGTGCATTCATGAATTTCGCTAATTTTCCTCTTGACCTACCTAGTGAAATTCCACTGATCCTTCGGGGATCATGCTAGCAGCCATCCTTCCCTGACCTCCTCAGGATGAACTGGTCTCTGCTCTCCTGGTGCCTCCACTGAACCTTCTGTTCATCTCAATCATAATAACTATTGCTTTTAGTGACACCTATTTAAATGTTCACCTCTCCACTAGCATGTGAAACCCATGCAGTCATTCATGCTTGGGGATCTAGGGGAAAAACAGTGTCTGACTCTTAGGAAGCAGGAGCTCTCTAAATGCTTGTAGCATAGCTCAACTGGTCTCTGCCTTTTTGCAGGCAAGGAGAAAGGCAGGCAGGAAGGAAGGGAGGAAGGAAGGAGGGAGGGAGGGAGAGAAGGAAAGAAAGAAAGAAGGAAGGAAGGAAAGAAGGAAGGAAGAAAGGAAGGAAGGAAGGAAGGAAGGAAGGAAGGAAGGAAGGAAGGAAGCTTTCTGATCAATTTGCATACTGAGAAGCAAGCAGAGAAAGTCAGGAGGCAGAAAGAAGTGGGTTAATGGGACAGACATTCAAAGAGAAGAACAGATAAGAGGAGAGAGAAAATAAGGGAAGCAAGAGAAAGGAGGTAGTGTGGGAGTTGTCTCAGTCCCTAGTCTGATTTTATGAAGTTTGCTTGCGATTTGTTCCTGTGACATGACTCTCTATCCTTTTCCTAACCACTAGACACTGACTCTTTCACTAACCACTAGACAGACTCATACACAAATGCAGGAAACACACAGAGTTTGTTTCCTGGAAATGAAAGAAACATCACTAGAACTCTTGGACTACTGATTTTTGTGTCACAGGAAATAAAAATTATGTTTAATCCTATTCAATTTAAATTTTTTATTTGTTCATCATTTCAGTATTTTAAAATTTCATAAACTCTTTCATCATACATTTAGAAAATATACTCCCTAGATCTTTCAGGCTAGCAACCGTGTGAAGAAAATAATGTTCGTATGGCCCAGTTTTCATAAACCCATGATGGTTCCTTAAAATAATCTTGTCTCTTCTAAACATTTACAGGTCATCTATGTGATTATCTAACCTAGAATTTTTTTAAAGTAAGGCATTTTCTCATTTCTGGTCTTCTGCACCTTTTCCATTCTCCATGATTCTCTAGACATTTCCGTGTCATCCCATAACATTGCATTATCTTTTTAGTTATCATTTTGGTTTGACCCTTTCTTGTCTGAAAAACTACTTTTTGTTGTTATTGAAAAAATGAAATTTAAACAGGAATAGGAATGTTTGTTTTGTTTGAGGTAACATGATCTCTCTAATCAGCCTACATGTGAGATCACCCCCTTTGTTCTCTAGATTAAGGTATTTGGTCCGGATCTCTTCCTTTTTCAAACCAGAGGAAATTATGATTATCTCTACCAACCACTGAACTGAGTCTATCATTTTAAAATATAAAAGTGTAATTCTTCACTTATCTTTTCCAAATTTATTCAGTCCTTCTATACACACACACAAAAGATAATAATAACAGCAGTGAATATTTATTTTGTATTTGCTATATACCAGGCACTAAGTTAAATGTCTGCATCATTTCATGTAATTCGCATAAGGGTGTTATAAAGTAGCCTTATTAATCATTCCCATTTTTCAGTTAAAGATCCACAGCTGAGAGAGATTATATGACTTTCTAAATGACACACAGGAAACAAATGATAGAGCTGCAATTTGAGTCTAGTCATGATTTACTTCCTGCCTTACTCCTATTCTAATAAGTACAGGGAGAAGGCAGTTAGAACTGGTGCTAAATTTAGCATCAATTCTCTTAGCCATTTTGCTCATAAAAAGTTAGCTCTTATCACTAGTATTATTATTGTCAATACTATTATTAATACCATTAACATTTCAATGCTAGTTACTGGTACTGATAAAACTTGAACCTCAGATGACTAAATGCTTCTTAACATGGATGTTAATAATCTCAAACCCAGCAATTGGTAAATCAGCCCTTGATATATCTAACTCTTGAAATTATTCGTGGGCTGTATTCAAAGTTGTGTTTCTAAGTTAGTTTTTCAGAACTCCAAGCACTTTTACTCATTAAAATAATGTTTCAGATAGGGCCAGCCCATACAAATAAAGCTGAAATACTCTACATATATAATTAAAAGAGTAGAACATAAGACTATTATACATGTATAACACTATATTTTAGCTACAAATTCTTCTATAGTCTTTGCTGCTCCTGAAAAATTGTTCTGAGGTCATTGAAGCACTATCACCATTGAGACTCATTCACATTGATGTCTAGATGATAAAGGTCAGATTACTTTTTAGCACAATCTTTTGTGAGCCCCCACCCTCATCCAAGGGCTTGACACCAGGTCAGCACACAGGAACTATTTCTTGGGTAGATGAAAACATTTAGTCCTGAGGGGTTAGAGAACACAGTGGCTCTAGAGTGATAAGGTACAGTGGTGGGAGAGAGTCGAAATCCTAGGGCTAGCTGAACTTTCTTGTACATGGCTGTAACTCTTCCTGAACTACCATTTTTGATGGATACAAGGAGAAAGCAGGTAGGACTGATGTTAAGCCTGAAATCCTCAGTAGAAGTTGATAATTACTGTGGTATGCTGAGCACAGTAGAGATTCTAATAGATTCTAACTATTTCAACTAAGAAACATGGATTTTTTTTCCCCTAAGTTAGCCAAAAAGAAAGTTTATTCAATCTCAGTGACCCTGAAGAGTTTGTTAGCAAGCAGTCTACCCACAGGCTCTATATTCTTCTTTATCTATTAAAGACAGTTACCTTTGAACTAAAAAAGAATTCATCAGGTACACACAGAGAACCTACATTGGGAATTGCCAGAATCCATGGAAATATTACTTTAACCACTAGACAACCTTAGGCTCACTACACTGATGGTTGCTGTCATGTACTTATGTTCTTTCCCAGAGGCTCAGAAAAATAGAATTAACTTTAATTTCTTTTCAATAAATGTCCTCAGTGAAAATGATAACACCCTCTTGCTCCAACTAGCCCATGTTGAACTGACAGGTCTGGGCCTGATCAACTGATGAAGGAAAAATACTCTCTCCTCTCCCCAGGGGTCCTCCAAGTCCTCAGTGTCTGTTTCTCTTGAACTAAATTTAAATACATCTCAAACCAAATAGCTAATGAAAATGTATATACACACAAAACACTTCACAAATGTTTAGGGTTGTATTTGTAATCACCAAAAACATAGAAACTATAGCACATTCATGCATTGGACTACTTACTACTCAACAATATTAATACAAGCAACGATATGGACAAATCTCAAATGCATCATGTGAAAGAAGCCAGACCCAAAAGGCTACATACTGCATGATTGCATTTGCATAGCATTCTGGAAAAGGCAAAACTGTAGAGACAGAAAATCAATCAATCAACAGTTGCCAGGGTATGGAGTAAGGGGAAGAAGTTCACCACAAACAGGAACAAGGCCATTTCAAAAGATGATAGAATTGTTCTATATATTCATCATGGTGGTGATGAATATGTGTTTGTCAAAATTCATAGGACTGCACACTTAAAAAAGTGAATTTTAGTATATGTAAGTTATACTTCAATAAACTTGGCCCAAAATAATTTTTAAATATTTTTTTGTAAAAATAAAAAAAAAAAAACAACTAAATGGCTAGATGTGATTATACTATATTTAACACTTCAGGTAGATGTTTTTAATTGACAATGAATAAATTGATAGATAAATGGGGTCAGGATTGGGAAACAACCACCCCACAGGGCAGGCTGATTGCTGTTCTGAGAGGCGACAGAGTAGCCTTAGGGCAATAGCATTTCAAACTCATTGATTTCTAGAACTTATTGATAGTTTACGTTGAGCTGGCAAAGAGATGGCTAGAGTAAAAGCCAAGCTTGGTGCCTGTGGGTATATGTCCTTTGGTGGTCCTCCTTTAAGGCAGATGCCTGAATGATCAATGGGCAAAAATATGATGTGATGTTCACGTAGCTTCCAAGTGTTTCCACACAGCATCTCATTGAATCTTCCTAAGAAGTTTCTAAGACAGGGGTTATCATTCCTGTTGTGTAGGTGAGTAAGCTGAGGTTGGGGGAATATGATTTAGCCAGATCACAGCAAGATTGTGGATTGAAGGGCTGGCCCATAGGGCTTCTAACTTCACACTTTTTGTTGTTGTTGTTGGTAGTGTTTTAAACAGTATTTAACTCAACTTCGAGATGAATCAATCATCAAAATGAGAAAAAAATACTGGTGGAGACAGATAAAAACTTTTCTCTCACTGCAAAGATAAAAATTAGGACAAATTTCTGAAAAAGAGACACAAGGCACATGTCAGGATTTTGTCCTGAATGGTCGGTCTGCAGCTGCATGAAACCAAGCAACTGATTTATGATTGTGTAGTTCAGGATAGTGTTCAGGTATTTTGGCTGCACATTTGAAAACACCTGGATATTAGGGGTTTTGAGATGAACTGTCTGACATTTTCCATACTGGCCAGGTGTCCAGGAATGTTCGATTTACACACCTTCTAAGGAAACCAGCGGAGGCATATGGCAGTTGAATATGTAGCTACAGGTGTATTTCAGCGTCTTGTGGAGTTCTGTTATATCCGAAATCACTAGACCTGTCCATACAAAAGAATGAGAAATAAATCACACCTTTCACACATCTTTCTTGTAATGTAGATTCTGCTGCTACATTGCACAAGAAACAGCATATAATGTTTTGGGTTGGTATAGGAACAGCGTTGGAAATTTTCAAACCAGGGGAGTCAGAACGTTAGAAAGTTTGTAATAGAAAATTCTTGCAGTGGCAGCTGATAAGCTAAATATCCTGACTAGACTCTCCTCTCTTTCTGGCACACTGCCTAACTGAACAAATAGAATCCTGTATGGTTCTGTAACGTCACACAAAAAGGATGGCGCCCTTACACCGCACCCCTGCTTAAAGACCTTTCGAGATCCCACAGTGCCTATATGAGAAACTGAGGTCCAGAAACACTGAATGCAGGGTTAGTGAGTGTGGAGGGAAAACAGGAACAGGATATGACAAGTGCCGTGTGTGCACTATCACAGATCACACTGAATCCTCTTCTCAGTCAGAAAGAGCAAAGAGTTTAAAAGTGGCTTAATTTCACCCTGTTGCTTCCAGGTACTTCTTCCTCTCTCTTTCTCTCTTTTCAGTCTCAACTTTCCTCATCACTCTCTGTCAACAAGCCCACACCTTCAGAAGTAAAGAACATTTGAAAGGTCTCTCTTTTGTTCTTTTGTTTTTTTCTTTGTTCATCCAGATGGGGGAGGAGCCAAGGAAGGAGGGAGAGAGGTGCGGTGGGGAGTGGGCCCTCTAGAGGCAGACAACAAAGAGAAAAAGAAAGTGAAAACCCAAGTGCTTTAGGACTTCTAACATATTAATAATTATATATCTCTATGTTACCTGCAACCAACCTTGAATAGTTCTTGTGCATCTCACTTGGAGCAAAGTCAGTTTGTGAAAATCTTCATTTTCATAGAAGAAAAGCACAGAAAAATTATGGATTGCTATTCCATTGGCAAAGATGTGACTTTGAAAGTATTCATAAATATCTCCATTAAATGGCCACCTTTAAATGAACTTTTTCTAGTTCAATTTAAATATGACTAGATTTCTAAAAATGTGGTTTTTCATATAGCTCTAGCTCTATTGGGTAAATGAGTCACACCTGCAATAAAGTCAAGGTTTCCAGAGAACATTCTCCATTTCTTCCACCATTTATCGTAACAGTTGGGTGAGATTGACGCAGAAGCAGTGAACATGAGAGTTAGGCCGAGTAGAGCAACGACCTCTGTCTTAGGGCACAAGGGTACCATTTTGAACGTTATCCCTGTCGAGGTTTATAGGGTGATAATAAATGCTGCTCTGGGTCAGAGTCAGTCTGTCTCTCCCATAGCAGAGTAGAGGCAGCTTTCCAACTTCCATGGAAAAGAGGGAGGGAAAAATAGTTGGCAAGAGGGATGAGCTTCCTGATCATTTTACTTTCCATAGCTCTGGGTTTTATAGGACCAGTGGGAACGAAGCAAGCACATGCACTGTAAGTGAAATAAAGCAAACCAATTGCCTTTTCAACCTTATGTTTTAAATTCTGTCTCTCAAGTAGTGGCTGATTTAACCTTTAAGTATACTTGTGCCCAGACGTATGTTATAAGGGCAGAACATTAAGAATTTCTTGACTTGGCCCAAATCCTATTTACAGTATCAAAATAAATACAACAAATTCTGTACACACGATCAGCCAGGAGTTGTGCTCAGAATCACTAAAACTGCTTCACGTGTAACAGTCAGTCATTCAGTCAACAAATACTTATTGAGTACGTGCTGGGTGCCAAGCTCTGCATGAGGCATCAATGTGCCCACTACATCTATATCCTGGACCTTGGCCTCAAGGGTTTGCAGCCAAATTGGGAGACAAATACATACACAAATTATCCCAAGGCTATGTAATAAGGGCTAAAACAGGGGCGCAAAATAAAGGGACTTGGAGGAAGGAGTAATCAAAGGAACCCTTGGAGTGTGGAGGTGCTCTGGTTAGAAAAGGATATTCCCAGAGAATGGTGATTGGCTCAGCCTTTCAAGATGAGCAGAAAATGACAGAACCAGGAGTCCACTAGTCAGGGTGTTTTTGCTCCTGGGGAATTCTCAACCTAAAGGGTATTGAATTTTCCATCCAGAGGGTTGCCAATTTGATTTCCCCATGAAAATATATACACATACCCACACACACACACTTGCTCCCTTGGTCTTGTCATATAGATAACAATTATTTTTTTATTAGCAATTATGTTTTTGTTCTATCTTCCCAGGTCACAGATGCATTTAGATCTAAATTCCAAAAGTGAATAAAGAGCAAGTATATCTCATCTCTGTGATTTTAAGCACTCTGGGGAAAGATTTAGTGTACTAAGTGAATAACAATTAACAATATTTTCCCATCTGATTGGCAGATCATATGATGTTTGCTCTTTAGAATTAATTTAGCTTTCTAGTAAGGTTATCTTGCACACTTTTCAGGGTCCCCTGATATAAATAGACTAAGCAGTAAGGAGGAAATCAAAACAACTGTGCATTTGTCTGGAACATGGTGACAACTGTGCAGAGTGGAGGAAGACAAAGAAATACAAGAAAATAACAATTAACAGAAGACTTTAGGACATAGTCACTAAGATATCTTTATCAGATATTTGGTTGTTCATAAAAGACTAAGCTAGAAATTCAAGGGCAAGGGCAAGGAGAAGCTATAGGGTGCAGTGAAATGATAGAAGTATTTGGCTCTTCTAATTTATTTTTAAAAATCAGTTCAAGTTTAGCAAATTTCTTCCATGAAGAAAGAAAAAACCTCCCTACTGTTAGTTAATAATGAAAAATGGGTCCAGTTCCAAAGTTGCCTAGAGCTTGTTGATGGCAAGCTGAAGATCGTGAATGAAGATTTATCTACCTAAATACCTTAGTTCCTTCTTTTTTTATTTTTATTTTTTGGCAGGAGTATGAAAAAGATGTGCATAGCCTGATAATATTTACCTTCATTTTATTTGTAAATCTGAATCAACAATGTGCCTTTCTTGATGTAGATTCTGCTAAACCAAATAAGAGGTAGGGTGAACAGTGTCTTTGCCCACAACTCTAAATTTTCAAACTGAGAAACCCCTCAGTCCTGGACAGACCAGGGTAGTTGGTCACCCTAAGGGAGAATAAATTCCCAAATGCAAGTAGCCATATTTCGACTGAAGGAATTTAGGACGGGAGGGCCTATTTATCTTTACATACCTGCCCAATCACTCACTTGGCCTATTATTTCTCCTTCCTTTACACATATTCGGGCCTATGATGGGAAGGAATAAAAAGAAGAATCCCTTCTTTTTCCACATAAGTTCTTAGGGTCAGTGCCTCTTTCCTATGGCCAACTCAGTTATGAGCAGACAGACACAGATGATCAAATTCTTTGTAAAGGACAATTTCATCCATCTGTAGAGAGTGAGATTGGCATTTCAAAGAGGCTTTAGATAGTTCTCCTAGTGGTCTAGTGGGAAAAGCATCACCTAGGAACTTGTTAAACATGCAAATATTCAAGCCCCACTCATGTCAGATGGAATCAGAAACTGGGGGAGGGACCCAGACAGCTTTGTTTTAATAAGTCCTCCAGTTGATTCTAATGCACACTCAGATTTGAGAACCACCACCTTTGCTCTAGAAACTGGTCTAAAAAGATCAGATATAATTGATATACCTGATGTACCTATTTCAGGTGAAAAGAATAAAGTTAGAGTGTAGTACATAAGTTTAAAGAATTTTTATTGCAAATAGAATAAAGGCTAAACAAAATTTTCTTTCCTAACTAATTTATATCCCCATGAGGTAGCCAGTTTTGTCATTCAGTTAAATTCAGGTCCAGATGAATTGTTCTATCATTCTAAAAATCTAAAAAACAAAAAAACAAAAAATAACCCAGAGGACAACTACAATCTGAATTTGGAAAAGACAATAAAATACTTATCATTTTAATTGAGACGATCCTCCAGCAAATATTGATCCATGGCACAACCATATGCTGGGTATAGAAATTATGCCATCTGAAAGAATGTGATCAGATGTGACCTTCTTCCCTCCCTCTTCACATTCTCATTCTCACCATACTCACCCCACCCCACCCCCACCCCCGCCCCCAGAAGCAGGAAAATCTGATCCTAGGAAAGGGTGGGTCCCTTCAGAGCTGACCCAATTAGGTCAGCAACACTTCTCACCAAGGCCTGTTGGTCTCTGCCCTCTCGGATAAACTCCATTCAGGGTTGCCCGGCAGCCTGGCTTTCTGGCCTTTAGAAATGGTGATGAATTCATTTAGAATAGGGGCTACTGAGCTGGGAGCTCAGGTGCTGCAGAAATGGCAGGTGGCTAGAGCTGACTTGACAGCAATTAAATGTACAAATCTTTGATTAGGCTCCTGGGAATGGAGTCATTAGCAACCCAGAACGGACCAGCTTGCTTTCTGCCGCCTCATTAGCTGCTCCACTGAAGTTACTTTAAAAAGCCAAGGGGAGGAGGGAGGGGGAACCTCTCCAACACAGAATTAGGAAAGTTGAGTGACAAAGCGGGGAGGGAGGGGAAGAAGTCAGTGGAAGCATTTCTAGCTAAACAAACAGGTCCCCTGCCTTTTTTTCAGTGTGGTCACTGTCATGAATGTGCATGTTTGCTGGAGTGTAAAATAACCCCATACCTACCTGATTAATCTGCCAAAAAGAGCTTTTTAAAAATTTGCTTTTTCAAAATCCTCAGTTGATTCATTCTTAGCAGCCAAAAGCCTCAGTGTGGTGGGAGCCTTCCTCTGGGGTGCAGAGTCCTGATGGATCGGATCTCATGCAGAGTGACTGCAAGGCTCCCTAACCTTCCCCAGTGGTGGATCTGGGGTCTACAACCACCCTTTGGGGACCACGGAATCAATTTCAGTGTCAACATCCTGCTTCTGTTGCATAGGCCTGGCTCCCTCCATGATCTTACCTCGTGGATTTCCCCCATATTATTAGAGGCTAGAGGCTGGCTAAAAGCAACTATGCAAGTTAAATAATCTTCCCAACTGGGAGCTTTAAAACAGAAGAGAAATAGCCTCACAACCTAAATGTAAAATCCTGTGGGACCATTTATTTTATATAAGCCTAATACATTGTATAATTTATTATTTTTATTGTACTCTACCTGCCAATTCAATATTTATAAAGTATGCTCCACAAATATTTATTTATTACCTATCAGAGACCTCATATTAATTGCTGTAAAACAGTTATGGGTGAGAGGATAGTCTACCTTTGACTTTAGAATATTTTAGAAAAAAACATCATATACACTTATTGATTTATTCAACAAACATTTGCTGTTTGCCTGCTTAGCTTAAGCACTGTTCTTGTCAAAAAAATACAAAAGACAATAAAATACAATACAATTGACCCTTCAACAACATGGGTTTGAACTGTGTAGATCCACTTATATGTTAATTTTTTTCAATAAATATATTGAGAAATTTTTTGGAGATTTTCTTATTACTATGAAGCTATCATATCATATTGATTTCATTGGGTACTAAAAAGCAACTATATTGCTGCGTCTTCATTATCAATGCATGAATTGTTTATACCTGTAAATTGAATTTTTTCACATTAGCTTTTCATTTTTGATGTCTAGTATTACTAATATGTACAGCATCCACAGTGTTTTTTATTGACAATATTGACGTAGGTACTGATGGACAATTTATCTTGTAAACAGATGATGCAAACCTACAGTATCAATAAATACAGTACAGTACTGTAAATTATTTTCTCTTTCTTATGATTTCCTTAATAACATTTTTAGTTTACTTTATTATAAGAATACAGTATATAGTACATATAACATACAAAATATGTGTTAATCGAGGGTTTATGTTATCGGTAAGATTTCCTAACAACAGTAGGTTATTAGTAGTTAAGTTTTTGGAGATCCAAAAACTTAAGTTATTGGAGATCCCCCAAAAGTTATGCCCAGATTTCCAACTGCACAGGGGATCAGCACTCCTAATCCATTGTTCAAGGGTAAACTGTGAGTATAATTGCTTATTATCTGGTAAGCAGTTTACATATATTAAATCATTTAATCTTTGCAGTAATCCTGTGAAGTAGGTACTATTATTATCTCCATTTTAGAGATAAGAAAACTAAAGCACAAGAGAGGTTAAGTAACTTTCCCAAGGTCTTGCTGCTAGCAAATTCTGAGCTGGGATTTAACTCAGGCAGTTTGGCTGCTTAACCACTATGCTATGCCCCTTTGAGCTGCTTACAGCTTAACAGAAAAGATAGACATCAAAAACAAACATTTCAATACAATGTGATGGGTACATTTTTGTAAAGTATATAAAAAGCACATGGCAGAGAGAGAAGGGAATTATTAAGTGCCTCCAGAAAATAATTCATAGTGGAAACGATGCTTAATCTGGGTTTTGAATTAAAAAGAACCACAGCTTTCAAGAAGTTATAATCTAAGATACTTCACTAAATGCCTTCAATACCATTGTGCAGATGAGAAGGGGATTCTACGGAAAGTAGCCTCACAAAGTGATCTAATCATAAACTTCTAACAGGGCAGGTCATGGCACATCATCAAGCCTCAGACAAATAACTGCTTTAGTAAAAGGCTTGTTTTTGCCTTAAACAAGCTCTGTTCATTGTCCTTGTTCATCTAGGTTAATACACCTTTGAAACATGCATAACCACCCCCAGGAGAGCACATGATCTTAACTATCCTGTAATCCAATCCCCTTCTTGCTTTCTCCCACCTTTATATAATCTTCCTTATGTTCCTGCCTTAATTTCAAATACATAAAAAAAACTGCAAAACTGTCATTCTCTGGAGCATTTGAAATCTTGCTTCTTGGCAACTGTCATCGGTTTTGGCTCAAGTCAATTTTTACAGAAATTCTCTACAGGTGTCAGCACTCAGCTGATCAAGAAGGGAAGGTTTCGATGGTGAGACACCCAGTTGAAAGAACACATATGAAACGACAAGCACCAACTTTATTGTGGGGAGCATGCTTCATCGTTAGGGGATCGCATGAGCTCCACATATATCAGAGAACAATAGTGGCATATCTGCAACACATGCGTGATACAATAAGCTGAATCATGCTTATGTGAGTTGGGCACAGGCACCCTACCACATCAATGTAACATTCTAAATCCGGGGTCCTATTCCTAGCCGCAAGCCTGGATCACAGCCAGACCTGGGACTACCCAGGCCAGGGCCCAAAACAAGATTGGACATTTCTTATGTCAACAGTTATGACATGGTTTTTGAAACAAAAATATCAAATACATTGGGAACCTTAAAAAGGAGGAGATCACATTTGGATATGAGAGTGTTGGCAAAAATGATTTAATTGAGGAAGTGGTATCTAAGTGAAGCCTTTAAGAGCTGGTTAAAGTTTAGTATCCAGCATTGTTAAAAGCAGAGACCTTAGGAGGAGAAGGGAAGAATGGGAGAGAACAAAGACAAATATGTTCCAAAAAGGTGAGGTGAGGAGATAATGTGGGAAGAATAATTTGAACATAAGCATAGAGAGTATCAACTGAGAGAATTTGTTTAACTCTAGAAACCTATTGAAGATTTTAGATGAGAAGGGAGCAAAATAAAAAATGACTTTGAAATACTGAGCAAAGAAAGAGAGAAATATAATCAAATTAATGTAACAAAAAAGTATACTTTCAAGCTAGAAAATGTAAGGAGTTGTTTTGTTTTTACTATGAATAACAACTTACTACAAAGAGTTTTTATGAAGTTTAAATATGCTAACAAGAATCGCTTTGTAAACCATAATGTGTTGTACAAATACCATTTTTATTTTTTACAATATATTTATATAATCTTAATTTAATTCTCTTCTGTCCAAAATTAGAATTGTACCTAAGATAATCGCATGTCTCCATGGCTAATAAATGGACAAGTCATCTCAAGGAGTGGCCTTTCTAAAATATCTGCCAAAGGAATAAATCAGAATGTGAGCTCAGAGCATCTTGGCCACATGAGGAACCTGTGGCGATACACCAGAGTTTTGTGGATTCTTTCTCTATCGAGTTCACTGAGAGAGTGGTCCCAAACCAAAGAGGAGAAATAATTATTGCTCTTGCACTGACACCAACATCAACCAAAAAAGATGGTTCTTCTGATTAAAGTAGCACCACAACCTCATTTACTATGTTTTAATTTTTCCATCCAGACTTCCAATCAAGATGGCAGAGTAGGAAAATGCTGTGCACACCTCCCACAACCACATCAAAATTACAACTAAATTACAAAACAACCACCCTTAAAAAACAGCTAAAAACTAGCTGAACTTAAGTCCTATAACTAAGGATACAAAGAAGAAGCCGTGTCAAGAAATACCAAATATACTGGTAAGAGGGTCAGAGATGCAAAACGGTCCTACATCCACATGTGGCAGTTAAGAATTAAGAGGGCTAGCTTGGCTATGAAGGTCCCACCTGAGGAGTGAGGGGTCCTAACCCCACACTGGGCTCCCCAGCCCAGACCACCAGTGCCAAGATGAGGAGTCCCAACAACACCTGGCTGTGAAAATCAACAGGGATTCTGTCTGGGTGAGACTGAGAGCTGGTGGAGGCCTAGGTGTTCCTCTTAAAGGGCCCGTACATGAACTTACCCACCGATGGACTCACTGACTCTGAGCTTCGATGCTGGGGCAGCAGCTCAAAAAGTGCCAGGAACATATGGGGAGGAACTGAATTGTCTAGCTTCAGAGTGAGGGCTGGAGGGCAGCTCCGGCCAGGACAGAAGTGCTAGCAGGCTCTGTTATTCCTTTGCTGAGCCCTTTCCCCACCAAGCCTGCAGATTCAGGTATGCAATAAGTCTGAGTCTCCATCAAACTGGCTAATACTGCTCCCCACACCAAACTTGCACGCAGGCCCAACCCTCTTTCAGTAGCTGTTCCTCAAAAGCAGCTGGCCTTGGCCCATGTTGTGGTCTCTGAAAGGTCTACAATTCCCAAACAAGCAGAGGCTGCCCTCAGCATGCCTTCTACCCTCTTGTTAAGTGACCCCCAGCCTGTCACTAGTGGCAGCTAGTCTCGGTTTGTAGCCTATCCTCTCCCAGGCAATTCCGAGCTCAGCATAGGCAAATACCAACCGCAAATCACTTTGTAGCTTCTACCAAGTGACTCCATGCCAGACACAGGCAGTGACTGACTTGGGCCTGTACTGGAGCCCCTCCCAAGAGGTTCTAGAATCAACATACACAGTATCCAGCTTCAAACCATATGAAAGCACCACCCATTAGTTCCACAAATGGTACACCCAAAGGATGGACTAAGCAGGCACCAGAGCCCCAATACAGATTCCACATTGAATCTCACTCCATGATGTCAGTCCCCATACAACAGCTTGTCTGCTGTAGTCATGGCCAGTCCTCACAGCCAGTCCCATAAGACTCTCAGCTAATTTCTCAACATAAACTTTTCAGGCCAAAAAGGATTGGTACAAAATATTCAAAGTGATGCAAAACAAGGACCTACAACCAAGATTACGCAGCAAAACTATCATTTAGAATGAAAGGATAAAGAACTTCCCAAATAAGAAAAAGCTAAAGGAGTTTATCGCCACCAAACCAGTATTACAAGAAATGTTAAACCGACTTCTTTAAGAAGAAGAAGGAAAAAAAGATAAAAAAATGAATTAAAAAATGGCAATCAATACATATCTATCAACAATTACTTTAAATGTAAATGAATTAAATGCTCCATTCACAAGACATAGGATAGCCGAGAATAAGAAAACAAGCCCCTTACATATGCTAACCAAAAGAGACTTATTTCAGATCAAAAGACACACATAGACTGAAAGTAAAGAGATGAAAAAAATATTTCATGAAAATGGAAACAAACAAACAAAAAACCTGGGGTAGCAATACTTATACCAAACAAAATAGACTTTAAAACAAAGGCTATATAACAAGAGACAAAGAAAGACCCAGTAATCCCACTTCTGGGTATTTATCTGAAGAAACCCAAAATACTACTTTGAAGGGACATGTTCATCCATATGTTTTTGCAACATTATTTACAATAACAAGATATAGAGGCAATCTGAGTGTCCATAAATGGAGAAATGGATTAAGGGGTGGTACATATGTACAATGGAATATTACTCAGTCATAAAAAAGGATGAAATATTCCCATATGCAACAATGTGGATGGACCTAAAGAGTATTGTGCTGAATAGAGTAAGTCAGAGAAAGACAAATGCCATATGATTTCACTTTTTCGTGGAATATAAAGAACAAAATAAAAGACCAAAATATACAAAAAACAAAATACCAAAACAAACTCACAGATATAGAGAACTGATAGTTGCCAGATGGGCAAGTGATCGGGGGATTGAGTGAAAGAAGTGAAGGAATTAAGTACAAATTGGCACTTACAAAATAGCCATGAAGATTTAAAGCACAGCATAGAGAATATAGTCAGTCAATAAATCTCGTACCTACCTGACACCATACATAGTTATTGCAATGTATGGTGTCAGGTAGGTACGAGATTTATTGAAGGATCACTTTGTAAGTTAAGTAAATGTCTAACTGCTCTACTGTATACCTAAAACTAATAATATTTAATGCCAACTATAACTAATTTTTTTTAATTAAAGAAAATGATAACTGGCATGTACTAATATAAAAATATATAAACATAATCACACATTTATATACCATATATAACAAATACATGTATAATTATATATATTTTGTCTCATTCATCTCTATAACATACCTGAATTCAGACATTTTATGTCTTTCACAAATGATGAATTTGTAGCTCTAAGAAATGCATAAGTTTTCTAAAATCTCATTTAATATTTTACAGAAATAATATTTGAATATAAATTGGTCTGGTTCCAATATAAACTGATTTACCATACTGTCATTTTAGATAAGTTCCCAAATCAGTTTGAATATTTGGAACATGATATTAGGGGAAAAGAGCAATATAGAATTATGTTAAATGCATGTATAATGCTGTGCTTGTGTGTATCCATGTATATAATGCATTTACATAGACAAGAAAATATGTGAATATAAAAAATGTTCCCCATACTTTTTCTAGGCAATAAAGAGAATCCAAATTAAAATATTAGACCACAGCCCAGACTTTTTTTTAAAAAAAAAATTTCATATCTCTTGCCCTATTCTTATTTGGTGGGGGGGGGGCAGTTGGGGGAGATGGGAAGTGGTAAACTGGGTTCATTTTTCACCATATGTTCCAGATGCTTGTTAAGTGACTTCAGTCTTTCTTCTATCATAGAGCTGGATGGCCTCTTCTCAGTAGGTTTGGGTGAATGTTTCCTCCTCCCTTGCAAAAATTTCATAAAGACTATACTGGCTCCCAGATTGCTAGGGAAATGCCTGCTTTCCATGGGAGGTCATCCAATGATTATGGAGTTTCCAAACTTTAAGCTGATGCATAATCCCAGAACAAGGACAAGGAGACATTTGAAGCTAAATATATTGTTTTTCATGATTGTGAATTGGAGCAAAAATTAAAATAGGATCTCATCTGTTAAACAATAATGATTATAAGACATGCATAATTTTTTCTGAGGTGATTTCTTTCTCTTGAGTTTTATCAGGATAAACAAGACAAACATATTGTTCACTTCCTAAGCCTGTTTCAGGCTTATTCCTTGAAACTACCATCTCACCAGCACCCCCAGTGTCCTTGCAGCCCTGGATTTCACTGTACCTAAGTGGCAAACTCCAACCCTGAGTAAATACTGCTACCTGCTTTTCTCTGATACTTGACTCATTAAACAAGGGAGGAAAAATATTGCCTGTAAAGTTTGATGGGTACTGCCACAAATTTATGGTATTCCTCAGCTGAGCTTTAGAACTGAGGGTCAATCTTTCTACTTTCCTTGCTCAGCACTCTTTTAGTGGAAATTCCACTACTTCACAACTCTCCAGATAGGTTTCATAATCTCCTGTACCTTTTGCTTATACCATATGGCCTCCACTTCTACATGTTTTAAAAACCTGAGGTTATTATGCATAAACTTTAAGCTTCGCCCCATTTACAAAACTTTCATCCCCTCACCTTCTTGCCTAGAGTCTCACAAAAGATGGAAAAGATGATGTTTTGGTTTGTTTCTTTTGTTACTGTTCCATTCTAGACCAATCTCTTTCCCCTTGAGCTTTGAGTATTGTTCACCTAACTCCTTTCAGACTTTGATCCATTAAACACCTTTTTCTCTTGCTTTTACAACTTCACAACTTCTTCTTCTCTATAAGTTCTTCCCTATTAGTTATAAACAGTCTTCAATCTCTTCTACTAAAAGAAAAAGAAATGAAGCATCCTCTCTGTTGTTCCTTCCTTCCTTTAGCTACTTTTTTTTCCTCAACAAAATATCTCGCAGTCGACATTTTATGTGTCTACTTTTTAGCTCACATTCTTTTCTCCCGTTCTTGCCATCCCACTTGCCAAATTAGTTGGCTCCTTCTCTGTCCTACCTTTGTGGACACCTATATGGCATTTAAGATGGTCGATCTCTCCCTTCTTTTTCACACTCTCTATTCTCTTAGTTTTCATCACATTACTCTTTCTTGTTTCTCCTCCAACGTCTTGATTAGTCTTTCTTGGCTTTATAGGCTGCTCTTTCTCTCATGCTTCTTAAACAGTGGTATTTCCCAGGATTTTGTCCTTGATCCCCTTCTTTTCTTATCCTACATTCTTTTTGTGGGCAATCTTATTCATTCTCATGGTTTCATAATGACCATTATGCTGGCAACTTCCAAATCTGTATTTCTAGCTGAGATTTTCCATTTAGTTTAACTCTCATATAAACAATAGTCTACTGGACCTCTCCACCTGGCTACCCACAGATTCCTCACACTCAGCTCTTCCAAATAGTCTTAACTTTGTCTTTCCTACACGGCCTTCTTTTATATGTTCCCCACTTCAGTACAGGAATCACTATTCATCTCGTCTCCCAGATTAGAAGCCCTGGAAATGTCCTCAGTTCGTTCTTTACCTTCACCAACTCCTGTCACATTTACCACCTAAAGATCTCAAATATGTCCCTTTCTTTTTAACTCTACTCAATTTCCCTGGGTTATGTAGGCCATTATCATCTCTCATCTGAACTACTGTAATATCACTAACAGGACTTCCCACTTTCAATTTTGTTCTCAAATCAGTTCACTACATTGATCCCTCAATAATCTAAATCACAATAGTTCTAGGAAACCTTCCCTGAACTCTGGGGCTGGATCCAGTGCCCAAGTCAGCACCTCCCCGCCAACACCCCCTCCCCCTCTGCGCACATTCAGCCATCTCTGCACTTACATATTTTGCTGTAATTATTTCTTAATTATGAATCTTCCCCATCAGATTGTGTCTTATTCATCTTTATATCCCAGCACCTAGCACAGTGCCTGACATGTTTTATACATGTTAAAGGTGTAAGTGGTAAAATTCTGACCATTAGCAATCTCTTCCTCTGAAAAATAAAGTGACATATTCGAGTGGCAAAAAGATGATGACTAATTATCTCAGAGAGCTATGATTTGAAGGATTCTTCTTTGCAGTTAAGAGCATCACTGTGTTGAACCATTCATAATCCCACACCATGAGTATACTTTCCTTAACCAACCTAAACTTCTGCCCTGAAAGTAATTGTTGAAAGAATGAGACAAAGGCAGTGGAGGGAAGTCATACTGCAACTGGGAGACTCAACATACTTGCATATTTTTACATAAAATTTATTATTTTATACTCCAATTAACTCCCTGGTGTGTATTTAATGCCCTTCACGTTAATCTACCTTTTTAGCCTTATATGCAGCTATCACTTCCCAGGACTCCACTTTCCAACACTTGCCCTGCCTCTGGCCTTTCAGCTTCCATATTCTTAGCTTGTGCCATCTTGAATGTCTTCTCCACTTTTGCAATTTCTGCCAAAGTTTCAAAAGCAGCTGAGATGGTCCCTTCTTTTTTTCATAATCTTCGCTGTCTCCCCCCAACTGAAAGTGACTTTCCAGTAGCTATTCTCTATATAAACCAATTGGAAGGTAATCATACACCAAAATTAATGCTATACTGCCATGAAACATCCTTTTTCAAGGCCTGGACAGATCTTTAAGTCAAGAATATCTGTGTATATCTGTGCCTTTTTTCTCTAAGGAAAATGTAAGTTCTTTGAAAGCAAGAACATGTTTTATACTTTTCTCTCACAGTGTTCAATAAATAGGGGAATAATAATTTTTCTTTTCTCTAAACCCCTGATTCTTCCCAACCTTTTCATCCTAATAATCTCTTCTTATTCCAAGTTCAAAGAGGGGGCTTCTTTTAATTTCTAATCTTACGCTAGATCCAGGCTGTCACCAAATCTACATGATCCTTTCCTAATGACATCTGACTACACTACTTCTCAATCTGTAGCCTTGCAGCCCTGGACCAACTCATCTACTTGATCCAATGCTACACAGAGATCATCAAACTGAAGCATCCAGACCCCTCCTCCTCTATAGTCTCCAGTGCTCCAAAATCACCTATGCTATGCACTGGTTAACAAATCCTCAAATCTCATGTTTCTTGTGTACTTTTAGTAGCACTACAAGGAGAGGAGATAACAGCCAACCTATTTACAAAATGCCCATGACCCCGAGATAATCAGAAAACCCCAAAACAATGTGAGATATAAATAGTAGCTGCCTTTACTAAAACCCTACTGTAATTTTTGAGCTGAAATCAATTCACATGGAACAATTCAAGGATTCTTTTGAGGTGTGATGAAACCAACTTATTTGTAGTTTAATTTTCCATTCAATATACTGTTCTGTTTTATGAGCTACATAACTTTGTAAAGCAATTATAGCTAACATACAGACTCAGGCAGGAGGCAGAAACCCATGAGTTGGTTACAAAAGGCTTTCACATGGGTGGATCACCTATGTGGAGAAGACAGGGGATGTGAGACCGAGGTAGAAGGGGTACCTGGGGAAACATCTTGGATAAGGAGCTCGAGAAGAAAGTTATGGCATTTGAATATAATCATTTGGAAATTCTGGCTGTCATGTGACGTGATAAATAGAAGTGGTCATTTTCTGGCCAAAATTTCGTATCATCTCATCATGGAACAAGATCACAGGAATCACACCCATTACCTCCTTTACAGGTGATCACCTTGTACAATGTCAATCTGCTATAGGAAAATAATAATTGTACTGTGTGCTCACCAGGTGCCAGGTGCTGTTTGTCTTAAGAGCTTTGTAATATTAACTCATTTAAACCTCTCAACAACACCCTGATATTGTTATTATCCCCCTTATACAAATGAAGAAACAGGCTGAGAGGGTTTGAGTTTCTAGCTGAAGGTCACATAGCAACAATTAACAGCACTAGGACTGGATCCTAGAAGCCTGATGACAACCCCATGGCTTTTTTCTCTGGTGCTCTACAACTCATATAATGCTTTCTAGGTCCTGAGTACTGTTCTAAGAGATTTGTATACACTAACTCTCAAACCTCACAACAACCCTATGAAATAAGAACTAGTTTTGTCCTTGATATACAGATGAGGAAACTGAGGCCCAGGCAGATTACATGACTCACCCAAGGCCACATGGCTGGAGAGGGGCAAGGCTCAGATGGAAATGCAGGCCCTCTGGACCTAAAGCCATGCTCTTGAGCAGTGTATTGTAGGAGCGACCTCACCAGCCACAAGTAACAAAGGAATGGCAACCAATCAGGGCTTCCTGGAGTATAAGTTATTAGCACAGAGCTGGCCCATGGTTGTGTCCCACCCCACACACATGCCCTCATGCCCCTCTGAAGACTTTCACATCTCCTTGGCTCTCTCTCTCCTTCTCTGGTACAAGGTGTCCTGGTGACCTTTTCTCTGGCTGCAGTCCTGAGGCAGATCAGGTGGCAGTACTATAGCTTCCTGGAGTCAGGTTTTGTCTCCCACACCCCATGTAAGCTGAACTATTATCAAAAGTTTCTGACATGTGGTTTTGTTAGAAAGGGACTCAGCAGAGCTAAAGTCCTCTTGTGTCCTCATCACTTTGTCTGAGTCTGTGAGGGCTGAGCAGCCAGCCTTGCCTTTTCCTGTGCCTATTCCCATCCTTTTAATATTGTCTGTTAACCCCGGTTTTGGGCTTGGCATTTCTGACTCTGTTTACTTGTCTGCTCGTTTGTTTTCAGTAAATAAACTGGAGTTGATCTGGCTACTTCACAAATAAGGAAAAGCTCAGTTCTGTTTCAAAACTGAGGGGTGGTGAGGTTGAAATTAGATGAGGGGCTGTAGATGCCCCATTTTTGCAGATGATCTAAAAAAGCTTAGCTGAAAGGTAATGGAGAGAAGGGTGAGTGGTGTTCAGCCTGAAAGCACAAAGTCCTTCTCCTGCTCTTGGGTCAAACATTGCAGAATTTCCAAATGACAATTCTAGATGGTTTGCATTTGCAAAAATGCAATAGAAAAAAGAATAGGCCAAAATAACACTGTGAACAGATAGAATAAGGGGAATATGGTGCTTTCAGATTATGTTGTTCAATATAAATTTAGTCAGGGAAAGAACTGAGGGAGTCAAGTTCAGGGTGTAAAGCACAGCCTCTGGAGCCTGGCTGTCTCTGCAGCTGCCTCAGCTCTACCACTAACCCCCAGCCATGTGGCCTTGAGCAAGAAATGAACATTTTCATGTTTGGCACCCAACTCTGTAAAATGGACCAGTGGTAATTGGCCCTCCTCACAGGGAGGCTGAGAGAATTAGGTTAGTTATCATTGGTAAAGCACCAAGCATGCCTGCTGCATAGTAAACTCTCAGTAAGGATTAGTGATTGCTGTTACCTATGAATAACATAACAGGAATCCGTGCCCCCACAGATAGTTGTAGAAAAGGAATTACTGAAAGGCTCTGGAGAAAATGTAAACTTTGCTCATCTGTTCCAATGCCTCTCCTGATGCTTCCATATTGTCTGGTTATTAACCTGTCTGTGTTTACCTGGTAACTCGCAAGAACAGGCTATGATTATAGGAGGGTTGTAATACTATTCTTTACCTATTGTAGATATTTAAGTATTTCACAATAAAATGTCTTTAAAATACTAGGATTTTGTTATGAGTTATTTTTTGTTTAAAATGTATTATCCTCTTTCTAGAAACATTATATTTTTTAATTCATGTCTTAAGGTTAATAAACTGGAAATGAAAAAGGAAATAGGATCAATAAGAAAGTTTGAATCCTTCACACTGCCTTACAAAAACTCTTTAGAGCAAGACCAGTCTAGGTCCAAATCCCGGCAGGACCTCCCATGAGTTTGTGTTTTGGGGCAGTTTACTAACTCTTCTGTTAGTTGTTTTCTTCTCTTCCTAAAGAGCATGTGACATGAATAATACCTGCTGCCAGGCTTGCAGCAAAGTTTACATGACATGATATGTGTCGTTCCTCAACAAGCCACACAATAGGTCCTCAACAAATGTTACCTTTCCTTCCTGCAATAGTGAAGTATATATAGATTGGAAGACTAAATAGGGTGGGTGGAGAAAATGAGTTTTGTGGATTTGATGAGAAATTGGTTTTGCACTTTCTGTTGAAATGAGTTCAAAGCAAAATTGTGAAGTAGGTGTCAGTAGAGTCTAGCTACTTTCCTCCTTAGCCAATGGCCTTAAGCCCTCCCTAACACTTGGTCCTCAGAGGAGAGAAGGAGACTAATTCATTCCAAGAACTAGACAAAGCTCAGGCTTTAAATATGACGAGTTCATAGAAAATTTGCATCTTCACTACTGAAAAGCCTTAAATCAAAAGGAAAAAAAAAATGCCAGTAGTTGAATTACAGCAGGCAAAGTAGAAAGAGGTTGTATTTTTGTCTTTTGGGTTTGTTTTCTTGGTTTTATTTTTGTTTTTGTTTTTGCTTTTTGGAGAGGGGAAGCAAAGGAAAGGCTTTTACTTGGTGTTCCTGAAACATGGCAATGAAGCAATGAAACAATGCTAACCCCCTTCTACTCCAGAAAGTCTACTAGGTAGAGAAAGGGGAAAATGATAAGCTCTGTTTCAGCTCTGCTCACTCTCAGAAGCTGACTCTAGTGGACAACATGGAATTCTGAATTGTCATGGCCCAGTGAGAAATGGAACAGGAGCTTGGGACAAATGTGTTGGTGCAGGACTCTTGTGTACAGGATGGTGCCACCAGGGACCTGAAGACAAGAGAAAGGAGAAAGAAAAATGGTCTAAATGTGCCAGGTGACATAAGAGCTTTAACATACATGGTCTCAACCTTCACAACAATAATAAGAGGATATTATTAGCTCTGTTGTACACAGTTAAACAAAGCTCAGTGTAGGCCAAGTGACATGCCCAGTGTCATGCAGCTAGAGATCAGCAGAGCCAGGATTCGAACCAAGTTGACTGAGAGTCATCCTCTGTCTCCATGACGACCAAATCAACCCCAGAGGACACAATAACTGTGATGCGTGTGCCTTATGTGACCCTTTGCCCTGTGAGTGCAGGTGGTCCCTGGAGCAGCCCTCCTCCTGGCTCCGTGCTCTTCCTGGTCCCTGTGTCTGGGAAGCCAAGAGGGCAGGGGCCAACACTGTTACTCTTGCTGCCATCCTTCCTTTATAATTCTGTTTTCAAACAATTGGCTTTGACTGCCCCAGCAGACCTCTCTCCCTGGGAGGCCATGTTCTAGCCTGTTCTGGCTAATAGCCAGCCTGGCCTCGCCAGCTGTCTGCAGGAAGACAATGTTTCATGTTTTTCCTGCTTGCTCTCTCCTCTTCCCACCTCCCAGCTCCCTGGAGCCCAAGCACTCTCCTGTCTATTTTCCACATCCCTCCCCAGAGCTCGGTTTTCTCTAGGTACAAACCCAAAAGGCTGCTTCTTGCAGGTTCTTATAGGCCACTGTTCTTGGGTGATTGTGAGGGTGGAGGAGGAGAATGGTGATAAAGGTAAGCACAAGCCAAGCAGCCCACCCTAGACCTTAAGAAATGTACCAATGACCACCTACTTCTTTTTGTTGGGGCTTAAGATAAATATTCTACTGTCATTTATCCTGGAACATAGATAATCTAAATCAGAAGGTAATCAGGACAGGAGGAAAAAGCCACTTTCCCATCTGGGTTGGGAAGATTAGAAAGAAGAATTACCACCTAAACTTTATTTTTTTTCTCCATGGGAAGTGGCAGCAGCCTCAGCAGTTTGGAAGCCTCCAGCCTCACCAGAAGACAGTGGCTTCTGGGACCACACCCAGATTTATGCTAATGAGGATCATTTCAGAATGGAGGCTGGCAATGCCAGCCCAAACTCCTGACCTCTGAGGAGAGGAGAGAGGCCGAAGATAGTATTCCAACAAGTGGCTAGTGATTCAATCAATCATGCTTACATAAAAATCCCAATAAAAACTCTCAACAGCTAAGGTAAGCTTCCTGGTTGGTAAACACATTAATGTGCCAGGAAGGTGACACATCATGATACCAATAGGAGAAGACATAGAAGCTCTGTATGAGGAATCCTGACAGCCCTCTCTCTATAGGTCTTTTCTTTTAGCTAGTCCCGATTTGCATCCTTTATAATAAAACTGTAAATATAGTGTTTTCCTGAGTTTCTGTGAGCAATTTTAAGGAATTATCAACTCTGAGGGAGTTGTGGGAATCTCCAAATGTATGGCCAGTTGTTCAGAAGTATGAGTGGCCTAAGGACCCTTGGACATGGCTGGTGTCCAAAGCGAAGGCAGTGTTTGGAGGAGAGTGCTCTTTACTTGTGAGATTTGTGCTAACTCTGGATGATTAGCGTCAGAGTTGCATATAGCATATTTTTGAATGAATGGATAACTTCCCAATAGCCTAATTAGGGAGGTGAAAGAAAAGTATATTCTGTCTCCTTGTCACTAAACTCTCCAAGAGGATGCAATGATTCAGCTTTCATGTTAGCTATCTCTTTGAGTAGAGAGGTGACCAACATTTTAGTGCTGGAGTCCATTCTTATACAAAGCCTGAGAGTGTGTTTACATGGTGCCACTGAATTGACATTTTTGGAGTCAAATCAGCTATTTTGGCTGATCTAACATGTTAGTGCTAATGATGAATTGATTAATGAATAATTAAACTCATTTGGTGTCTTTAAAATGGAGATAATTTCACATAGTTCAGACATAGCCCAATTATTTTGTTTTTTTTTTAAAAAAGTGAATTGGCTTGGTCTTTTGCAAGTTGATCAGTTGCCTGGCAGTCAACTTGCCAATAGTTTTAGCCTCCCCATTTTTCTCTCTGAGTTTAATTGTAGCATTGGAATAAAAGAATAGTTCACCCATCTGCTGCCTTGGATTTTGAGGCATAATTTTAAAAATTAATCCTCAGTTTATTTGTTTGCTTGTTTTACTTTCCAAACTAAAGGAGCCCAACTATTATTTTAGATCCTTTTTATTTATTCTCTTCTACCTTGCACCCCCCAATCATCGTCAATATTTTTTCTGTTCCTTTCTTCTTTTACTAAAAGAGATAACAAAACTAAGTGTAATAAGAATATAGTCGATGCTAAGAATACAGAAATTCTATTGCTTCTATATGTCATATTCTAACTCAACATTATTGTATGTAACTTGCTTACACATATTAAGCAGCGCTTGTGTTGTACCATGACCCCCAGAACTTCATATAGCATGCTTACTTGGATTTCCAAGCCTCCCTTCTCCCTATCTCTCACCTTCCTCACCATTTTTGTTTCTGTATATAATTTGTTTTATTCCTAAATTTACTATTTGGTATTGGTTCTAGCAACATATTTTATCCTGCATATAGTTTATCAAGGCTACTTCGAGCTTTTCTCCATATTTTAAGGGACTAGTGACAATATCCAAATTTATGACATTTGATATTAAAAATATTGCTTTTTCCTTAAATTTGGAACTTTTTAACTCTTTGATGCTTATAATAAAACATGGTTAGATCACATTCATGACCTTTTCTAAAAGACACTGTCCTGCCCATACCCTTACATAAATGTCAGCCCTAGATATGTCTAGCCCTCATCTGGTTGGACTGGAAATAGATATCTGTTTCAAGTGCTGCCTATCCAGGCTTATCACATGACCTATTATAAAAAGCTGAGCTCAAACAGGGATCTGCTGGGCCAACTGGATCTTCATTTATAGGACTTTGAATTGGGAAATATGCAGGGACTCAGACTGTTTGCCATCAAGACTAAGGTACACTGGACGAGGCCATGAGTAGCCTTGAGCCAGTTGAAGTTAAGAGCAAGCCAAAATTATAAGGAAGTAGAAACTATGATGAGACAAAAGACAGGACATAAAAGGGTTGTATTAGGTCATGGGTGGTGAGAAGAGAAGCTAAAGTATACAGACAGAGAGCAGCAAAAATCAAAGACTTGGCCAAGTTGCTTCGATGGGAGAGCATGAAGATCCACCACCCCCAAGCACCAAGGTCCCAAGAGTTATATTGTCTCCAGCTCGAATCTCTGTGTGGACCTTTTTGTTATTTATGAAATCCACCCTCTGCTTGGTGATTTCTGATTTCTAAGTGATTCACAGGTATGAGGTGGTAAGGGTATTCTCCCAACTCTGAGGAACAATGAGGAAATAAAAAATGAGTAATATAATGTTCCTTCTATTATTCCTCAGTCTCTGGTTGTTCTACAAGACAGCAAAGCTTTAGGTACAATGAGAGCCCTAAAATGAGAAAAGGGCAAATATTTATGAGCTCTGCCCCATCCTGAGCACTTGCAGGGAAAAAGAGACCAATATTTCACCTCCAGAGGGTCAAGAATAAAGACTACATGAACTGAATGCAGATGTGTATGCAGCAACAAAGACTGGGTCATTCTTGCTGTTTTCATATAGGACTACTTCAAGTCCTTCACCACAGAGGGGACTTGTCCAATTCCTAAACATATGAAGGAATTTAGATATGTCACTTGTATATCTGGCTGATGAACAACTGCCCATGGGCACACTCAGTTAATTTGTAGTTTTTCTCAAGCTAATGTCTTAGTGAATATGTTTAATCACTGAGAGCTGGTCATCTTGAACCATTTGACCTCACAATTTCATGGCTCTCCTTTGCTCACACTCCATGGCAAATTCCAGGAAAATGGTCTCATCTCCATTTCTTTTACTGGTGGTAGTGATTATGCAGTTGCCCAAGTCAGGACGACTCTCTACAATCCTGACAGGACCAGCTCCGGGCCACAGAGAGTCAGTTATTCAGGGTTGGGATCAACCTGAAAGCTATGTTTGCCACCTCTGCCCCACACTGCTTCCTCTATCCCATCACACCAATAACGTGGAACCCTATGGACAAAAAGGTCATCTGTGAAGTTGGGAGTCAGCCAAGATATGAACAGAGTTGTTTGGTATAGAATGGAGGTATGTTTTTGTTTTGTGCTGAGGAATACCATATAAAAGTTTCCTTGATGGGGCTAGAAAAACAAAAAGGGAATTTAGGAGAGACAAATAGAAGAATCCTGAATCCTTTGAGAGTCTTCATTGGGCTTTGTTGGCTGCAAAGGAAAAAGACATACCCAGGTTTCCCATAGAATTGCAAGTGGAGTATGGGCACACTTGGGGCCCAAGGCAGTTCTAGCAACCTGATTATCCATCTAGCAACCAGCAGCAGGATCTCAGCTATCTTTCTGTGGCATTCTTCCTTTAACAAGTCTGGTTATTATCAGATTTTGGCCTCTTGTGCACTTTGCTCGTGGGGTTCTCCTTCCCAACTAGTGTAAGTTTTTATAAGTCTTGTCCATAGCTTGCCCGAATTTTCAATTCAACTCCCTCAGAGAAGATTTCTGTTTCCTGAACATGTTTGAACACTGCATTCGTGCCAGCCTACCTCAGGCTGCAAGCCAAGGGGAAATTTGATTCCCTTGAGTCTCTCTGCCCATGGTTCCAGTGCCCCTGACTTACAGATCTGCTTTGTTGCCATGAGTGGGGAGATTGTGTGGTAGGTGCATATCATGATCCATCTGACATAGCTCGCTTACCAGTAGTTGGGGGGAGGCAGGCCGTTGAGATACAAGAGACTCTTCTCTCATCAGAGACTCTGAGAATGACATTAGGAAGTTATTGAAACTTTTAGAATAGCTAGTACTTGAAAAGAGAAGGAATTGTAGAGGAAAAAAGAAACTTCAATAAGATTTACACCAGGAATTTTAGAAAACTGAAAAAAAGTGTTCATACTTAGGGAACAGTGTTCAGCTCAGGGAACAAGGGCATGAATTACAACAGGGAAAGAAAAAAATCTAAGAAGGCTGCTATTTTGTTAGTAACACTCAACTCTTAGTATCCAGAGTACTACCTATTGAGGAAATGAAGAGGTCAGGGAAATGGAAATCAAAATAGGAAAACATCAGACTGATTGATAAATCTAGACTGGAGAAGTAGCTCAAATCAATCACCAAATGGGCCTCACCCTGGAAATAGGCAGATCTATCTACCTTGTTCTAAGCCCATTGTAATCACCTGTGCCCGCTCACCCCACCAAGCCCTCAAACAATCAGGCCATGATCAGAGCATGTTCTGTGTCCAGGCAGACATGTATAACAAGATTTGCTTTCCTCAAACTTGCCAAATAAATTCATACACCCCATCCTTTTGTGAAAAGTGAAACAAAAAAAACAGTTGTTTTTACTTAATGGTTAAGATAGCAGCGCAGAGGGAAAG
>NW_006434120.1:340372-351465 GCF_000325575.1 Pteropus alecto
ATTGGTGCCCCCTAATAACTGTCAGGTCAGAGTTCTGTGCATCATTTTAAAATTTCAATGAAATAAACTTACTTATTTAACCAAAAATGTTTGAGCACTCACTATAAAGAGACTGACCAGCTCCATAAAGCTTACAGTTTATAGGAAGGCATATATATTAATCATATCACCCCCAAATAGATGTACATTTATAAATGTGGATATGTGCTTTGAAGGAAAAGCACTTGGTGCTATGAGGATAGGATGATTCACCTAGCATGGAGGGAGTCGGGTGGTCAGGAAAGGTTCCCATGAGGAAAGATACTTGTGCTCAGTTCTGAAGGCAAAGGTGGGAGAGAGGTCTCTAGGCAGAGAGAGTGAAGTGTGTAGTTTCTGGGCGGAAAGGAGACTAGCATTTCCAAGAACAAAACGGAACCAATTAGCGGATGGCGGTGTGTGAACAATAGGAATGTGCTGCTAATGCAGGCACTGAAACGTCCTTTTTCCACTCCAAAACCATTGGGGCAATCCACATCGAAAGGAACACTGCAACCAACAGGGACTTTAAAATATTCAGGCAGGTTAGCATTCAAGAAACAACAATGTCAGAGCCAAGCTGATGGAGAAGGGAAGGTTTCGGTGGTGAGACACCCAGTTGAAAGAATGCACAAGAAGAATGCATGAGAATGAAATGGCAGGCACCAACTTTATTGCAGGGAGTGTGCTTCTGCTGCTCTTCTTCTTCTGTTCTCTAGGGGACTGCATGGGCTTTTTTATATGTCAGAGAACAATAGTGGCATTCAGCCACGGATGCATGATACAATAAGCTGAATCATGCTTACATATGTTAGGCGCAAGCGCCCTACTACACTAATGTAACATTCTAAATCCAGGGTCCTATTCCTAGCCACAAGCCTAGATCACAGCCAGACCTGGGACCAGCCAAGCCTGGGACCCACAAACAATAAGAAAAAAAGTGTCAAAAGACAAAAATAAGTGTTTCGATAAAAGAAGGGAAGAATTTCAAAAAGGAGTGATGGGGTGATCGATAGCACTAAATATGCTGAGAAGTCAACTAAGGTGACACTTGCATACTACTAGATGTAGAGACAGGGTTACCACTGGTCATCCTGTCAAAAACCATTTTAATAGACTGGATGGGGCTGGAACCCGATGGAGATGAAGAAACAAAAGCAGCTGCTCAGCAGAGAAGAGAGATGGAATGTTAGCTGGAGGGAGAAGTAAAATCAGGGTTTTTAGTTTTAGATTCATGTAAAGTGCTTAGTAATTTGGGGCCCATTCAAATATTCAATGAAATAACCTATTTTCTTGTTTTCCTTTTTTAAGAGAGTAAAATCTCCTGACATAGAAATGGAGTAAAGTCTCTATCCAAAGGGCTCTTGGTTTTCTTGTTGCCAGTATTGCTAAGAGAAGTAGTTTTAGCCTTCATCTGGATCAACTAAGCTGCTCATTCAGTAAAATTGTGCTTCGTTCCCTTGATGCTCCTTATACTACAGTCCAATAGTTTGTGTGCTAACATTTCTGAACTCAGGGAGTACTTATGAAGCTTCTATGACATGCTAGCTTATGATATGTTCTGAAAGCATAACAATTAATAAACATAGTATTTGAATTTAAAGAACTCACATGAGGCCAGGAAATAAACCTTAAAACAGATATTTACAAAATAATGTCGTAAGTGTGTAATGAAAGTATAACCAAAAGACACTGTTAGTAGAGAGATCATGATATTATATTTAATCTGGGTCTTAAAAAATGAACAGAAGCTTGAGTCTCCCGAAGGGTGAAAAAGTATTCATTCAGGACAGAGGAACTTGTATAAAAGATATGATAATTTTTTTAAAGTTATCTCAACTTCGCCCCCATTTTTTTTTACATTCTCCAATCCTTCCTCCAATTCTTTCAAGGCTTTCCTTAAAACTAACAACAGGAATTTGTAAGAGATTTGGCCATTGAACACAAAGAAGCCAATTAATCAACATAAATAATCCTTTCCATACTCTTATAAGCACCCTACTTGCAATGCTCAAGGTAAATTCTAATACTCTGAAATTGTAAATATAAAATTTGAAACACATGACCCTCCTCTAAGGTTCTCACATTTTAAAAAGTAAAACACAAATGTAGATACTTAACACAATAATTATCTAAATTATCTAAATGGAACTTTACTTTCCTTCTTTGTTTTTAAATTCCTTGCATTAAGTTTAGGAGGACAGTGGGTGGGTTTAGGCAGAGAAGGGACAAGAGTTGGAGAGGAATTGATAAGGTGAGGACAGATAGCTGTGGTTAATTAGGGCAATATACTCCATGTGTCAAAGCATTTATTCAAGAAAGATTCAAGCCTTTGGTGAGAACTTGTTTATGAATCGAAGTAATTTTTCCCCACATAATAAAAGTTAAACATGGGACAGCTCTAATGACTGAGTTATCTAGAGAATGACTCCAAAAGTTGACTTCTTAAAACTCTGAGAACCAAATTTTGTTCTTGCTAATAACACTCAGGCTCTGCTATAAAGTGTGACAGTCTCAAGAGAGAGTGTCCTTGCCTCAAGGGAAAGGATGATTCCTAGACAGGACAGGTGGTATTGGAGAGTCATTAAGGATGGGTATGAACCCAATGAGAGGACCTGCCTGTTTCTATCACCACCTGAATCTTCTTTAATGTTTCCAGGCACCTGGGAGCATTTCCTTGGGATGTCCCCAGATGGTTCAGTGATAGTGCCACTAGTCTCCTCCTTCCTCCCAGGGAGCAAATGGATTCTTAGTCTGCAACATGAAGAAGTTGTTAACACCCAGATAAGGTAACAAGTTCAGAGCTTGAAAGAATCCATTACCTTTTCTGCTCTCAGATGTGCTGATATTTATTGCACTATGTTAAATAACATCCTGACAGGGCAAGATTCTTTACCCCTCTTAGTGCCATGGTTCTCAAACTTCCAGGCATCAAAAGCATCTGGAAAGCTAGATTACTGGTCCACACTTCTAGAGTCTCTGATTCAGTAGAGCCGAAGGATTTGCTTCTCTAACAAGTTCCTAGCAATGCCAATGCTGCTGGTCTGGGGACCACAATTAGAGAAACTGGGTCCTAGGGGATCCTTGATTCTCCCAAAAGTCCATGCACAATCTGTGTAATATGTGCCTGTGTGGTTTTTCCTGGAGTATACTTCATAGTTTTCATCAGAATATCAAAGTGAATTAATATACCAACAACAAAAAAAAGCCAATAACTTTAAAAACATTCACTAAGGCATAATATCTAAAGGAATGCTGATCTCAAAGAGAACACACTATGATATAGAAAGTATAAACTCAATGTATAGATGAAAATTAGTTCCACAATAGGAGCTCAGAGTTGTTTGGGTAAGAGCTGGGTAATGGTTGGTAGGCACAATCAAAATAGATTTGGATGGGAATTAATATTCTCACCGTATAGGAATTTATTTTTAATTATGGATAATTATGCTGAATTGCAACGAGATCATTTGAAGCATTACACTAATTCAGGAGTGATAAAGCATGACTCATCGATGCAATCTTTTAAAATGTAACCCTTATCAATCAACACTGGAACAGCAACAAACGAAAGGCTATGATCTGATGTTATTATTTTGTGATATCTGGCCTTCAACTTACCTTTTAAGAGTCCCCATAGGGCAATGAGATGCTCCATGTAGGGCCAAATAAAGATCTACATTCCTGCAGGCTGCGCTCTATCTCTCAGAATCTCTTGTTTCACATAAGCAGTTGAACACAACAAATATAAGCACAGATTTGTGTCCAGTTGGACCTTGGTTTAAATCCCAGCTTCGACTTTTACAAGTTATAGGACCTTGACCAAGTTACTTCTACCTCTCTGAGCCTCAGTTGCCTCATCTGTAAAATGAAAATGAAAGCCTAACGCACAAGTCTCTTCTGATGATTAAATGATATGATCCATAAAATCTCAGACATAGTAAAAATTTAACAAGTAGTAATGTAGATGAGGTCTTGCCTTTGACAGATGTTGCTAGTAGAATTACATTTGGCTATTGTACTTAGAAACTAGCACCTAGCCTTCTAATGAGTCCTTCCAGATCCAGTTTTATTCAACAGAAAATAACTGGCTGCCTAGTTTTCATATAACCAACACATTTCACAAGGGTAGTTCCTGAGCATACAGGTCAAGTAAGATCCTTTAGTCAGTGCTGGGAGAAAGTGCTGGGCTTGCTGACTAAACATCTGCTGATATGTATTCTCTCTCCTGAATCTGAGAACACAGACTCTTAGATTTATACAGACACAGAAGACGAAGAAAGAGGAGGTGAGGGAAGAAGTAGATTACAAATGTCTCCCACACAGTGACTGCCAATTTCTATAGCAAAAACGCTGATGACTGACTACCTTACTCAAAGTGAAAATACTTCATGAGGAAGGGGAAAAAAAAACAGTATTAAGCACCATTTATGAGTCCATTTTTCTTGCATATTATTACCTAATGCCTTTTTTATAAAAGAGAGGGAAAAAAAAAACAGAAAAATATTGCCCAAATTCATAGAGCCAGTGATTGACAGAATCAGGATTAAAATTCAGGTCTGTCTTACTCCAAATGTCACATGCTTTTAGCTAACTATACTGTCTTTACCAAAATAATGACTTCTTTTTCACAGCATTGCTATTTTAAGTAGAAGAAATTATAGGTGGTGAGTATGTGGTGGGGGAAAAAACATTTCATACCTACAATAATGTAAGTAAGTCAAGAAAAAAGCACACCTTCACACATAACCAGAACAAAAATTAATGACCAAACGTATGAAATCACTTAATACAAAACACGTGCTCAATCTCAGACTGCAAGACCTTATTTATCTCATCCAGAACCCACAGAATTAACCAGGCTAAATGGCAAACACCTGTTGAAGGCAGCAGAGAGTTTGGACCTGATGAGCACCTTTGGCTATAGAACTCGGGGCAGAGATGGAAGCCAATAAAAAGTCTTGCCTGGCAAGATTGTGTTGACATTTGAGAATCAGGCTCTGTGTGAAAAGGTAGACCTAGGTTAGGATAGACCTGGAGACAGGTCTTTGCACTTGGGCCCAGCCAGGTATTTGCTTTTTGGTCAGCATGGCAAGAGGGTCTTAACCAGAGAACGAACTGCCATAGCTGTGAGTTAAAGGAACAAGAAGAGCTGATGGAGTTAGGGCCCTAGTGGTGTACACTGTCGGGATAAATATGCTCAGCTCTGCTGGCTCTCAATAGAACAGACAGGCTTGGCTTAGCTTTCTTGTATTCTCTTGTGGCAAGAATATGGAGTTGGGTGGGTGCAGTCTTACTTATTTGACTGGCCCTGGAAAGCATATGAGTGTGAGGCTCCTGGTTTTAAATGGACATTACTCCAGGAGATAACTTTTAAACCTGACAACACTCATCATTGAAATTTTAGATGTCATAGACATAAGTGGAATTCAGAGCCTACACAATGAAATGGATCAACAGAGAAAAATTGACACATAAATAATAAAGACAATGTCCATGTTTTTATTCATATCTTAAATTTAAGGACCATCCATCATGGGTCAGATACTATGCTCAATTTAGTGAATACAAAGGTCTATATGTCATGATCACTGCCCTCCAAAAGACTGTGTAGTAATGTAATTGGGGAAATGGGGCCTCTGCGTAAGAAGTCTTGTAATTCTGTCTTGGCATCAGTTAAATGCCAAGTAAGAGTATAAACAATAAGGGATAGAGGTGTTCTGAAGTCCATTGTGGTCTGATATTGTTTAGGTTGGCTTCACAAAGGAGGTAGAACATTAACCGGATCTTGGATAAATGTTAGGTTCAGATGGTAGAACAATAGAAAGGAGGGTATTTCATGAAAGGAAAATTACATGAGCTAAAGAGAGCCAGCACAAAGCTGTTGGGCAAAGCCAGGGGATGAAGTTGTAAATTCATGTGAAAAGAATACATTCATGAATTTTAAGAAGAATATCACATTCAGATTTATAAGATCATACATGACATCATGGCCCCTAAACTTTAATTTGGGAAAATATGATTATCATATGTCCCACTCACTAAATTCTGATAAACTCCTCACAGCCAGAAAAGTGAGTCTTATTTATGATTCCTTAGTATTGGGAACTTAGTAGGCTTAATGAACCAATACATTTGTCCTCTATACTTTGAGAGTTGTGTTCTTAATGAATATTTAGTTGTCAAAAATATTATTAGGGCCTTAAAAGTTAAATTTTCAGATGTGCAATTACAAAGTCATTTTTTCTTTCAGAATTTAAAACAAATCATAAGAATATACCTTAAAAAACTAAACATCATTGATCAATTCCATCCATCTAGCTTCAGTCAGGCATTCATTTTCCTCTCACTATGTAAGAGCAGATTTCTTGTATTTCTTTTTTTATCATTCACTGATGGGCCAAGTAAATTACATAGCTTCTCCGAGAAGCTGTGTGGAATGGACTCAAGCATTTTTTTTTCCTTTAGGAGGTATGCTTATTATATCGTTTTAGAAGACAAAGTTTATAACTATTAACCCCAGATGTAACCCATTGTTCTTAATAAATTGATCCCATTATATGCGATTCTTGTTATAAAAGCTCTGCTATAGAAGAAATGCCTGTGTTTGTGAATGAATGCCTGAATTAATGAATGAGTGGATGAATGAATGAATGAATACATGCAGAACTGTTGGTGACCACATTCAAGATGTTTCTCAAGGTGTAGGCAGTAAACCCCCTGCATCAGAATCAGACAGAATGCTGATGTAAAATGCATAGTTCTCAAAGATGAGGCTCAAAGACCTGCATTTTAACAAATTTCTGGGTGATTCTCATAGTTCTAAATGCTAGAATCTTTGCTGTGAAGTAGGGAGGGAGCCAACTTTGGAAGGCATGGAAGTTAAGCTAAGTATCTGTAGCAGATCCTGATTGTGGGGCTGGGAGAGGCCAGGAGAGAGAGCCCCAGTTATTTTCCTGAGGTTCCTGAAATCAAAAGGGCCCTGAATGTGTGCTATGATTTACACAACAAGGGGATCATAAGAAATAGAGAACAGAGTTCCGGTCTGGAACACTCAGACCTGCCTCCTAGGATCCAGACAAGCAAGATGTCAAACATCAACCCAAACGGTGACTGCTTCCAGGACAGTGTTGCTGCCTTAGGTTTGCCATGGTTCTTATCATCCTTCCAGCAATGCATCCACATAGGCTGGTGGTGTGTAAGAAGTTCCCAGAAGCAAGACAGAACTCTACAAAGACAGATAGGTAGATCATAGTAGCCAAAGACTAGATCTTTGGGGAAGAATATATGGGTTTAATAAGTTGCTTTTGGACTTCTATCTCTAGGTAACAAAGATTATAGGACATTTGGTTTTTAAGATAAGGGCTGATATGTCCAAAAAGGCACTTGAGAAGATAAATCTGAGAAACATACTCAGATTGGATTGGAGATAGCAGAAATCAGAGGCAGGGAATCTGGTAAGGAGACCACTGCTAGGGTTTACTTGTTATAATCTGTCCTGTTCTTTTGACAGCTTTCACATTTCTTGCCAGCACTGATTATTTCTAAATTGTAGAGACTATGTCTTCTCAATCATTGTGTTTGCTACTATGTATGGTGCTGAGTGAAACTGAGCAATCTCAGTCTAACTATACCATCCCCTAGTAATAAAAATATATTTGATTTTTAATTCAGTAAAAATCATATTTATCAGCCTTTTTATTATTCACCCAACCAATATTTATTGGCTACATATTTTGTGTTGGACACTGGACTAAACACTGAGAATAGAGTGCTGAGAAAAAGAGACATGGTACCTGCTGCGATAGGGAGGGCTGTCCCCTGAGAGACAGACACAAAAGGCAGAGCATACGAGAGCATTTCAGGCAGAAGAATAACACAAGCAAAGGAGCAGAGGCCCCAAAGAGAACTGTGTCCTCTGTAAGTAAAGCAAGCATCACATGAGGTGGAATAGTGGGTGTGGAAGAAAAGCATAGCCTGAATGTCCCTCAAAGGAGTTTAAATTTTAACCTACAGGTACTTGGGAGCTATTGAAGGCCTTTAAGCAGATGAGTTGATTGACCATATCTGGGTTTTAAAAAAATAAACTTTATACTGAATTAACCTAATAAAGTTTAGAGGAAGAAAAAAGAAGACAAAGAGAAGTAACTTTATAACAAAGCACAGCTTTAACTAAGAAAGGTAGGCTCTTGAAACAGGTATATCAGTTAAAGAGTTATTATAATAGTCCAGGTGTAAGATGATAAAGATGTGAGTGAAAGCACTGACAAAGGGAATAGTCTGAAGAGGGCCACGTAGAAGATAAAATCCATAAGGTTTGTCACTGGCTGACAGAAGAGAATAAGGCTAGAGGAAACATCCTTGTCCTGATGACTGCATGGATGAGAGTATCATTAATTAAATACGCCACAAAGAGGTAGAGTCTGTATGAGGCAATCTGACATATTTGGTTTAATCATCCCTCACATTGCAGTTAGGGTATCCCATTAAACGCACTGAAACGCACTGACTTGGCCACAGCCCTCAGCTACTCTGTATGTCCACAGTGGACCACCATTAGTTAACCTCATCAGATACAAACTCATTACCTCTTAATGCAACAAATATTTGTTGGATGCCTGCTTTAACAAAGTCATGGCAATAGGTGTCATTTCAGGGAGGGGTAGATTAAATGCTGAATTAAAATGTAGCTCCCACATTTATAAAGCTTACAAGCTAAAAGTCACTGATGCATTCATCTTTCTCATAGGCTAGATTATGTGTTGGGCACTTGATACACCAGATGAATAACTTTCAGTGCCAGTAAATCCACATACAGAAATGAATGTGGTACTGACACTGCTCTAAGACGAAAACTGATTCCTAAACTCACAATTTCAAATGTTAGATCATTGAGGCAATTTTATTTTCCTTACTTATTTTCAGAAAGGGGAAATTTATCATTTTAAACATAAACATTTAAATATATCTGTTGTATGTGTAGTGATTACACATAAATATTTCATTTGAAAAAAAAATTTGCTGTTTAAAAGTGAAAAGGTAGCCTGACAGTTTAAAAATGACTAAACTAAAACACGGAGTTTCCCCCATCACCCTGGACATGGGCATGCCACTTGCTGCTATGACATAGCCACCACAAAATTTCCATACTATTCTATGACCCAACCTCAGCTTCGTACAAGTTTGTCTAGACCTAATGTGAGTGTCTACAGGATGCAAAAAACAGCTGCTTAATTTAATTTTGAAAATTCCTTCACCCAGATTTTCTTTTTCCCTCTAAGACACCAGCCAAATGTTTGGACTGATTTTTTTTTTTTTCCAGAGGATTTATTGGTTCACATCACATAGACAAGAACTCTATGTCCAGAGAACTTAGAGTTTCAAAGCAAGGTGATGATGCAATGAGACATTTTGACCAAATTCCATCCTGGATTTGATGAATCCATCCAAACCAAGAGGAGTGGCTGCTTCTGGTCTGAACTAGCTTCGAGGCAGGAGAACATACTACAAACATCCCTAGACGAGGGATGTGGAAGCCGGTGTTTTCGTCCTTGCTCTGCTACTAGCTAGCTGAGAGACCTGGGCTTACTCCCACATATTTCCTCATCTGTTAGTGAACTATTTGATCCAGTCTCTTTCAAAGGCTCCACCCAGCTTTTAAAATTCGACAATCCCAAGAACATCTCTTAAAGAACAGTTCTCCAACTTTGCTATTCTGGGTAAACATGATCTGGTCACACTGAAATTTCCTCTTCTTGGTAATTATAATTAATTAGCAGAAATCAATGGCATAAAAATTAATGCAATAAGGATTTTAAAAGCTAGCCAGATGGTGATGAGCTGAACTAAGAGAAGATACTTCCTTCTCATTTCCAAAGCCATGTTTCAAGTGTTTGTAGGCTTCCTGAGTTGGGTGATTACCAGCAAGTCATTAGTTGCTTCTGCAAGCAGGGCTTGGCCTAGGCTTGGTCTGGCTTTAAAAGACTCCTGTCTGGTCCCAAGTTTCCTTTAGAGCCTGGTCAGAAGTACACTGTTGATGGGAGTGCGATTTACCTCTTTTTCTGTGTTTGAGGACAAAGAGCCTTCTGACAAGCAGGGTAAGAAGAAGGCCTCCCAATCCAGACAGAATATGTCAGGTCCAGAGTGCCTCCTGTTTGTTGTAAGGCTAAGAAAGAGAAATTTTAGAAAAATAAGAAAGAAAGCATGACCTACTAAAGACCTCCTGTTTGACTGTGCCTCACCCTGGCTAGGAAATAGGAGAGTTTTATTAAGCTATTCCCTTCATGTCTGCATATCTTAGGAGCGATTTTCTGCTTAGAAACTTCGGATTAGAATGTACTTTGTAAACAGATCTGGGTTTTTGAAATCCTGATGGAGTCTGGTCTCTGTCCTTCTGAGCTTATTCTTAAACCCTCATTGCCCTCCCCTCTCTCGTTATTTAATGCTGTGGATTCAGGTCAATGGCTCAATATGGAATTATTTTAAACTTCACAGTAATTTCAGAGTAGAAATAGGAACTTCAATGTGAGTTTGCTTGTGTGAAGAGTGACACATTCTATCCTCCAACCTATGTATGGATATTTATGATTTTGTTTAACAAACTAGATTCATTCATTCTGGCTTTCATACCAACATGTGGCCCACTCAAGAAAAGGAAAGGGGCTTTAAACCACCAATAAAGACCCAACCCACACCCACATTTCACCAAGAGTTTGGCCCTGATGAAACTGTAGGAAAAGGCCTAATAAGGCACATGAGTGTTTAACCTAACTCAAACGAATGATTAACTAATATGTGAGGAGAAAAACAATAACAGGAACCAACAATGGTATGAACATAGATGAATCATCTGTCAACCCTTCCTGATTGACGTCAGACTGGTTGCAAATGGTGTTTTACAAGTAAGGACAAAGTGACCTCCAGGGTCATATGCTCATGCTTCTTTAGATTATTTTCCTTTTCCAGGTACCATCTCTAAAGGTATACAAATGCACTGCAAGGGGGCTTTTAGCAAGTTAGGATCCAAATTTCAGAACTGCTGCACTAAAGAGGTTTAGATTATCTGAATTTATTCTAAG
>NW_006434120.1:351636-362535 GCF_000325575.1 Pteropus alecto
CTGCTTTTTTTTTTCCTAATGGCACTTATTACCTCCTGACATGCCATAGATTTGCCTATTATCTGTCCTCGATACCACTAGAATGTAAGCTTTTTGAGAATAGCGTTTTTGTGTTTTTGTTTTTGTTTTTTATGTTCACAACATATGGATTGCTGCTTACCTCACAGAAAGTATCAATACATGAATTAACCTAATCAAACACCTACATAAGGTCATTCACTAAGTGTTTGTTATGTGAATTAGTAAATAAAAGGATAATTAAGTCTAAAAAGAAGGAAAGAGGCAGATTAATTGACCACCTATAATAGGACATCAATAAATGTGAACCAACAATATCATCATTGTTTTTATTATTACTTAAATTACCTGATCATGATTTGAGATGACAGCTGACCCCAGAAACAATATCCTGAAGCTTCTCCATGGCCATGGGACAAAATCCTGACTTTCACTCTCTCCTACCCAGACTATATATACATCCTTTCTTTCTTTTTTTTTTTATTTAGACAATAAAGGAAAAGTTTATCGAATGAGAAAGTAAAGGCAGGATCCAGTTTGTAGTAAGCAGAAAAGTAGGGACTGGTTAATCAATTTGTTTCAGAGAACATTTAGAGATTTTGATTTCTTTATATAAAACACATTATGTATCTATCTAGTTTGAGATGGTTCACCAGGCATTCCTTAAAAAATGGGTTTCAAAAAACATTTGAAAGTTTTTCAGTGTTCAGGTAATTATTAAATGCTTATTACAGAGTTCTTTTGTTCAGCTAAGTTCTTGTATTTAATAAAAACAAATAAAATGATCATTTAAAAAAACATTTCTTTATGGGAATGGAATTTTATTATACAATGGTAGCTCATATACAAATGATCTAGTTTTACAAGCTGGATCTAATTTTACATGATCACTTGAATGAGGCTGATTTAAGCAGGCCTCAGGTGCATGATAATTGTTCTATGTTTTATATATGAAGGGTCTTGAGAAAGGCAGGGATTGATGGGAGTGGGGGTATCATACTGGAATCAAAAGGATACATGAGTCCTTTTGCTCTTGTGACCTTTACAGCACAAGATCCTAACCTGAAACTCACTGCTTGGGGAGAAAGGGGCAGGCACTCGGGGTGTTCTCTCTCTCTCTCTCTTTTTCTCTCTCTCTCTGTCTCTCTCTCTCTCTATCTGTATATAAAAGTGACAAGTGACCCCTGGGGGAATATAGAGAATTTGTAAGTATTTCAGTCCAAAATCTCAGGATGACTGGGTAAAGAGAGTTTGGGGCCAAATAATCCAGGCTCTTGGTTTTTTAGTGACTCAAGAAACCGGAATTATATAAATAGATAAAAGCATTATAAAATTCAGTACTTAAATTGAGAATTATCTCACCAACCTCTTGGACTTTATTTAGATTTGAGTAAGAAGGGGTAAATGCCAGAAATACTTGAAAAATACAACTTCTACTAATAAGTCTAGTATCCTTCTCCTAATCATGAAGACCCTTATGCTGAGTAACATAAATCAGGGGTTGTTTTTCACATTTTTAGTAAATGAGTACTGTCCAAAGCTGGCTCCGTCACCACTACACTGAACACCCTTCAAGTGAGTAGACTTTCCAGGCTTCTACTTATTTCTCTGCAAAATGAGTGAAGGACCAGGTTGTTTTAATACTGCATGATTATGGTTTTAGTTTTCTCACTAAGGCAAATGATCGGAACTACTAAGACTTTACTTGAGGCCTATGTGGTCTGGATAGGGCAGGAATATTACCAAAAAATATGCAAAGGAACTTGCAAAAGTATATATATACAATAGAACCATTATAATAAAGATAAAAATAATAAGTAAGCCATAGAGAAAACGAGAAAGGAGGTAAGAAGAAAAGCTGTAGAAAAAGATAAAGGCACAGACTACAATTGAGTTTTCTGCTACTCACAGAAAAAGGGCACAGGATTCTAATTTCCAATAGCTAACAAAAAGAAGCATAACAGTTTACCAAAGGAAAGATATTATAACTTCAAAATCTAAATAGAATCTATTATCTGGTTTGATATGTAGGAATGGTAAAATACACAAATGACAAAATTACCTAAGACAATTTTCAAAGCTCTGAAAATGTCTTTCATGAGCTTTTCTTTTTTTAAAGAGATCTCAATAACAGCACCAATAATGACAATAATAATAATGAACCCAGGGAACTAAAATAAATAATATAACTATATTGCTTTCTAGTGATTTAATTTAATAAAAGAATAGACATTTGATGACTAGTATTTCCCTTACATAACTATTCTCAAATATTAATCATCTCAGACTGACTTAGATATAATATATACCATTATTGGGCAAAGCCTATACACATTCAATGAAGAAACACAATAAATGATGGGTGCTCTTATTATTGGGCTCTTTCAGTTTATATAAAGCAGTTATTAATTAGAATGACTTTACATTTAAACAAATGGCACCCCACCACCAGCAGCAACAAGAACAATATACTATCTGAGTGGCCGCAGCTTATTTAGCAAGTGGTTTGGCATTTTTCAGAAGGCAGCCAAACTTTGAGGTAATCATGATTTCTCTGGAAGAGAAAAGATGGGTTGGTAAAAGAAAATAAATATGGGTTATTGTTTAGAACCATCTGAGAGGAGTCAATATGCTCAGAGTTTTTGCAGCTAAAACAGAAGTTTCTATGAGCGTCTGAGTTTTTTTTGAGACTTGCCTGGTTTGAGATTGGATAGAGTCATGTGCCATATGTTTTCATAGGGAAAATGCATGTTTACTGCTTCACATATGGACATATAAAACAATTATGCAATATAAACACTTAGATTTTGTTTGACAATGATAATTCTAGAGATGGCCCTAGAATTTCAATCATATAGTATTTTAATAAGTGCTACAGGAGATAAAATCTAATTGCCAATTTTCCTAAACAAAATGAAAATCCTCATAGAAACAGGTCTTCCACTTGCACCAAAATGTTCATCACAACATTGTTTTATAATAAAAAATTTTTGTAAGCACCTACATAAACAGCAAAAAATAGTTAAGAGAATCATAGCTGTATCAGTTAGGTGTTGTTGTATAACAAACCACCCCAAAACTCTTTGGCTTGAAACAGTAAGTATTCATTTTTTCACATGTTAACAGATTACCTGTGGGTTTCTTCTGGTCTCAGTTGGACTCCTTCTTGCAGCTGCGGTCAGCTGACAGGTCAATAGGGAGCCGTTTGGTCTAGGAAGGCTTAGCTGTGATGGTTTGGTTGATTGGTCCTTTTTCCACATGGTTTCTCAGTCTCTAGTAAACTAGCTTGGAATTTTTCTCATGATGATAGTCTACATACAGCGGGGTTCCAAGAAGGCAAACAGAAGTATGCAAGTTTTCTAGAGGCACAGCTTAGAATCTGCACATCATCACTTCTTCTATATTCTCTTGGCCAAAGCAAATCACCCATAGATCAGCCCATATTCTAAGAACTGAAAAATAAAATTTACACTCCGATGAGAGGAGTTACAAAATTACGTTGCAAAGGATGTAGAAACAGAGAGAGGTGAAGAATTGGAAGCCATTTTGCAATTTACCACAAAGGTATATTTCATGTTTTGAATTATTATCCAGTCATTAAAAATACAGCCCATGTTGCAAGTCTAGAAAGTTAACAAAATAAAAGAAAAATTATGTTTTAACTTTTATTACAACCACATAAATGTGTATATAAAAGATTAGAGGAGAATACACAGATAATGATAGTTGCATAAGAATAGCAGAATTTGTGTTTTTAACTATTAAAAAAAATATATTCTGACAGTTTAAGTGGAGAATCCAAACTTCATATCACATCTGGATGCAGTATAGGCCAATTTTACCCTTTCAATCAGATTTGACTGAAGTACCCAGTGAATGAACAAAAGAATTACAGAGAGAGAAAGCAAATGACCTATCTTTTTTTCCTTTTTAGATAAAATGATTTGACTCAAAAATTCCATGCCAGACAATTCAGCTGACAGAGGGAATTTAATGTGACATAGTGTGCTTGCTATTTCTAGGGAAATGGAGTTAGAGAGAGCTTTTACAGTACAAAGCAGAAAGCCTTTGCCTGTTAAAGTATTTTGCACAGGAGTGAAACCTTTCATTGTACGACTAAATCAGTGGAGATTATCTCCTCAGTTGGAATTTCCTTTTGTCTGCACGTGTACACTGCAGGCATCTGTTCTTACATTCAGTTCAGTAGCTGAGTTCTAAAATGAATGACTCAGTTCAAGGTAATGCTGAATATTGTATTGAAATTACTATGTAGATATTGATTTCATGGCCTTTGACTCTCGCTGAGGTCAGTCATTGACCGGTACATTGAACTCAATCTCATGGGTGACGTTAGCCACCAGTGGTATTGTCCACACTAGTTTTCATTTAGTGATGCTGTGGTTCTAACACAAACCTTCTCTGGTGAACAATTTCTTCAGGATTGCCTTAAACAGGACTCACTTGTTGCTTGATTGGCAAACAAACCATGATGTTTCATGGGAAGTCAAATGCAGGTTTGCACTAGTGATAAACTCTCATATGTGGCCAAAAGGCACAGTTCTTATGGGAAAAAATTAATGAAATTCAGAGCTGGAAGGCAATTCAGCATCTGAAGAAACTCAGGTCCAGGGGCAACATGCTATTTGTATATGTTCCTGTCCTAAAATTAGTTGCACCGATGTTGCTCCAAACCTTTCGCTATTGTTCTGTTGACCCTGAGGATTCTTTGTCCTCCTACAGACTGCAGAGGGCGGGGGCACCAATATCTCCAAGAGACACTGTGATGCTAGTCTAGACAAGAGGAGAATCACTCTATTGAGAGAGGGCCATGTCACTCCCCATTTCACCCTGCCTCCTGCTTACTTCCAGGACTACTAGTTCAGGGAATTTTGTGAAAGCTGTCAGTTCTTTGTCTAGCCCCAACCCCTCTCTCACCCTTCCCAGATTCTTGGTTTAATTCTCTAGCCCAGCCTAAAATCTATGTGTCCATAAACCTTCTCCTCTCTGTTTCTAGCAAAACATGCACTCAGAGCCTTTGCACAGTGATGTATAATTTATTTAAATCTCAAAGTGTGAATCCTGATTTGCATGTTCACAAGGATTGAATCTTATAACGAATTGAAATTCTAAAAGGTTAGACTTCATACATGAACCCATGGGAGGAGCACAGAATCAAATGGCTATGAGGGCCTTGCAGGCAATTTGAAGGAGTGAAGCAAGCCAGGGGCGGGAGTGAGGTTCTCCAACAAGGCTCTTTTGCAACCAGATTTTCAAGGTGTCTGGTTAACATGATGGTGCTGTGCCAGTTTAAAGAGGTTTGAGAGAACAGCACTCAACCAAGACACTAGAATGGGGAGTCATGGTGGTGCCCTTTTTACGTCCTGGCCAGACTCTTCAACTTCTGGTATAAAAACCAAGTTATGCTTCTCAGGGAAATTCTGGCCATATTTTCCTCCTTGTTATTTTTTATAAAGAAGCTGGAAATCTATGTTTTATGTGAAATCTTCTCTTTGTTAGATGCTGGGAATTAACTCCAATTATGGAAATTCTTTTTGGAGGGACAAATAATGTCATCCGTGGGCTGAAAATGGCCCTCAGAATGCCCTTTCATAACCTCTGCTGAGGGGGAATATTTGGAGAAGAGTGGGACAAGGTGCAACAGAGCAGGTATTCCCCAAAAGTCAGGGAGGGGAGTGTTGGGGGTTATGAGGAGGCTTATTAGCATCTCCCAGGATGGAGCAAATTGAGGAAGTATAGGATTTTTATCATGTTTTTCAAAGGGAGATATGATTTTTAAAAGCTATGTAACTCTGCCTTAGCGAGTGGCCACCCACATGTGGCCACTCATGTGGGGCTCTGTATGCCATGAGCAGAAAAATCAGGCTGTATGAGGCTGAAAACCAGAGATGTGAGGGTCACCACACTGCCCATGCTGCCCTGTCTATGCCACCCCCTGACTATTTCCTGGGCATGGAGCAGGAAATGCTCTTGCAAAGGTGGCCAGCAATACAGAATTGTGGAATCTCAGCCTTCTAAATCAGGGGTCCTCAAAACCCAGGCTGCGGGCCTGTTAGGAACTGGGCAGCATAGCAGGAGGTGAGCGGCAGGCAAGCAAGCGAAGCTTCATCTTTATTTGCAGCCGCTCCCCAGCACTAGTATCACTGCCTCAGCTCCACTTCAGATCATCAGGCATTAGATTCTCATAGGAGCACCTGTCCTTGGTGCCAAAACGGTTGGGGACTGCTGCTCTAAACAACCTTAGCAGTCATCTGTTCAACCCTATCATCGTACACAGATCAACTGAGCCCAGAAAATGAGAGACTTCTTGCTATCAACCTCATACAACTGGTTTGTGGGCAAGTTGAGACAACAACTCAGGCCCATGCTGTCCAGTATAAAGCTTGTCTTGAAAACCTTCTCTAACCCTCACCATCATCCTCACCCCAGGAAAAGTTGTCATAAAGGGCATTCGTGAAATGAAAAAATCAAATACAGCTTCATTTTGATATCTTTGTAAGACTTTTCATTTCAAAATTCTTGCAAGGCAGGAAAAAAATTCTTTCTCAAATTATGCACCTTATGTAAGGCTCAGAAAGAAGAGATATCTAATCATTTTATGCTGTGTTAATTATGATGAAGAGCTTAACAAATGTACATGCCTGACATTCTATAAAATGTTCATTTCATGCACACTGCTGCATTAATCCACATTATTAACCCCCTTTAACAGTTGGGGTAGTGAGGCTAAGAAGTCTGCCCAAATGTTCACAATTAGAAAGCGATAGAGCCTGCATTTGAACCCCCATAGTCTGACCAGAGCCTTAACTGAGCTACAGCTGAGCTTTGCCCCTGACTCTAGTCTCAAGAGATATTAGCTTTCAAAGGTCCATTTTCCAGAAAAGTGACCACTGTCCTGGCATCTAGGGAGTTGCTCCAGTCTCTCATGCAAAACACTACTCTAAGCCCACTTTATCACACTTTTTTTTTTCAGGCTTCAAAAACATGGTCTTCTTTCATTATGCCAATTAGGCAGGAACAGATGGTCTTCTAGTCAATAGTTAACCATTTAACATTTATGGAAGAAAACCCTGAAAGGTTTATTTCAAGTATGAAAGTGTCATCCCAAAGGGAAAAAATTTAAATAGTTATGGGCAGGGAGTGGGGGGAGGGGTGGAGGGAGAGTCCTAGAGGAAGACTTTCTGCACTTTAACTGAATGTCATGGAATGTCTACACTATAATGGCAGAATGCCTTGATCCCAGAAGAATACACATAAACAGAGGAGGTAATTGGATTCATTCTTTTGACACCTGAGAAGATGACAAGAAACCTTTAACCCTCCGATAATCAACAAAGTGTATTGTCATTGTGTATCGCTCGACCAGACTACGGGATATCGCATTAGCAAGTCAGCTGTCCCATTAGAGGCATGTAATTTTTTTATATACCGAGCACAGAAGTGGTTAGGATTCAAAACAGCTTCCTTGTCTCTGACATGCATCCAAATTTTTAATAGCAACTAAGTACCTTACCAAGCAATTGAATAAAATAATGCATTCAAGCCCCAGAAAAACTTTTCAGACCTCTTTTTATCTTTACATTTTACTGATGGAAAATGGGTTGTAATTCAAGTTCATAGACTGGGCATATGCTGTGCAATAGCTTTTTTTCTTTGTATAACTCAAGCATTCCAAACTATTGGAGTTAAGCAATTTTGATCATTTTGAAACTAGCTGTCAGATTTAATCTGTGCTAAAGAGACAGAGGGTAAATGTATTCCAAAGCTTGTTATATAATTTACAGATTATTTTTACAATTTATATTCCATCAAATAGGGTATATTAGGCTCTCAGAAAGCACGTAATGATCAATTAATTTTAGCAGAGCAATCCTGGTACACTTATGGGACAGAAATGATTAGACCCTTTTCTAGCTAAGTCCCAAGGTCAAGTCATCAAATATGACTGATTACATTTTCTAATGGTTTCTCTATGCCTATTAAAGAGCACTCAGCTATTCAGACTCTCCATTGATCATGACATTCAAAATTTGCTCTGATGGCTCCTGACAAGCAAAAATGTATTCTCTAATCTCTAACCACATAAACAATAGCTAACCACTTATAATTGAGTTTAAATTGATTTCAGGTGGCTTCAGAGAAAAGCAATTTCTACAACAGATTAACCTCTTAATTAAAGTATATTAAGAATACTGTCAGCTGTAGAAATTCTACTACAGCAGAAAATTATACCTCATTGACATTCATTTATAAAAGAATTGCTGTTCTGTTCTCAGGTAACAGGTTACTTATTTGTGGTTCTTTCTTCATTAGGTCAACTCAAAGCCTGGCTCTCAGTAGAACATCAATATCCCTGTGGGACACGTGGGGAGGGGGTGATGGGAGGTAGACATTGTTTATGGCATGATGCTGTTCTTGTATTTATCTGAATAAAGTTACTTTTCTCAGGGGATGGAACCTTCTTCAAAAACCATAGACTACCTTAAATGATCTGAGAAATGAGGAAAAGCAGTGCCAACCTCCACATCAATAGTGACTCAACTGGTTTCTGTGAGGTGTTCTTCAGTGCATTTTAAGTAGACACCATCGCTGTCCTCTAAGTCTTTGCTCCTCAAGAGTGGTTCTCAGGCACTTGGGGACTGTTAGAAATGCAGAGTCTCAGGCCCTCAGGCCCCACCCCAGGGAATTCATTTGAGAGATTAAAGTTTAAAGAGTATTGCTCTTTAAATGTTATGTTTGGATTCCCATTATCTCAGGCTGTATCTATACAACATTAAAAACATTTGGTCAGTTTGGTGAAAAACAAACAGTGGAACTGTTCGTCGAGCATTATGTAAACCTAACAATTTCCTCTGCATTTTCTAATTTTCACCTCCCTTCTTTCAAGACTCTCCTAGTTTTCAGTACTTCCTGGTTTTGAACATACCAGGTGAAGTCAGTCCCATTCATCCAGTTCTGGCCTAGGACATGGGACACATGGAGTTCTCGACTTGGTCTACAGTTTGTTTGAGGATCAAGCTTCATTCCTGTACCTGACCCTAGGAGTTTGCTCTCTTGGCACTGAAACCTTTGGCTCATGCTCCTGAATTGGTTCCAGGCTCTGTCATTCCTATCCTGAGGATTTTTTTGCTGCCTTTTGAATTTGTATTTTTTATCCTATTCACCTAGTCTGAAGATACCTACTTTCTACTCTACCTGTCTAAACTTAGGGTTATGGTGTTGACTTCTAACCTACTCCATAGGTGGCAGGCTCCAGTCTGCCTTAAAGTAGCTTGTGGTAGTTAAAAGGAAGTTACACAAGAATGCAGCTGTGCTCAGCATCCAGGTGAGATTAAGAAAAATTGTTTTAGAACAGCAAATCTCAGGTTTGGCTACATATTAGCATATCCTGAAGAGATTCAAATTTTATAATGCCCAGAATCCCATCCTAGATGAGTTTAAATCAGAATCTCATGTCCTGGGTGTAAGTAGTTATAAGAATCTCCCTAGGTGATTCTAACACGCAGCCAGTTAGGGAACATTAGCGTAGAGAAACTTCCTTGCCCCAGTCGTGCCCAATCACACCCCATCCTCTATGCTTAACAATTTACTTCTTATATTTTACGTAGTCTCTCTCTCTACCACCAGAGCATCTAGAAAAAAGTGAACGAAGAGTATAGAGCATCTGCGTGTGTTAATGGGGGAAGGAGAGAGGACAGTGAGGAAGGAAGAAGAACCTCCACGTGTTATCAGTCATATTGCTAAGACTATGCCAGGAAACGTTTACACAGAATGAATAACGAACTGGCCACCCCAACCTCCTACAGTTTAAGATGTACAACTAATTTAGAAGAGTCACAAAAAGTAAGACAATGTAAGCCAGTAATCATAACCACTTCCAAGCCTGAAAGAAAGGAAGACGGCACAAGGGAAGAGATTCAACATGATACAGCAGATGTTCTCTCACTTGCAAATATTTAAAAATGAAAAACACCCCCAAACTATGTCCATAAGTGGCAGTTCTCAACCTGTCCTGAGCATCTCTAAATCTTGGAGGTAAAGCATAGAGGGCACCAGGTGCTCCGGCAAAAATCTGTCCACGTCCAAGATTAACAAGAGATGAAGAAGACAGCAGCAGCACTACCCACACCAGGGCCCCTAGTCTGGTGCCCACCCCTCCGTGGATCTGAGTCTGGGTGGGAGCCAGGTTAGAACACCTGCTGTGGTGAGTAGGAAGCCAGGATGCCCCCACATGCTTCTGCTGCTTATCATTTCTTTCATGGGTCAAGAATTCATAACAACTGCCACATTGTGCTTGGTTCTCTGAGTGTCATCCCCAGACCTGCAGATGAGCTGCACCTGGGAACTCGTTAGACATGCAAATACTCCAGGGGAGGGCCCCAAACCAGAGCTGCTGAAACAGAAACTTTGGAGGTGGGGCCCAGCAAGCTCTGTCTTAGAAACCCCTCCCACACCTCCAGCTATTCTGACACACATACACACAAGTTTGAGAACCACTATTTATTCTTACTTAGAGCTTGCTTGTGGGTCCCCTCAGTCATCTTTTTCACCTGGTCTGATAAGGGGAGGAGATGTTTAAAACTCCTGTTCCCCACTGAGACTGCCTGCTCTGGGATGATAGGCCAGTTTTTTGGCCGTTCCCCTTTCTGAATGTCCTAGCCTCTGTTGTCCAGGCTCCTGTCTGTGATTCCTAATCCCTGCAATCTGGCTCCCTGGATATAATCCTTGCCTGTTGAACCTGAGGTTGCTGCCAGCTCCTTCCTGTTCAGTTTATCTCCCAGGCTCTAGCCCCACTCCTCTACCTGACCCTCCCCACCCTGCCTCCTTCTCTCGTAACAGCTGAGGCCCAGACTCACTCTCAGC
>NW_006434120.1:362626-407189 GCF_000325575.1 Pteropus alecto
CTCAGCCTCCATGACTAGAACTTTGACCACTGAACACCCATCCATCACCACATCTTTGCCTGTAGTTGCTACCTGCATGGACCTTTGAATTCTAATTTCATCCAGGATGTGGGGGACCAGACCATGGCCTTGTAGTTCAGCTAGATAATTTGGACTCTGACTGCAGCTCTGTCTTGAGACTAACACAAACTTCAATCTTGTTTCTCAGATCATCATCTAGCCCTCTTACCCCACATGCTCTCAACATGATCCGCCCCAAGCTCAGCCTGCCTTCCAGTGAAAATTCTTCCTGGTCATTTCTGATCTGTAGCTCCTGTAACCTGGCACCTACTCTCTTAGCAGATGGCAAAATCTGCACTTGGCTCAGTAAATGATAATAAGAAAAAATGTATGTGTGAAGAATGGAATGGATGGATGAATTGCATTTAGAGAAAGGGGAGAACAAGCTTAGCATGCTTGCCTTGGCTTTCAAATATTAAGCTAAAAAGATCTTATCATTCCTTCCCCAATTCAGCTGACCTTGAATCATACAGTTATTTTATGCCTCCTCACCAGTGGTCTGAATTCTCAGTTATTGTGAGAAGCCCCTGAACTTTCCTGAGATAATGACAGTGAGGGTGGCAATGAGACGATGAAATAAAAAGTAGAAGGATATGAGTAATTAAAAATAGCTTTTAATGAGCACTTATTCTGTGCCAGGCACCCTGGTAAACATTTAGGAGGCAGTGGCATACTTAATCCTTGCAACAATTTGATGTAATATTCCCCCAATTTACAGCTAATGAAACTATTGTAGAGCCAGAATGTGGTTCCAAACCTAATCACCTTGTTAAGCTTCCCCACAGGCATGGATTCTCTGTCTTTTAACTTAGTTTAGTCCTTCGGTTTGGGCTCAAGAAGCGGTGGCTTGGTTGACCATCTCTCATTGTCATATGTCATGTTTTTACCAACAATACTCTCTTCAATGTTATGTAGCATCAATATAATCCTTTGAAACATTGAAAAATTAAGTTAGCCAACTAGGCTGAGTAATTTCAGCTCACATGTTCCAAAAAGAGGACTAGACCTGGGTCTCATTCCCTGCCCTATTCGTGTGACCCTAAAAATTACTGGCCATCTCTCTGAGTCTGCTCTCTAGCATTCTATGCCTCTATAGTGCTGCTCAAACATAAATTGAGCTATTGACATAGGAGTACTTTGTAAACTGAAAGGCACCACAAAAAAATAAAAATCTTTATTATGTCAAAAAAGAAGGTCAACTCTTTTTTTTCCCACTGAATTCATTAACTAGCTAAGAGTCAGTGAAGGAGGCAAGATATTTTATGACTGGGTTCATTCCAACTATACTTTCTACAAATATCTATTAAGATCCTAACATGAGCGAGGCACTTTTATAGATAGTTTCTCTTTTCAGAGACAAGAGACAAGACATTTATGACCAAATTACTTCTGTATCTTCTCATATTTTTGCAAGTATTACACCTACTGTGGATTAAATACCTGTAGCTGAACCTGCATAAGTTAGTTAAGTAGGATTCAGAGACCATGGTTTGATTCCACAAGCACCAAATTGTCCTCATCTTGCCTCAGCATCTTGTCATAGGTAAATCTGGGTGGACTATGGGGCAAGGTCGTTTCTTTTTCATGGAGGCCATTTTGTCACATGAATCTCCCACAAGAGAGTGTAGATGAATCACAGCAGATCCATCACCCCTTGAAAAATAGCTCAAAATGTGTGCCCTGCTGAATATGACTCAGACTAAGGGTAGACTTATAGACAGTCTGATTTCCAGCTTTCACCTTTTTTTCCATCTGGCTTTTCTTCTTGGGTTTGTTTAACCTTTAACTTTGTTGTTATTGTTGTTGTTAACTTTATACCTTTTTAAAAATACTTTTCTCTAAGGGCTTTGGTAAGAAAGATGTGGCACATGCTTTTTTACAGAGAAAAGGCATTCTATATAAACACCCATAGTAGACTATGGTATTTCTCCACTTTTCTTAACTAAACATATACCAGAAATATATTTTTAAGAGAAACTTTACTGAGCTATAATTCTAATACCTTACGATTCACCCACTTAAAGTACACAGTACAATGTTTTTTTAGTATGTTTGCAGAGTTGTGCAACCATCACAACCAATATTAGAATGTTTTTATCACCCTGAAAAGAAATTTCATACCCATTAGTGAGTGATCTTTATTTCCGCCTAAACATTCAGGCCTAGGCAACCAATGAAATACTTTCTGTCTGTATAGACTTTCCTATTCCAGACACTTCATATAAATGGAATCATCCCATATGCGGCCTTTTGTGATTGACTTCTTTCACCTAGCATAATGTTTTCAAGGTTCATCCATATTGTAGTTCTAGGAAACGTGTTTGCATTTCTTTAGTTAGAAACTCAGACCCATAACAATTCTTCTCATTGAATTTTGTATTATCTTTTCTTCTCTTGGAATAATAATAATAATAAATAATAATAAAAATATCTCTTAGTGGGTGCCTATACACAGCATTTCATTCTCACAACATCTTTACAACATCTTCACAACCCTAAAAGGGTGAATCCAATGGTCATCATTTTCCAAGTTAAAAAACAAAGAAATGTCATAGTGCTCATTAATGATAGAACCAGTGTTCTCACTCAGGTCTCTGAGTCTAAATCAATGTCTCTTCCTACCCCACATAGTAGGTCTATCTTGGAAGATTAATTGTACTTATCACCAGCATCATCATAAACACCTTCAAGATATGTTTCTGTTTCTCTAAAACCCAGCGCTGGTCCATGGCTGTGGCTTTGACTTGCACCAGAGAAGTAGTAGAAAATAAGTATCTTCAACATGAAACCCCTCGGATGTAGCCTAGACAGGAAATAAGGCAGGATGCACAATATCAAGACTGTGAAACTCCACAGTCCAACAGATTTGGCTTAAAATCTCAAATATTTTACCTTTTAGTTGTATGTACTTTGGGCAGTTACTTTCTCATTCTTGATTTTCCCACATGTAAAACGAGGAGGATGGTTCCAACGGGATGAAATAAAAAGAGTTGTAGGGTTGTTACTGAATGAAATAAAATGAGGGTTTAACGCATAAAGTGTGTTGAAGAATACTTACTAATGTTGATTATTATTACTACATTAGACAAAGATGGAATGAAATTTCATCAGTCATCCAGGCAGCACACATTCTTGATCTCTACACACACACACACCACTGTCATTTGGGAAGTGAATTCTTCACTGGTCTTCTATTATCATATCTGCAAGAGGGAATAAAGAGGAAGCAAAGCCTGCTACTCTGGGCAAGAGAACACCCAAGGACCCGAACAAATGACCTCCACAGAATCTGGAATTGCAGGGGACACAGGAAGGAGTCAAGGGGAAGAAAGGCAGCCATACTGTCATGGTTTTGCTACAGCAAACTGCTGATGGAGAGGTAGCCTTTAGAAAGCTCAATGAATCTTACAAAAACATGACAACCATAGTAGGAAAGTTTGCCAAATTAGGCGATTTGGAGCAAAATGCTCCTTTCTGCCCCCACGGTGACGTTCAGCTTCTGGCTATGCCAAAAGTAGTTGCTGGCAAGAAAATCATTTAAAAAATTTTTTTCGGCATATGAAAAAAGGCAGGGAAGTAGAAAACAAACACTAGAGGATTATTTTACCTAACCTTTTATTAAAATAATTTTTTGAATTTGGCAAAATGGCATTAATCAAAACACATAATTCATAATGAAATTCATTTCAAAGCTTTTAATTGGGAGAAATAACTTTTTGTGAAGGTTTTGGATAGTAATCTATCCTACAGATATATTCTCATATGCACAATAAAGTACAAGGTCATTTAGTACAATATTTTTTTTAATAATTGTGTGAAACAATTGAAAGTTCCAAAACAGGACAATAGCCAAGCAAAGTATGGTAAATGTACTAACAGAATACCATAGAACTAGTAAATTAATGAATTATAGTCATATTGATATAGAATACAATACTATAATTTGAAAAAAAAAGCAATCCGTTAGACAATATATTTAGTATTGGATTTGTAAAGATGGTCTGGAAGAAGACAGGATAAGCTGTATTTTTGCCTTTGATAAGGAGACAGGGTTGAGATTGGGTGTCAGGAACTTCGAATTTTTACTACCTATGCTCTATACTTTATATTTTAATGAGATGTATATATTCTACCTTATGTTCCTTCACTCTTTGCTGTTCCTCCTGCCTGCAGGGCCTTCATATTTCAGGACTTGGCTTAAATCTCAACTTATCTGACCATTATTGAAATAACAACCACCATTGCCCACCCTAACATTCTCCATCATCCTTTCCAGCTTTTCTTTCTTATTTAGCACTTATCACCTAACATTTTATTTATCTTACCTATATGTCTTCTTTATTATCTATCTTTCCCCTACAAGAGTGAACACTCTCTGAGGGCAGAGATTGTGTCTATTTTATTCATTTCAGCATTCCTACTGCTTAAAATAGTGTCTGGCACTTTGTAAAGACTTAAATATCAATTAACTAAGTGAATGCTTGTGAAATACTTTTGCAATAAACAGGTAAATACATATGTCTATATATATATATGTATGTGTGTGTGTGTTTATATGTGTTTATATATATATGTATAGTGTACATATAGGTATATGTTTATATTTGTCTGTTTATGTATATGTATATATAAAAATGTAAACGTCATTGAAATTGTGACAACTGTCAAAGGCAAACATGAAGATATTGATGCTTTAAGAACAAAGGAGGCCCTCAAGTATAGAGCACTCTTCAAACCTTCTTATGACTGTTTACCCCTGTCTTTTTACCTTTTTAACTTGCTTTTTATTTGAAGTTACTTTTTCTCCACATTTTTCCATGGCAATGGTTCTATATTAGAACCTCAGTTCTTATAAAATGCAAAAAGTCAACTCATAAATAGAATGCGGCTACTTAAATATTTTAAGCTAGGGGTGGTGGAGGGCAGTTGCTATTTTATACCAGCCTCAGAATCCATTATTTCTCTGGTTGCTCTAAATTAAGAAAATTTTGATTTGTATAAGTATTTACAAATAATAATTTTTAAATAACTAGATCAACTTATGGGTTCAGAAAATGGCCCCATTCTACTGAAATGACAAGAGAAGCTTTACCCTAAAGTATGCGTAACTTAAACAAATATGGTAGCACAGACTTACGAGTGTTGTCTCCAGTAAAGAAACTTTTGATAAATATATATATATATATATGTGTGTGTGTGTGTGTGTGTATTATATACACATATATATATATATATACGTGTATATATATATATATATATACACACACACACACACATATACATATATATGCCAGTGTTGTCAATTATAACTTTTTAAGAGGAAAAAAACATATTTCTTAAATAATATTTAAATGAAATGGTTGCAGTATGTCCAAGCCATGGCAGAGACCTGCAGAAAATGTTGAAAAACTTTGTTCTGAAAGTGCTTTGTCTTGGTGACCTGTTGATACCTTTTTCCAGTTTGCAAATTTGCTGCTTCTTAGCCAGAATTGACATCTTGAAGGTGCCCAACCCAATGTGTTACATGAACTTCAAAATTAAAACAAATGAGGAGTCCAGCCTGGCATACATTTCATGTTCCCTGCACATACACACACACACCACACACACGCACACACACACGCCTTCTCAAGAGAGAATATGGCAGAGGTTTGGTGGCAGTTTCTATCTTCTGGATAGTTTCATGGGTTTGACTTGATGATAAACATTTAAGACAAAAATTACCATCTCGCTGTGGTCCCCTTGAACACTACAAAAAGCATAGGGTATGTCATCTCTGGACTCAGCTTTCACCCTCATTGAAGCAAGCCTCCATCCTAACAGCATACACATTGGAAATTTAAATGCAATAATTTTTATTAATCCATCCTAACTAACATAAATTCTACATAATATGGTTCAACATAGTATCCTCTTAGAATAAAATGCAAATACCTTGCCTTGCTCTCCAAGATTGAGCTCCTGTGTACTATCCTGCATTAACTCATACCTCAGTTCCTCTTGCCAGTCTCCAAGTTTTTATTCCCACCACCTGGCTTTTGCTCTAGCTGTACTTATTTTTTGGAATGTTATTCCCCCAGATATTTTTATCATTTAGCTTCTCTTTTTAAATGGTACTTCCCCTAGAAGTCATACCACTAACGCCTCATCTATCTCCTGTCAGATTCTCTCTACCACATTGATTTTTTTCCTAGTACATCTAACAGTCTTTAAAAATCTTGTTTGTTGATTTCTTTATTTGGGAATTATTAGTTTTCCTGCACCAAAACTTAAGCTCTGTGATGGCAGAGACTTTGTCTTGCTTACCGCTATATCCCCAGTGCCTAGCATGCACATAGTAGTTGTTCAACAAATATTGAATGAATTAATGATAAATAAATGAATGAAAACTATCCCCAATATAGACAGCATATGGAGAACATAAAGGAATGATCTTAGAACTAATACGTTAGAGCATAGAGTATAAGCAGTGGTAAATGAGAAAAAACCTAAGGACCAATGAACAGAGAGAGAAGCAATTTCAGGAACCATTAAATAATTAGAATCAGGATTTTTTTAAAAGATTAAAGAATAAAGTATCCCCTCTAAACAAATAATGGATTAATTTACAGGCAACCTGCACTAGGAAAGTCTTACAGCTTGTGACAAGTCCTCAGCCATTGAGCTAACGTTCCAGAAAAGGACTCAACATTTGGAGAAAATTCAGTGAAACTAGGCAGGACCTTGGTCTATGGGCCTATCCATGAGTCTATGGAACAAGGCAAAATTTTTGTGAGAAAAAGACAAAGTAGAATCCAGAATTAAATCAGAATTCAATTGTTTTGGCCGTTCCTCTCTCAGATGCAAAGGTCAATGCTTGGTGCTAAGGATCAGGGTAGACAGAGCCTGTGGGCACAGGTCAGGGTGAGAGGGTAGCCCCACATAAGGAAAGGCTAGGAAACAGGGACAAAAAGAGGAGAGCAGACATTCGTTATCATGATGATGTCTGAAAGTGCATTTGGGAGTAGGAAATATTATCTCCCAAGAACACACGGTGCGATGGGCTTCAGCCCCATGACAAAGCATTATGTAGATACCCCCTGCCCCTGCCACACACACACCTTCCTGCTCTTACACCTGTGCATTTGCTGTTTTCTGTTCCTTGGAGTACCTTTTCCCACTTTTTAATTGGCAAACTCTCACTCACTCTTCAGAAACCAACTCAAATGTCAACACTATTGTGAGCCTACACAGCTGTACTTACCATGGATACCTTATATCTAGTCGCACTCACAATATCCAGGTCTGACTCAGTGGCTTGCATATCTTCAAGGATCTATGCCATTCCTGAGCAATCAATAAGTCCTCATGATTGAGGGCAGTCAAGAGGGTCTTGTTTAGGCCCTGTGTCACCCAATTCACACTCTATACAGAAGCCAGAGCTTTCAGACCCATGTTATGTTCATGCCTTAGTCACTGACCTTCATGGTCAAGATGGACAATACTCACTTCCCGATGTGAGGTCGAGGCCAGGCACCCAACATGCGACAGTCTTTTTATTTCAGGTCTCACGCAGACCATCAGCTGCTCTTTGGAGCTGCCAGTTGGCTGAGTCTGCTGCTCTTCCTCCCTGCCTTGCAGGTTCATGGTTCACCATCACGTGACTCCAAAACAACACTCTCCAGTTCTGATTGCTGGACATGTTGTCTGCTCTGTGGCTTCTTTCAGCCAGCCAGTCATTTAGTCAACACTCACCATGGGAGTAGAGCACAACACAGTGCTAGGTTTTGTGGAGCTGGACAGGAAGGCAGGATGTGGAGAACCTGACTCTGTGGGCCTCCAGCTCTGCCAACTCCCATCTGGGACTATCAACAACGGACCCAACCGAAGGTGAGCAGGGCTCATATATCAAAGAAGCCTTTCAGAGGAGGGAATGGGAGAGAAAATAAGCCAAATGATGATTAAGACTGAGGTAAAAAACTTTCTGAGTTGAAATATTACATAAATTCCCAAAAGTCAAGTTTCCTCTTTCCTGTTGAGTTATGTTCTGTGAAATATATAAATATACAATAGTCCCACAAAAAGTGTACTTATTTATATGTATGTGATAGATGTAGCGGTGATATTTTAAGTGTGTGATAATTACAGCTAATGGGAAGGCCTCACATTTTAGGGTCTGGGAAGCCAGGGTATAAATCCAGTTCTGTGAAAACAACTGTTCTGTGTGACCTCAGGCAAATCATCCCATCTACGTGCCTGAGCTGTATCAGCTGTAAAAGGAATTTGTTGACAGGGTCGCTCGGAGAATCAAATCAAAGACTATATGCAAAATATTTGGCACTTACCTCGCCCCTTGTTGACATCAAGGATACTATTTCTGAAATATATCCTATTGCATTCCCAAGGCCTATTTTCCCAAGCAAGGATAAAGTTAATTCTACCTAGACCAAAGAAGGTCATAAACTAGAAGTGCATAAATAAATCAGTAAGAACCTTCCAGAAGGTAGAAAAAGAGGATGCTGTGATGTTAGGGAGAGCTCCTTTCCCCAGAAGGGAAGTAGAGGAGGTGGGAACAGAGGGGAGAACAGGGCAGTGGTCAGCCCAAGAAGAGTCCCAACTTCTCTTTGTCCACCACCCTTCAGGTGAACCTTCAGAGGGGCAGTGAGAGGAGATAGAAACTCTCTATATGTTTGAAAAACTACTAGAATACTGAGGTCAGTTTCCTCTTTCCTTGGACACAGCCTGAAAAGCCTGAAAGCCTTTCGTAGAAGGCCTGCATTGGGGTCCAGAGCATCCAGAGTGGCGTGGGGGCAGATAGAGAAATACAGACTGAGGGAGAGTATAGGAGCAGCCCTCAGGGACCTCACACAATGAAAGCAGGTGGGAAGAGTGTGGCTATGGGTCTCTTAGCCTCTCAGGACCTCAGCAGTGCTTAAAAGACCAAAAGGTCAGAAGGAAGACAGTCAGGAATAGGAGGCTACAGATACAGAGACCTCTAAGCAGAGGCAGAGGCCCTGTTTATGGAACCCTCAGTAGACACCCACACAGGGTACCCAGTGCCAGGAAGGAAGACACATAGTTCTGGAGGCCAGCAATGACCCAGGGACATCCTTGAAACTTCCTTTGCCTCCACCATGATGTTTCATGCTTTCCCCCTTAGACTCTGGCACCGTTAGTTGAAGGGAAAAATAAGATGAGCAAGAAGAAATCCCAAAGGACCACTAATTTCCCAAAATAGGCTATGCTGACATGAAAGAGGCTGTTTGAAATCAGAGAGCCAGAATTGCATTAAATTGGAACATTAAAGCATACTTTGCCTCCCTTGTCTCCCTTTCTGCTACAAGTGAGAAATGAGGCCTTGAAAGGAGATAAGAACAGTTATAAATCTTTGCAGATCCAAGTACTAATGAGTACACTTCAATGCCCACTACTTGCTCAATTGTTAGTGTTGTTACTATTGTTCTTTATTGCTACATTTGGTTGTTTTAATCTGTAAATATGGCAGTTTCCAATAGTTCAAACTAATGGATATTAATTGCTACTTTTATGCAACCAAGATATGGAAAAGGGGTTTCTTTTCCTCTGACTCAGACAAAACCATGTCTGAAGGTGGGGCGTCAGGCAGGTGTGGGAGGTCAAGAAGACTATGCCTAATGTATTCTCTTTGCAGAACGCTTTTCTATCTGTACCCATTTCCTCTTCCCACCACCTTTCCACTTGAATCACCCAGTGCAGGAATGAGGAAATCAAACAGTGTGCTTATCCACTTGAAGTAGTTTCTGACAAATAAAAAGAGTTGTTTCTTTACTCAGAGAATTCTTCTCTAATAATTGTGGCACTTTTTACTCTAAGAAGTTGCTCAGGCTGAATTTTGGTTGAAAATATAAGGTAAGCCACCAACAATCCCATTCTCTGAGGCCAGTATCTCAGTGTTTATCATTTGATTTCCTACAGGTCTGAAGTTTGTGAAACAGAGTAGACAATATATGTTTATGCTATTTTTGGAACACAGTCCATATACACAGAGTAGAACAGAACAGATCTGGGTTCTCCATCTCTCTTCAACTGAGAGCAAGCTGGCCCATGACCCCTAGCTCCTCAATAGTCACAACTTCTCAGCGTTAGAAGATTCAGAAGTCATGCGACCATGTCCCTGCCTCATCTCCAGTGAAAACTGCCCACAAACCACCCTTGAGCAATGACACTACCTCAGCTTACGCACCTCCAGGAACAAGGAGCTCACTTCTTCCCCTTCCACTATATGAGAGTGTTCTTTCTAATGTTAAAACATGATGTGACTACATGCAGATGTTACTAGCCTGGGTTTTGGAGTTAGTGAGATAAAGGGTCTAATCCTAGCTCTTTGTATTGCTATTTGTGTGACCGCGAGCAAAGAACTAAGCTCTGTTTGCCTCGGTGTGTCATTTTCTAGCGGGTAAAGAGGAATACATATGTTACTTCAGAGGTCTGTGGTGAGGACTGATTAAGAAATACCTTATAATGTATAACTAGGTCCTAGTGTGGAGGATCCACTCAATTACTGCCACACATTAGTGCATCATCACCATTATTGGGTATAGTTCTGCCTTCCAGGGTGACAGAGAACAAATCCAATATTCTCTTCCACTTTAAATATTTGAAGACAGCTATCATAGGCCTCTAAGTCTAATATCTCAATTCCTTCAGTTGCATCCAGATGTCTTGGAATTCCATTCTTTCACTTTGAATCCTTCCAGAGGCTTCTGTGCTCCAAGGAGCTCTCTCCAATCCCATACTGCCCACCTCAGTCTTGGGCAGGACAGCCTGAGGTCCAGTTCTTCTGTAAATCTTAGGAAATTTTCTGTCTGCTTCCCACCTCTTCAGCACCCACTCCATTCTTCTCTGAGCTTCTCTCTCTCAGTGCATCTCAGTCTGTCCTCTATTGTTAGCTAGAACAAGGCACCTTTCAATTGATTATGTATGTGTAGCTATCAATGGGTGCAGAGCCAAGGGCAGTGTAATGTGGACTATGGCAGACACTCAGAAACTGACTTCAGTGAGCGGCCAATGGAAACCTATAAATGCCTGTGATTGGAGGAGTTGGGATCATCATTACAGAACCTTATCAAATTGTCCCTCCTGAGTATGTTTCTAGGTTGCATATAGATCAAGATTGTATGTAGTTTCCTCCTTAATGAAACTGGATAGACACCTGAGCTAACCCTCTCTCTCTCTCATCTTTGAAGATGTGCTGAGCTCAGGTGTTATAGGTAGGCTAAGTTTATGAGCAGCATCTGGGAAAGTTGAGTATACTCTGGAAGAGATGCATGGCTCCGTGACAAGAACCAGCCTTTACTTCTGGCCTAGAACCATGCAGAAAGCCTGGGTGCCTTCAGCACAGTGCTGACCATGTAGCCACAGATGACCTCAGGTTCCTCCACGATGAAACCCTGGGCCCTTCTTGAGTGAGACAGAGAGGACCAGCTTTGCAGGATCAGGGGGAGTTCTCTGGAGTCATCACACATCCTCACACACCTCCCTGGCTTCAACAGCACCATGAAATCTCAGACATCTCTCTTTGTGTATGTGTGTTTCAATATAAGCAAAGCTGCAAGATTCGGTCTCTGTCTCAAGATGACGTATTGTTAACTGGAGCACAGTTGTGCCTTTGCATGGCTCTATGAGACACTAACTGTGGCTGTGGTCAAATTTTACCAGTTTTGAGGCCTGATTCAAGAAAATCCATCTAAGGCTTATATAGATAAGTTTGTATTGTCTTTATTCCCTATCATAGCTCTTAGGACAAAGTATAACTCAAGAGAGTTTCACTAAAGCCTATCAGGTGAAGGAGAAACTGGTATGAACTATCTGCCTAGCGGTCCAGAAAGATCAAATCTCCAAACAAATCCTAGGGTAAGATTTTAGTTAGTCAAAAAAAAAAAAATGTATTGAGGAGAGAGGGAGAAATCCTGAGGGTCTTATGAGATGTGATCCCTGCCCACTTCTCTGACTTCATTTTGCCTCCCCTCCGCATGCTCAGCACACCCAGCCATGCCGGCCTTGATCCTGTGCTTCTAATTCCACAACTCTTTCTTGCTTCAGGGCCTTTTCACTTGTCAGTTCCTCTTCCTAGAATGCTCTACCCTCACCTCAGCTTAACTGTCACCTTCTCAGAAAGACATTCTGTGACAACCTTATACAAAGTAGCCTTCACTTTCCAGTTTCTCTATCCTATCAACTCGTTTCATTCCTTTATAGCACTCCTTCTATCTGAAATCAGCTGATTTATTTATTTGTTTGTTTATTGTCTGTCTTCCCTGACCAGTTCATCAGCCTCTTAAAAGTGGAAAGCTTGTTCATTCTCTACCCCAGTGTCTTGCACATAAAAGACAATAAATATTAAACGAATGAATGATATCAGTCTTTTAAGATTCTTTAATGAAGAGGAAAAAAAAATCTTCCATGAATTCCAAGTAAGAAGAGAACAGGAAATAAGGCAGAAAATAGAAAGATTGTTAATTGCCATATTAGCTTGAGATTGAAAGAACCAGAAAAGCGAAAATTGAATGTTTAATTATAAAATGCAAGCAAAGGCAGTTTTCACATAGGAGAAGGATTATGTCCTCAGGAAACAGATGGATAATAAAATGCCAAGGATGGCTACTTCACACCCCCTCAAGACCTGTGCCCAGTTTCTTGCTGGAAGGACAGCATGATTTTTCATATCTTCCTGAGAATACTGTAACCAGAAATACTTCAAATGAAAGTACAAAAGAGTCAGGAAATCTTTGCCATGTACAGCATCTGGGCAGGAATAAGAACATCTGTTCCCAGCATGAACCCTATTAGCTTCATCATTTGGCTTTCAATGGAAAAAAAATACAATTATGTTACATGGGTGTAATTGGTGGCAAGGTAGCAACTCGTGCTCTGCAGCAGGTGGTATGCTCAGGAGCGGACCTGGCCACTGGGGAGGAACACCCAAGTGCCAAGGGACAAGAAACACGCCAGCCACAACAGCTCCATTACCTGGTGTCAGCAATACAAGCTTCTAGAGGCAGAGGCCCCTAGGGACTGAAAATAAAATAAAAAAAGTGAGACAAAAGAATCGTGGAGGAAGAAGAAAGAGGAAGGAGAAGAGAGAAGAGAGACAAGAAGAAGAAAGAAGGGACAGGAGGCATGAGAGAGCAGCCACAAAGACCTAAGTCACACAAAAGAGCATGCGAGCAAGGAAGCGGGCAGAGAGAGAGAGAAAAGTTCACACTGCTTGACAAATAATAGTAGCAGCAATATCCCACCATCACGACATTACTTCCTAAATGTTTGACCTCAGGTAGGTTGTCTAACCATTTTGTGGCTTGGTTTCTTCAACCTGTGAGAGGTGGAAATCTTGGCACTTACTGCAGAGGGTCAATATGAGTGTTATGATAGCTAATGCACATAAGGAGCTCAGAGAAGCACTTGACTTTTAACTCCAAGTAAACCTTCAGAAAGTCTTGGCTGCCATTTTTATTATTATTACTACTATCATTATTACCATTATTTATTCCTTACAGCACAACGAGCTAAGTACTTATATTATTGCCAAGTCAAGAAGCAAGTGTATGGAGATAAAGGGCTCAGCTTAGCTGTCTCTAGAACTCGTGCTCTTCACCAACTATTATGCCATACTCTACTGCCTCCCTAAGAATACCCCTGAGCTTATTGCAGCTGTAGTGAAAACAATCCACAAGCAGTGCACACAAAAGCTATGCCTTGACTTGTCATGTGGAAGGCCAGGAGCAGACTCCTTTCCAGGGCGTGGAGATGGTGCTAGTTGAACTTAAGGAAACAGGTTGAAATTAGACAGACGTGGGTTCAAATCCCAGCTCCACACTTAAGAGCAGCAAACATGACGAGAGAAATGGCCTCCTGGGTGAGCCTCTGTGCTCCCTGCAGGAAACAGAGAGGATTAAACAGGACCATGCAGCGACCTCACTGTGTCTGGCACTCAGAACACGTGGTGCTCTTCATGTCATTAAAGACAACATGTTGCCTGTGAAAGCTGAGAAGCACTGAGGTGATGGGACAAGGCAGAAAGATAAAAGTGGAGAGGAGAGAGGGGAGTGTTTGGCAGGTGGCAGACCTGGAAGCAGGGACCAGAAGTAGCAGAGTAGGGATGCCGGCTGCAGGCAATGGCAAAGGGAGGCTAACTCCAGAGAAACTGAGAACAGCTGGGCCACCTGGGAGCCAGGGATCCTCTATTCACCTCAGCACCTCAGCTCCGAGAGAGCCTCTCAGAATCACAGCGTTGATGTTTCTGACAGCCAAATGAATAACAGGTTTAATCATGTACAAAATAATCTATATAAAAGGTCAGGGATTTATGGTGTATATTTTAAAAGGATTTTTTACCAAGTGGTTAAAATTTGATAAAAGGCATGAAAAGAGGAGTATGTTTTTAATATCCAAAAAAAAAAAAAAGTAGACTACACCAAAGGATTCATACTCAATGGACTCTAATAAAACTGAAGAGTTGCTATTTATATTTATGTGAAGTTTCTCATCTTGGAAGATGCCCTCCTGATGTTTTAGCCACATGGGTGCTAACATACGAAAATCTGTTTAATCTTGAGCAAGTTGCCTAACCTCTCTGAGCCTCAATTTTTCATCTGCAAAAGAAGTACAATAGTACAACCTACCTTACAGGTGGTTGTAAAAATTCAATAAGATGATGCATATGAACAGGTCAGCATAATGCTTAGCACATTGAGAGAACTCAGTCAATTTGAGCTAATATTATTATTGCTATTTTCAGTATTACTTGGCAAATGCAATAGACATAGTGCTGCAATATGGCTTAAGAGCCATACAAATCTTATTTCTGGAAATTATCCAAAGAGAGTAATCAGAGATATCAATTCCTCCCTCTGCCTCTCGCCCTGTATGCACCAGTTAGTTACCACGTCCTCTTAACTACATGTCATAAGAACTTCTCTCCTCCACTCTGTCCTCTCCTCATCTGGTATGCTTCCTCTCTCATGGGATCTACCTCAGCCAACTGTAAAGTCCTCCTCACTGGTTCCTGCCACTAATCCACTTAATCCATTCTTCAGATAAAAGCTTCCTAGGTTTTAGCTTGTATTAAAATTTAATTCATTAACTTTTTTTTTCATTTTACTATATAGTATAACCACATGTGCTTTTGTTTTATTTTTTTATTTGAAAACATTTTTTTTTATTAGTTTCAAGTATATAATACATTGGTTAGACATTTATATAGTTTATAAAACAATGCCCCTAATTGCTCTTTCTCTCCTCTGGCTCTCCACCTAGCCAATACATTAATGCTAACTGCATTCCCTATGCCATGTTTCCTATATCCCCATGACCATCTATTAGCTATTACATTTGCTTTTATTTTTAAAAAATTATTTAAATGACTTACCATTTTATTAAACCAACACTCTCAAAAATTTCCAAAACTTCTCCACTGCCTCTGTAACTAGTGCATAGTAGGGGCTGGGCAAATCGCTGTGGACTCGAACTGCAAATGTAAAGAAAATATGTAAGCAAAGAGTCTAATAATTAGTATGCTAATGTGACAATATTTGACAAATTAGGATGGTGAGATTATGATTTTTTCCCCCTCAACTTCTCAAGTATAGAGACAAATATTTTCTCTGATTCTAATTACTGAAAATGTCTTGTTAACATACAAAGGTGTGTAATAGTATTGCCCAGACATCACACAGCAGAGCATGCTGTGGCGACAGCCTGTGAGTGCTGTTTGCAGAGCCCCTGGGTGGTTCTTGATCAGTGTTCCTTCACCAGGAAAGAACAGGTACATAAAGTCTAACAGATCACATGCCACCCGAGTGTACATTAAAGAGCAACGACCTCTGCAGTCAGAAGAAAACACAACTGTGTTAGTCTCAGTCTACAGCAGTAGCCACCACCACACCTCCTGCCTGAGCCAAAGAGAATAAGTGGAGGACACACCATGGGCTTCAGCTTCCCTGCTCGACACATCTCAGGACTTGAGCCCTCCTTGGCTTCTTTAGCAGTCACACAAAAGGAAGTCCACCACTACCTGCTCCCTCAGAGCAGTGGACTGGCTCGTCCATAATTCTCCAGCAGCTTTAAAATGCACATGATAGTCTCAGGACTTGCTGGCAAGAGAGTTTATTCTGTGTCCCTCCTTGCCTATAATGAGGAAAAAGAGCATCAAGTTTGTGGGGTCCAATGTTGCAAGCAGTGATTTATTTGCACTTAGCAACCCTGGCTTCATCTCAGTGACATCTGTAAGCCAAATGTTTTCATTGAGCATGTGTTTTCTTCAACTATTGGCCCTCAGGTTGCTGCAGGCTTGGTGGGCATCCTGCTGGAGACTGACAACTCACACTGCATCCTCAACCGACAACAGGTCTTGGCATCAGTTATTCACAGGCACAAATGGCACAGCCTATTCTATATCTAGCTTGCGTCACTCTCCATTACCAGGTAACAGCATCTCAGAAACCTCTTAGTCATCATGACTCTTCTCAGAGATCTACTGCCTAAAGGAAAATGTTTCTCCTTTTCTTGAAAGCACTATTTTCCTCTTTTTTTCAATTCTGTTTCCTGTTTGCTGTCTAAGAGCCAGCAAGGCAGATGGATGAGGGAAGCCACCTGACAGAGGGGGAAAACTCATCCTAGTCACTCACTTCATAGAGCCTGTGGAGGGACTAGGCCCTGTGCAGACAACTATGGACATTCATGCCTCAGCTGTAAATGAACAACTTGCCCAAGAAATTGGCAATGGGAAGCTAGCAATGCTCGTTCATGCAGCGAAGCCCAGGCCCCAGCTACTATGGCTCTGAACAGACAGACAGACAAGCAATCAAGAACAAAACAAAACAAAAAGATGAAGATTTAGGAGGCAGGCACTGGAGTTAGATGGATAATAAACATGGATTTATATCCCAGTTCTTGTACTAACCGAGGCGTCCTGGACAACTAACTGACCTCTCTGAGCTTTAGTTTTCTCTTCTGAAAAAAAAGGTGGGGATAATTGTACAAATTTCATTGAATTGATGGTAAGGATTAAATGGGAATTCATGCAAACGTTTAGCATAATCTCTAGTACCTAGTAAGTTTTCAATAAATATTAGGTGTCATTAGCACTGTGTCATTGTTTTAAAATTATTAGTCAAGAAATGCACAAGAATGGGACATGTTTCAGATCATTTTTGGCCTCCCAATTTTTGGTTTATGTAATTACTTCCATGACAAGAACCCTTATCTCTTCCCCATCTTCCCTCCCTCACTCCCAACTCAATGTGCCTATTCTTACCCATGATTCCTGCAGCATTCTGTACTGGTCCTATAGATGTGTGCGTCCTTGTCCTCTGCTCTTGCTGAGGCAGTTCCTCAAGGGCATGGACTGCTTTTCTGAGCATAGTCACATTTTTTTAGTGTCTGGGATGCTTCTTCCCACATAATATGTCCTCAACATTGTGCTTGCTGAATGGAATTCTTGTCTTAACTCTGGCAACTTGAAAAATGAATTATTGATTTCATGGGCTGAGATCTTTGAAGATTTTCAAAGTCTCAGAACCACTATCCAGTCAGAGGAGTTCAAAGAATGAATTCATTGACTGGCTTATTCTGCTCTCAAAAGTCATTTACACTTCAGTCAGGAGAAACTAGGAAAAGGCTGTTCACTGGGGAGCTTTTGCTTCCTCATAGACTGTCTGTTATTGGAGGAAAAAAAAACATCCTTGGTCTGCTCTTTGGAACATGTGAACACCATGAGCAAAAAGATAGCCCTTCCTATGGGTCCTTACTACACTCAATTCATGCTCCATACAGCAAGGGACTATGTGGCATTGGAACAGCAAAGCTGGGCTGTACCACTAGGCCCCATGTGGGGAAGCTTAGGGCCCCATCCTGGGGACTCAGGCTCCTTTCTCCACTGAGAGGTTTGGGACACTGGTCTACCCAGAGGCAGAAACTTGCAAAGCTTAAGCTGATATCTCTAGAGAGGTTTCACTCTCTATGCTCGCTGCCTCCTTCCAGATTCTCTTCTTATGTAACTGGTTATAATTTGCTCTCAGATTTCTAAGGTGAATTTGGTGCTTCCTGATGTTAAGCAATTTCAATTAATTTCAATTAATAGGGTATAAATTCCTAACACCTGCACATACGTGCACACACACATGCACAAACATACACAATGAATTAAGAAAATTCCGTATACAGTACACTAATTGAGAAAGCCAGACTATATACAGACTTTTTGAAAGAAGCCATTTTATTGCACTGACCTAAAATTTCATAGCCTGTTCTGGGGTTTCAGATAAGATCTACACGGTAAGGCTCTTGTGCCAAATCAGCCAGAAGACAGGGAGATGAGAGAGCCATGGGACAGAGCCCATCAGAGATAGGAATAGAAAATTCCAGAATGCCCATTTCTAGGCTCTGATGGCATTGGTGACAGGCAGCCCATTGTAGAAAGGGCAGCTATCAGTCATCTTTTGCTAAATAAGAAGGATACAGCTTTCCTCCCCTCATGGCCGTATAAAACTCTAATTCTTTACAAGTTTTCTTGAGATTCACACTTCAAAGCAACACTTCAAAAATGAATACTTGCAGATCTTCCAAACGAACTAGAAGCTAGCCTCATGGCTGCTCAGAAATAAGCGCATTTGGGCAAAGCCAAGAGCTGGGGTCTTAAGCAGCTGTGGATCAGACCCAGGTGCTGGAAATGAACAACTCGCTCCAAGAACTCTGCACTGGGAGGGACCCAAGTTCCCAGAAAGGGCCACGCTACTCCTGCCGAGCAGCCTGGCAGTTTGTTCTCAATCACCCACCCCATGTGTAATTTCAGGAAAACTTACTCTGTAAATTGCAGATTTTTTGACACTTAACTCAGGAAAAATGAGTAGTCCAACAGTGATTTCATGACCAAGTAAACCTGTCATCTTTACTCTTAGCCTTTTCTTCCCCTTCTTACAGAGAAAAGGGAACCAGACGTTTTCCAAGAGAAAATAAACTCCTAAAGACAAAAGATTTAAGTTTTAAGTGTGTTAAATGCTGAACTTGAGAAAGGGGTTCTCAGGTCAGCAAAGCACTTTCCTCCCACATGCCTACTAAATCATCACCCACTCCAAAGGCTCTGACTCAGAGAGTGTGTAAGCCTGAGCCTCGTCCTGTAAACAGAGTTTCTGTGCCCCATGCTCTAGATTCTTTGTAGCACAGTGCAACTCAGGGTCAAGGCAAACAAGGCAAGGAAACCATTCCAGTTCAATTCTGAAGCTGTTTTTTACTCCGTTGAAGTTTAGGTAGAAGCTAAAAGGGCTGTTTTTACTATTGTCCCAAGCTAAACTGCTGACAACTAAGATGTATGAACACTTGGCAGAATTTCAAACTCCAACAATAAGCCAACTATATGAGGAGACTGTTTTGTGTTGCTTTTCTGTAACTTTTCTTTTTCTACCTTGTGATATTCCAGAAAGCTATGAGTACTTTGTCTGTGCCTACTGCCAGAACGTCAATGGCCACCCTGGTTGCCCTATGGCAGCCTGCTGGAGCAGGGTTATCCAGAGGGGTACAGTGGCTCTCAATGTAGGGGAGCACTGGGACTCATGGAGCGTGCCCAGGAACAGGTGTCCTCCTTCCCCTGGGATAGGTCTGCCACTAACCCACCTGCTATGGGAATTGTGATTGGAACAAGTTATCCAGATTGTCATTAGAGTCAAGGATAACTACAAACACTGTGTAAGCAGAGAGGCACTAAGATTTGAGAAGAGTCATCTCCCTCTCTTCTTTAGTCCTACTTTTCTCCCAGTGTCTAGGATTGACATGGTTTGCTTCCACTTGCATTCACTGATTCACTCAATATCATATCCTCCTCCCATGCCAACCTGATCTGTTTCCCCCCCAATTCAGATCTTTCCTAGTCTCTTTCCATCAAATCCTCTAGTGTGTGTACCATTTCCTTTGGGCTCTGTCATCACTCAGTGGAAGCTGAGTTATCTGATTTAAAAAAAAAAACAACTCTGCTAATGTGACAAGTCTCTGAGAACATATGTATTTATCATTTTCTAGAGAAGATGTGTTAACCCAAGAAATATTTTTAAGTATGGAAGACTAGGAATTGATATTCTGAATGGGGCATGAATTATTCAGAAGTAAAGAAGGAGTTAATTGGTTTATGTGACAAAGAAGGGCAAGGGTAGAGTTGGCCTCAAGCACCAGTGGAGAGGAACTCTGCCAGGAACACTGACTCCATTACAGTTCCTGTCTATGTGTTGCCCAGTTCTTATTGGCTTCTCCAGTTGGCAGGGGCCATGCCCCTGTCATGTCTAGAGTCTCATGTACTTACAGCTCTTATCAAGAAAAATGACTTTTTTTTCTTAGTCACAAGGAAGAACTCTGATTTGCTCAGCTTGAATCACATGCCCATATCTGGGCCAAGTACAATTTGGCCAGTGTTTTCATTTTCTATTGCCATAATGAATGACTTTAAACAGACACATTTATTACCTTATATTCTGGATGTAAGAAGTTCAGTAGAGGTCTCACCAAATGAAAATCAAGGTGTTGGAAGGATATATTCCTTTCTGTAGGCTCTAGGGGAGAATTCATTTCCTTGCTCATTCAGTTTGTTGGCAGAATTCACTCCTTGTGCTTGTAAGACTGAGGTTTCTGATTCCTATTTCCTTTCTCATCTGTGAGCCATTTCAGCTTCTAGAGGTCACCCACATCCCTTGGTTCATGGTCCCTTTCTCCATCTCCAAAGCCAGCACTGGTGGGTCAAGTCATTCTCATGCTTCAAATCTCTCCTACTTCTTTTTCTGTTGTCACATTCTCTAACCCTTCTTCTTTGCTTTTCCACTTTTAAGAGCCCATGTGATTTTATGGACCCACCTAAATAACCCAAGATCATCTCCCATCCTAAAGTTCACAACCCTAATTCTGTCTGCAATATCCCTTTGCCATATAATGGCAATGTATATTAAATAACATACTCATATGTAATGGTAACAAATGTATAAAACATATTCACAGGTTCTGAGGATAGAGCATCGCTATCTTTTCTTTGGAGAGGGGGCATTATTCGACTATCACTGCCAGGTTTGGGTTGCATATCCCCCTGTGTGGGTAAGACATGGGCCTGTGTGAATGACAGCTCCAACAGAATCATGTGGAAGCAGAAGAAAGAATAAGTTCCCTAGTGAAAGATAGGATGTTGATAGCAGATAATAAAAGAGAAAAATGTCGACTACAAGGCAGGATGGGCCTCATTAAGCATTAAGTCACTGCTCAAAGGTATTGGTGGGTTTTTTTAGTAAGAATTTTAATATTCCCAATAGCAAGTGTCTAAATATTTTTTAATAAATAAATGAATGAATAGGAGGAAAGGCAGATCAAAGACAGAGAACTAATCTGTTTCTAAGTTTATCCATCCCAAAGTGCCAGAACTTTTGTGGGATTTAACTATGAGAAACACAGAGGAAACAGAAACTACTCATAGGAATTTGGCCCAAAGAATCATGCTCACCTATAATAACAGAAGACAGCCAAGAAGGAAAGGGGATGGGGATCTGGCTCAAAATTCATGTGCTAAGCACATTAGGGGCTGGAACCCGAGGAGTTTAAGCCAGATAGGCTGAACACAGCATCCACAGGATGTAAGATTCTAGACTGTTAGTTGGGACATATTGGCTATGGTTCAAACTCATCATTAGCCACACAACCTTTGCCAAATTCTCCTCCAGTGAAAAAAGAAGAGTAGGACCATCAAGGATGTTAATAAAGTGAGACTTCCACCAGACCCCATCCCATACCCACACCTGGCATCCATAACTGATCACAACATTCTCCCCACTGAGCCCTGGCTATCCTCATAATCCTCAAGGTAGCTCTCCAATAGTCACAACTAATTGATCCAAGTCACAACATGTATTATAACCCTATGGTCATTTTAGAGTTAAATAATTTCTAAGGTGCTTTCCAGCTTTGACATTTAATATTCTAAGATTCTCATATAGAACAACTGCTTAAGATCAAAATTAGCAAACAGAGCAAACTCCATCTTGAAAAACTGGCTGCATTTTAAAACTAATCCACTTGAACCCTTGATCCCTCTCCCTTTTCCTGGTTGGACTCTGAAATGTGTAAAGAGGCTCCTGGTCAATCAAGAACTACCATTAATCCTTCTTCCACCATTTAGCCCTTCCTCTAGGCAAGGCACCCTCAGCGTTATCTATGTTTTAACTTGACCTAAAGCCACAGCCCCTGGTATCTGGTCCTTTTGTTCCCCTGCATCCCTTTCTGAGAATATAGGTCTTTTTCTTAGGTGGATATAAAACATGGGGTTTGGGGGGTCAACAGTGTGGGGATCCATTTTGTCCTACTGCAAACAAGGACTGCATTTCTATAAATAAATTCTCTATTAAAATTCTTTAAAATGACAGATTGGACTTGTCTGCTTCGTTCTTTGGCCTCTCAGCAGCTTGGGCATTTGGGGGCTGCTTTACATGCACGGCCTTTTCAGGAGACACCTAGGGTCTCCATTTCAAATTCCTAAGGCTGGATAAGGACAGAAGCACCTGGTGGAGAAAGCATATAGGGCTGGTACAACATCCATACCTTCACCCTGGTGCTGCTCACTAGAAGTCCTGAAATGCAACCTGAGTGCTTCAGAAAAGGTCAACTATTACTCTTGATGTGCAGATAATTTCCTTGAGATTACATGGACAAGCAATCCAGGTTTAGGACAGGAAGAGATGGTGCAGATAAATTGGGGAATGCTGTAGGTCAGTTCACTAGAAACTGCAACAGAGATTAGCAAACAGGAAATGTATTAGGGTGTGGCTCCAGATTAGCACCTCTAGGGGAAGGGAAGGAAGCTGGATTGGCTGGAGGGTAGAATTGGACTGTGGACTCAGCAAAGAATTCAGCTGACTGCTTGAGGAGCTCTTAAACTGGGCTAGCCTTTCAGAAATGTCTCCAGTTGGGACAAGGGGTCAGACATTTATAGGCCAGCAATGACCAGTCATTGAGTGGAGGCTGCCCCCAAGAAGTGGAGAGTCTTTGAATGCAGAGGCTGTCTTCATAGAGGGCAGTTCCCAGAGTGAGCTGACCGATGGTGGACATAATGTCAGCAGCAGCATACCCAAGAGCTGAGGGAATATTTCCCTCAGTCCTGAAGGAAGAACTAGGTGGAGTCACACACGTAGGAAAAGAAGCAATGGACTCTCCTATCTGAATTGTCTCTTTAGGTGACCAGCAGTGACCACTGATACTACTTTTTACTGTTTATTGGCACTGCAGAGGCTATCCTCTGAGTCTTATACAATCAATAGCTTCTTCAGATGTTGATCCATGGCCAATTTTCTAGTGGTACTCAGCAAAAGAAATTATCAAGAGTAGGAGACATAACTGGTATGGAAGGTTCATTCTGGTGGATTAATGTAATGGGTTATTTTATATTAATTTCATAGCAAAAATATAGGTGGACAAATTATATTATTCATATAATGTCAGTTGATTTACTAGGGCTGCCATAATAAAACACCTGGGTGGCGTACACAAGAGAAATTTTCTTTCCCTCAGTCTGGAGGCTGGTAGTCCAAGATCAAGGTATTGGTGGGTGTGGTTTCTCCAGAGGCTCTGCTTTGTGGATGGCCTCCTTCTCACTGTGTCCTCACCGTAGCTTTTCTCTGTGCACACACATCTCTGTTTTCACCTCCTTTTTTTTTTTTTTTTAAAGACACCATTCCTACTAGATTAGGATCCTACCCTTATGATCTCATTTAACCTTAATTCCTCTTCAAAGGTGAAGAGGGCCGAATTTGGCAGGAAATACAATTCAGTCCATACGGATAGTCTAGAAAAATCCTTTTAACAAGCTTGCACATTAGTCTATGGGTGAATGAATGGTAGAATGTAAAACATTTTTATAGAGGACATTCAAATATATATTTTGAAAATTTTTTGTTCCCTTCATTTTTTGCTTAATTATAGAGATTTCATTGTTGAAATCAGGATTTGGAAAACAGAAAATTTTAAAGAAAAATAAAAATCACTTACATTCTCATCTCCTATTTTTAAAAAAACGATATTAACATTTGATGTATTCTTTCCAGTCTTTTTTCTCTGCTACATATAAAATTCTTTTATGGATTGGATCTCATTACATGTACATTTTGAATCTACTTTTTTACTACTTGTTATTATTTTATCATTCCTCCATTTTAAAAGGAAAACAACATTCACAATTTAATTATCTGATATTTTATTTTGTGAAGTACTGCACCAAATATTTGTGTGTAAATATTTTCTTGACTGTCTGGCTTCTTAATATTTTTTTATACCAGTTCATTTCATCTCTTTTGTTATTCAAATTTTCCACATCCTTTTAGGCTCAATTCAAGCACTACCTTCTCAAGTAAAGGCTTCTCCAGAATTTCTGAAGTATAGTAAGCTGGTCTTCCTTTAGATTTACATAATGTGCTTTCTAAATTGTTTGCTTAATCCCATCTTTCTTAGGATGTATCTTAAACCACTGTCACACTGTATTTTTGTTTACAAAGACTACATCTTATATTCCTCACTATGCTGTGGACAGTTTTTCCTCACTGATTGATTTTATTGACTGATTGATTGCTTTGCTTGTTAGTTTGCTATTCTCTGAATACTAAGACTCTTATTCAGTTATCTGTGGAAGTAACTTTTTCCTCCATCTTTTGGAGGGTACTAGTTTGTGTCATTTCCACAGCAGGACTAAATTGGATGCATTGTATTCCTTTGTGTTATCCTGATTTCCCAGCTCTGCATGCCTTGACAGCAGGATGGTTCTATTATGTTATATCCTATTGTGTTTTTATAATGGCTTAATTACTGTCTATAGGCTTCTAACTGAGAACTGAGGAGAGGGTAAATTCTATAAATAAAATGTGCTATCTATCAGTGGCATTAATATGCTGCCAGATTTAATTGTGTCTACATTGCACAGGTTCACTTTAAAATTCAAAGTGTTGCCAAATATATGTTATAGGTAAAGAATATATTTTAAATTCCTTTAGAAAGTGAATTAAGCTTCAGTCAAAACATGTTTCAGAAAAAGGAAGTTTGATGTTCTGATGTGCCCCATACTGTATGGCAATCCATCTCAATATGTTTTCTCTCCTAGCAGTAGAAGACTGCACTGGCCAATGCCTAGAGACATCTGGGTGACGATATTATTTTTTATGCCTTATCTGGCCAAGCAAAACCTTAGATTTTTATTACTAAACTAAATTTATCAGTATTTAAGGCATATATAAAATAGTTTCTGATTCATTAAGATAGGCATAGTACATTGCAGTAAATGGCTAACAGGCCAACACCAAATGACTTTCAACATTTAAAAGTAAAGGTGAGGAGGGGAAAAGGGGAGGAAGAAAAAGAAGGAGGGAGGAAGGAGCACATATATTCATAATGTCAGAGAAATCTGCCATTTCATTAGCTTTTCTATTGAAGCTTTTTAAAATGTAAATGTCAGGTTAAATTAACATTCATAATAACAAGTTTATTTCATAGATTGAAAGCCTACAATCAGCAAAGTAGGGGGCATAATATTTTGACATTGCCGCTTTGATATTACTTTCAATAAAAAATATTTTGTCATATTTTTAAAAATTGCAGCTTTTGTTTATTTTAAAATGAATGGGGAAGCAGATAACCTCACTTCTTCCAAAGCCTCAACCATCCTGTCCGTACATCACCCTTAAAACTCAGATACTACCCCAGCTCGAAGGAATGGAAGAGGTTCAGAAGGAAGACAAGTAAAGAACATATGACTCACTTTAAAAAAAAAAAAAAGATTTTTTATATTTGACCAAACCATTTTGATGCATCTAAACATCTGCATCAAATGTTATCCTTTAGTGCAAGTCACTGTGGAGTGCCATTTGCGGATACCCAGCATGAATAAGAATGTTGAAATAATTGCTTTGATTATTAACAGAAAGAAAAAGTCATTTCAACTATTTACACTTATCACTTGAGAGACACATGTGCTCGGATCCTGTCGGTCTCCTTAGTCCTTTATATTCTGTCCCAGATGTGAGCATCAACTAGATGCTCCAGTGTTTTCATGGGATGGGCCTTTGCAAGGGTGAAAAAAAGGTGACAATGGAGTGGAGCTAGAATGAGAAAGAGGAACAGGGCTTAGCAAGAGTAAACAGGCCAGTACTGCCAGGTGTGTCTGTGCCTTCTCTCCCTAAACGAGAGCTAGAACAAGAATAAACCCATGAGGAGATAGACCTGTCGTCTTGTCAGGGAGGGGAGAGTAAGGTATTGGACTTGGGTGGAAAATTTAAAGGTGGAAAGCAAAACTCAGCAATTGAGATAAATGCTATTTTTAGCAATGCTTTCTAAAAATCAAAATGAATACAAAAAAGAAATCCATGATAAACAAAATATTAACTTTTACGTAAACATAGGTCAACCCTGCACCTACACAACTCTGCCTCAGTCTAACCCCAGCCCTGAGTCTCCTAGCCTGTCTTCAACAAATCTAAAGATGCTCTCTCAGCAAGAAAATAAACCCTCAAAGGTCATCTTCGCAGTGCTCCCATGGACTATTTCCCGAGGACATAAGCCCTTGGCTCTGTGCCTGAGGTAAAGGCCCTGGTACCATCCTCAGCCCTAATGGCTGTGGAAACAGAAACAGAAGGGCTCAGGGAGAGATGGGAGGAGATGAGGGAATTGGTAGATCCAGAGACCTAAGTATTAAATTATTAAATCTGAAACCTGACCCAGGAAGCAGAGTGGACTGGTGCTAAAAAAAAAGAATGTGCACAATGGAGAACTTTATCTAGAATCTTCCAGACTCAGAATATATGAAATCTTATTGGGCTCAGTCTACGTCTAAAACTATCTAGATATTTGAAATTTTACTAAAATCTCATGTCCTAGACAAGATTGACAAATCTATCTTAGGAAAAAAAGTAGTAATAGAAGGAAAGAGAAAGAAGGGGAAACTAGTAAAGGTAGAATATAGATGTGACAGAAGGTGAATATCTGCTACTATCAACAATAATAACTTGAAATTGGGTAAATAATATGTCCTTTGGCCTTAAACAATTAAATTAGTACATGATGGATCTATGTCAATGATATTAAAAGTCAATCATTAAGTGAAAAAACATATCTCAGGATAGCAAGACTTGATTGCAACTCTAACATATTAAAAAAAAAAAAAAAAACTTGTGAGTGACAGAGTCTCTCATTGACCAAATTCTACTCAGGCTCCTCTGAGATCTTTTTCAGCTAGACCTGAATTTTGGACTTTCTCTTCTCTCTGCATTGTCCAATTTTAGCAAGATGCCAATTGAATCACTTTAACCAGAACTCCCCCTCCTCAATATCTGATTAGATTTTTCATTCTCCACCAACTCCCGGGTGATGTCTGATCACCATGGCCTGCCTTGAGCGAGAATCCTATTAAGTTTAGCAGAACCTTCTTTTACCTCTGATGTTTTCTCTTACTAATTTTCCATCCACAAACCCCTAACCTGCTCATTGTCTATAAATTCCCACTTGCCCAAGCTGTATTTGGAGTTGACTTTACTCTCTCTTCCCCACTGCAAGACCCCGCGGCAGTGGTCCCTGCAGCATTGTGATGGCCTCCTTTTAAATAAAGTCTCTCTTATCATATTTAACAAGTGTCAATGAATAATTTTTCTTTAGCAGCAGTCTCCATGGGAAAAATAGCTTTGTTAGAGAGCATTGAAAGAGGAAACGTTAGTTCTTTACATCCTATCACAAAGTAAGCAGGTAAGAAGCACTCCTGGATCTAAAAGACAAGTCCAGGCAAATGAAAAGTTTTTGTTTGGATGACGAGATAATGAGTAAATTATATCTTAAATTTCTATTTTTATAGTAATGTTATTTTAGGGGGTAAAAAACATTACAAATATGCCAATTATAATAAGACATGGTCAGCAAGAGAAGCATAGAAAAAGGAGGTCAACAAAAGCAAGCACGGCCCCCACCAGTGGCAAACAGTATCTGTTCTAGTCACTGTTGCTGCATAAAAAACAAACCCAAAACTTAATGGCTTAAAACAACAACTATTTTACCATGCTCATGGATTCTGTGGGTCAGGAATTTGGATAACTTGTCTCTGCTCTGGTATGCAGGGAACATCAGCTGGGAAGACCTGAAGATTGAGCTGAGTCAGCTGTGGGAACTAGAATTACCTGGTGGCTCCTTCTCCTGTTAGCTTGCCCATGAGGAGGGAGAGGGCCTACAAGCCACAGGGCACTTATACTTCTCATTGTAATTGAAATTTGTTCTTTATTTTTAAGCATCATTCCCTCCAGATGATTGTTAACATGAGCTAGCCTGGCCTGAGAGTCTCATCTACTTGGGGACACAAGGCTAGTCCCCGGCCCCAAGTTAATTTGCCACCATCAAATGCTTTCCTGTGGGGCTGGTTGGGGAGACTAGCTGACCTGCTTCAGCCATAACCCTCAACAGCCCTGAATACCACGTGAGTGGTTTATTTTTTCCTTTTGAAAAAATAATGCGAAGGCATGTAAGTCTAAACAGAGGAGAGGAAGCATGAAACAGAACTGAAAACTAAAGAGAAAGGAGAGAGGGAGGACCTGACAGGGTAAAAAAAAAAAAAAAAAAGACATCAAAGAGCAAAAGAGACACTATGAGTAAAATATCGCAGTGATGGGATATGCATGAAGTTTGTTTCCAGCACAGCCCACGCTGAGCCACTTTTTCCAAGCACCCGAATCTCCCCAGGTGGTAATTAGCTGGGTTGGAGGCACTGTCACTCCTCCAGGTTCGAGCCTTTCTGCCTCTATGTCACCTTCCTTAGTTCATACCAGCAAGTACCCAACAAGAAATGATCCTCAAGTATTGAGCTCATAGCCTCTGTCATCAAATTCCAGGGCACAGCCTCTGCACGGCCTGGGGGCTTCAGACCAGTAGGTCTACTGCACAGTGACCCTAGCCTTCCCCTGCAAGAGGATTATTTATTTAACAAACACTTTTACAGGGCTTATTGTGTGCATGCCTGCATGCCTGCATGCCTACATGCCTGTGTGCCAAGCAGTGTCTTGAGTGCTTTCCAACTATTGCTCAGTTAATCCTTATTACCAGACTCTAAGGGAGGCACTATTATGATCTGGATCTTACAGATGAGGAATCTAAGATAGATTAGATAATTCACTGCCTAAATGCATCCAGCCAGTAAATGGTGAGGCTGAATTTCAAACCCAAGCCAGCCAGCTCCAAATTCCCTGCTGGCAGCCACTGGACCATGTGTGAGACTGGTTGGCCGAGCTGGGGAGGAGCAGGGCAAAGAAGAAAGGGAGGCAAAGAGGGAGGGACCCAGCCTGCAAGGTCTCCTGCATGGGCATGACTGGATGAGAGTCATGGGGAGGACTTCTGGGGCTGTTTGCTCCCTCCCTGGAACTCATAATTCTGTTCCTATTCAACCAGCTGCCCTTTTGTGTGCCTGTTTATAAGTTATGAGCCAGAGGGCCAGGGTCACTGTGGCAATTTGTAAATCTTGCCAGGGAACCGAGAACCTTTTCTATTAGGTTCTTAAGACTCTGTGTTCTTAGATGACCACAACCTGTGGTTGTAGGGGTGAAGGTGTGATGCAGGGTGCAGATGTGGTTAGGGCTGCTAGATAAAATACAGGATGTCCAGTTAAATTTGAATTTCAGATTAAATACAGATAATTTTTCAGTACAAGTTATGACCTGGGCAATGTTTGAGACATATTACACACACACACACACACACACACACACACACACACACACACACACACACACAAATTATCCTTGTTTAAATTAACTGGGCATTCTGTGTTTTGTTTTCTAAACCTGCAACCCTAAATGTGAGCTTCTGCAAATCTTTAAAATGCTGTGTGGGAACACAGCTGGGAGGGCAGGTGGGCTCTGCATTGATAGCCAGGTGATGCAAGCCCTCTGGGGAAACAGGAGAGCTGACTCCTATGCTAAAAGAGGTAGTTTCCTATGGCTATGACAGAGCACAAGAGAAAAATCAGAATAAACTCTCATATCCCACTGTGTTATCCCATAGGATGGCATCTCACACTTTCATCTCATAATTTATTTTTTTTGAAAAATTTCAAATCTACAGAAAAGTTGCAGTAATAGTACAATGAATATTCATTTTGTCACATGGGCTTTCTCTTTCTCGATATGTGTGTGCACACGTGTGCACATAAGCACACATTGAATACAAACAAATGTGTATTCATTTGTTTGATGAACCATTTGAGAGTTTGTGGCAAATGTTGGAACACTTCATCCCTAAATACTTCAACATGTGTCTCCTAGGAACAAGGACATTCTTCTCTACAGCCACAATGCCATGACCACACTCAGGAAATGTGACGTTAACACCATACTATTAGCTACGTGGATGTAAGAAACATTCAAACCTGCAGAGAATTTTTATAACTTTATTTGGACCAAACTGATGACATGCCGGGAAGGAAAAACCTCAAATGCTCCAGAGAATAACAGTTTGCAGTTCCTTTTACACATATGTTTGAAATTAAGGGAGGGCCATACGAAGATTACGTGAAGGTGGGAAAAAACAAGGTACAGGACTGTTAACAAGATTATGTGCTCCCTTGAGGGTGGTTAGCCTCCAAGGGGTCTGGAAAAGAGAATTACTTCAGCGTGTTAATGTAAATGCACAGAGGAATGGACAGGGCTGTCTTAAGGCAAAGATAAACCTTTTAGTAAAGAAGTTATATGTCTGGAGTGTGACTACCCACCATGACCTGCCCAGGAAATTATGATCAGATCACCCTGTGAGGCTACTTTCTTTCACTTAAACTTGTCAGATTTATTACAGAGCCCTATTCCATTCACAGCTAATGTAAAGTCCACATTGAAATTCCTCCAATTGTCCCACTAATGTACATATGCAATTGTCCCAATATATGCCATACATATACAAATATATATACATACCTATTTACACATATGTTTTTGTGATTATATACATATGTACACATTATTAGTACAACTGAAGGTACTCAAATGTAGACTTTATGTATATATACGCATTATTATTAACATATAATATTAATATGATTGTTTTTAAAATTTTAATCCGTGATCCAATCAAAAGTCCTAAAAGCATTTAATTATCATGTTTTTCAAGTCTCCTATAATCCAGAACTACCTTTTCAGAGTGCCTAGTGCACGCTAGACAATGTGAAAGTGGTTGGCATAGCTTATCTAATTTCATCCCCATGAGATAGAGGTTATCTTCCTTTACAAATAAGGAAACTGAAGCTTATTAAACTCAAGTAACTTATCCAGGGTCACATGGTGTGGCCAATATTTGAACCTGGTCCTGACCTCAAAGTCTACCCTTTTTTTCTTTACATTTCGCTGAGCTCTGTCTTTAAGAAATGATACTGAAAGAGTGATACTGAGGTTGGAACCTGAGAACTATTCCAGAAGGTGACAGTTCCATAGAAATACACAGGATTTTAAGAAAGTAGCTGATCAGGTTAGCTACAGAGACAGTATAATATCAAGACCTTAGAAGTAAAGTCTTAAAGTCACATAGACGTGGGATCAAATTTAGATTCCTCTGCTTCCCAACTATGTTCCCTTCACCTCTAGAATCTTTACTTTCCCACCTACAACATGAGAGTAAAAATAGTGACCTCACCGATTACTATGGCACTCTATTAAATATTCATATTAAGTTCTTAGCACTGAGCAGATCTGGCACATGTTAGGCATTGAATAAATGGCAACAACTGCTACTATTAGGGGATGGGAGCAGTTGCCTGAGGGCTGCTGACGGAAGCTACTGCAAAGAGCTGCTGTGCTAGCAGCTGGGAGGTGCCAAATTGAAAAGAATTAGAATTCACTGATATTTAACATTCACATACATGGGTTTCACCACAAAAGAAGGGGAGCAGCTGTGGGGAATAAGGGCATTTAGTTTGTATACCTGAAGACCAGTGAGATGAGCTCCCTTTCTGACTGAAGCTCCTTCATGAGGAGCAAAGAGAAAGGAAGCTTAGGCAGGAGACCTGGCTTAAGGGGGATGCTATTCATGCCCACCATAGAGGCAGACAGAGGGCAGGGCTCCTTCTCCATGCTCCCAGTATGATCAACAATTTCCTGAGTATTTGGAAGCCCAGCACCTTTGGAGAAGGTGGGAGCAGGTTTCAGATGACTTAAGTGGAAGCAGACTGTTCTGGGCTGAATTGTGTGCCCCCGAAATTCATATTGTGAAGGCCTAACCCCCAGTACCTCAGAATGTGATTATATTTAGAGGTAGGATGTTTAAAGTGGTGATTAAGTTAAAATGAAGCCATTAGGGTGGCCCTAATCCAATATGAATGGTGACCTTATAAGAAGAAGAGATGAGAACACAGGCCAGACTTGCCCACACACAGGAAAGACTGTATAAAGACACAGGGAGAAGAGGTCCATCTATAAGCCAAGGGGGAGGAGCCACAAAAGAAACTAAACCTACCAGCACCTTGATCTTCAACTTCTAGCCTCCAGCATTATGATAAAATAAAATTCTGTTGTTTAAGCCACCCATTCTGTGGTACTTTGTTATGGCAGCCCCAGCAAATTAATGCACAAGCCCCCATGTTCCCAGAGGCAGAGATGGCCTAGTGAAAGAATGACACAGCTAAACTGAAATGATTGGGCATGGCCTTCAGAAAGGAACCTGAAAGGCTTCCATTCTGCTGGTAGCAGGTGAAGGGAGGATAACAGTAAGTCCCCAAAGCCAGGACTCAAGAATCTTAAGTTATTACCACCACCCTCTGTCACCCCAAATCCCCACTGGACAGAGGCAAGAAATAGGCAAGCTTACAAACTGTCTGTTGTCAGGTCATTAGCCTGACTAATGACTTATCTCTGAAATGACAACGTGTAGAACTGCTGAGTTTTAAGGTCTCTTCCTCATCTAAAACACTAGGATTCCTATTTAAATTAAAGGGGAATGCTGGTTGAGAGAGTGAGCTGAATGGATCTATTGACAAAGGCAGCTGAATGGTTTGAATGCTCCATAATTTCTGTGGAGAACCTGACATGTGTTGCATAAGAACCAATGAACTGGAGAACCAGAGCCAGGCTGGGCATATGGTATGAATCAGCTTATATTCCTCCATGGAGGAGGTTGCTTGACAAGTCAGAGTGGCACCAAGGCCAGCCTCTCGGAGTAACTGTTCTCCTGGACTCAGCTGGCTAATTGTGTGACATTGGCAGATTGGAGTGACCTCCTCTTTGTTACAGAGAGCTGCATGGCCTCGGGGGATGTTGAGAGTCTGGCCTCTCCAGGGACACTGCCAGGCCACACAGGAAGCCAGAATATTAAGAAGCTGCTAGGAGACAAGGGCAGCCAGTAGCTAACTGCAGCCATCCACACTACAGCACAGAGACCAGTTCCAGACACCTCTTGAGGGGGTGGCAAAGTTACATGATCCCATCCTTCTGCTACACCCACTTCCACAAGGTAGAAGAGGCTTTTCCTCCACCCCAGCAACAAAGCACTCCCTGGCTTCCCTCCAATCTGCCTCCACCCTGGCTAAGAGTTATAGGGCCATTAGCTTCAGAATAATTTTTATGCAATTCTCTTAAAAGTAACTAACAAGACAGTTGCCAGGTTTCAAAAGATGCATGAAATTATATACGTATAAGACCATCTTTCTGAACTCTCATTAGCTATTAAGCATTTATCTCTCTCACTCCTCTAATCATTCTTCTGCCAGGAAGGAGGAGTCATCCTTGCATCAGGTAGTGTGACCTAGGAAGAATAATTCTTCTCTATGGATGGTCAGAAAAATGAGTCATCAAATAGTATTGTGGTTTAGCCAATGACACATGGTACAACAGAGCTTGAGTTAAGCTCAGATGGCATCTCCAAACCCTTGAATCATGGTTTCACCTCCTAGGAGATACATATATGGTCCATTTTCTTCTGAATTTTTTATTGTATTATTTTATTTTATTATTTGTAATTTTATCAACCTCTTTATTATTTTTTACTATCTTATTATTCAAAATATTTTACCTGTTTTATGTTACAAATTAAATGTTCGAATAATTGAGGTTATTTTCAATTTTTACTTGTGCATTTGATGTGTGTCTGGATGGGTGGCACTGGGCATACTTAAAATAAAGAAAAATAAATTACTCTGAGATGTGACAGTATACGTATTTGCTCAAGAGTGAATGGCAAAGATCTGCTTTTCATTTTTACAGTATTCCATAAGACATATGGTAAACCATGCTAGGTGATTTTTATTTAAAGTCAGTCATGCCGAATGCATAACTTAAAGGCACATGCCGACAGTCAGACAGCTGCTCTCCGTGGGAACAAGAGCATTCTCATTCCTGGGATGTCATTACTGATATTGGAAGAACGATCTGAAGTTTCCAGAGGGATTGCCAGTTACCAATACGAAACTCAACCAAGCATGGTGGAAACCAGAGGCAACAACAACCTCAGTGTAACATTCTGACCTTCAGAGCTCAAGGCTGCAGGTAAGATGATCTGGGGTTGAGAGCCCCAAATTGCCTTTCCATTTTTTCTCCCCTCCTTCTCACAGTCTATCTTTGTCAGAGAAGTCAACAGTAGATGTCTCAAGTGGATAATTGACGATTTTAGCATCTTTCTTAGTTCCTCATTTTTCCTGTTAGTTTTCTGATTATGTCTCAGGCAACTATATTTGCCTGTGGGGCTACAGAAGTGTCTGCAAAGGCAAGTGTGGGAAGAAGGAAGGGCTTGAGGGGGACTTGTCTGTACAGCCTATACAGCTTAGAGATGACAAGTGTCTGGAAACCCTTGAGGTCAGGAAATGCAGTGCAGCTCAGTACAGGACGTGCCTCACACATGCATCTAACTTAGGTTCATTAAACTGTGCTCAGCAAAAAGAGAGACAGAGGCAGGGAAGCAGGGAGCAGGAAATGTACTTTGTATAAAGCCCATTACTGTACACTCTACATTATTGTATGCATTAGTAAAAGTTTATACATGAGTATTACTCTACAGGTTTATGGATGCAAACCACATATATTGCCATCTGCTCTAGAATAAGTGGCTTTCCATAGTAATTTTGAGTGTACTCAATCTTTGCCTTGCATACTGACTTTAGAGGCTTATCTCCAAAAAAAAGATGCTATTCCAAATTTTAAATATAAAAGGTAGTTTAAGTATGCTAATTAGTAGAACTGTTAACTCAGAAAACATTAAACTGAAGGACCCAGGGTTCAGCTGAATAATGGATGTCAGGTACCCAAGGGTCTGAGTTGCAGACATTAAACAGAAGAAAAAGAAGAGTAAGTGGTGGCCTGAAGTAGGGCATCAGTAGACACTGGAGCTGAAATTATATTTGCTATTCAAAAAAAAATAAAAAACCAAGGAGTTTACAATGTGCGATTTGTCTTGGCCAAGTGCTAGCACAGGGCAGTAATACAAAATTCAGAGTGCAGAGCAGATTCTCAGAAGAAAGAAGTTAAAACAGATTGTTCACATACCACACACACCCCCGCCCCACCCTCCTTGTCATGATCATCGTCCTTGTCGTCGATATTTACTGAGTGTCTCCTCATGCCTGACAGAGGATACTGTGGACCATGTCCACGTTTGGTTTCAAGGAACTAAACAGCTCAAATCACAAGGGAGTTTATTGTAGAAAATTTACAAGTACAGCCAGGCCTCAGGTGAACTGGGAGGCTGTCAGGCAGTGAACTCGCTGCTTCTTTGAGGCCACATCATTTCTCAATTCTTACTAATTTCCCCTTCTCTGCAGACTAGCTTCCATGCTCACTGACCACTCACCATGCCTAATTTGGCCAGTCCTGAAGTGGAGGCCTCCATCACCAAATCTAGATGACCTCCCAACTTTGGAGACCAGTGCTAAGTGAGTCCCTGGTGTCCTGTGTCTCTTAGTTGAAATTCTTCAAAGAAAGAATAAGGGGAGAGGACGAAAAGCAATTGATCATTTCATGGGTCAGAGGTACACTCTTGCACTCTGTGATTAGAGCACAGTTAGGGCAAAAAATACAAAAGCAGCCATGCTGTCTCCCTCTTCAGATGGGGCTGCAGGTGGAAGGGAGTGGAAAATAACCTGGAAGGGGAGTTTGGGCTGGGCAGCAGGGCAGTAGACTAATACTGCCATTAGAGCCAATAATGGAGAGAATTTAAGTGAACTACCAATAGTGCCCAAAACTAAGGAAGTTATGAGACACCTCCTAAAATGAATGAATTGGTGCTTTCAGCCCACTCAATAATAAAAACTAATATTTATTGACATTCCTAAACACGAATGTCCATGGTTTTTAATCTTTTCCCATGTTCTAAGCACTGTGTAAGTACTAATAGGCATTTCTGCATTTAACACCCACACTCTATGAGGTGAGTACTATTATTAACCCCAATTTACAGATAAGGAAACTGAGGCTCAGAGAGGCTAATGAACTTGCCCAAAATTGCAGAGCTAGTAAGTGGCAAAGCAGGGACATAAACCCAGAGTTCAATTACCTAACTTCATAATTTCTAATGTTAATTTCCTTTTATTTGGCCTAATTTCTTTGAGGGCTTACATAACAGAAATAAAATAAACTTTACAGTTTTTTTCTACAGTGTTCTCTAAAATGTTCCTAAAACAAAATTTCATCATTTATATTTCAGGTTCTCTAATAATTTGTGTCACAAAATTCTTCATAATATTCAACTAAATTTCCAGAAGGCTTTTAAAACTTACATCTTCAATATCATTAGCAAACAGTTACCTGATCATCTGAATTACACAGACACCTGTCCAGGTGCAGAAGATACAGAAGAGTGGGAGGGTCAAGATCCTGTCCTCCGTACAATATTCTGTCAGGCACTAATGTCCTCATTTCTGCAGAGAAATCACTGCTGCTCCTTCAGCCCTTCCTTCCAGTCATTTAATCGTGTTCATTTTCCTTCTCTGGATTTTCTTCAAATCCCTTTTCAATCATTTCTTCTCATTTAAGAGGTGAGGCCAGAAAGAATGTGAAATTCTAGGAGAGGCCTGACAGAGGCTGGTCAGTGTGGGAGGGTCAGCTCCAAGTTTCCTCATGCTGGGTGCTTGTTTATGAATTCCAAGGCTACAAGATTGCCTTTTCCTTAGTAAAACAACCAACTTAATATTTAGCTTGCATACTACTAAGGGCAAGCTTTTCTTTATTCCAGTTTGTACATTGCCAGAAACTTCTTGGCCTGTTTTGATGGTCTTATTTTCATTCCCATGTTAATTTCCCAGCCCTATCTCCATTATTCTGCATCCTGTTTTTATATCATTTGCTTTTACTAACTGGCCAGAAACACTTTTTATTTTAATTCCTTGTTTTATTTTTTTTCTTTCTTGCTATAGACTATTTGCATTTTGAAGGATTTTTAGAAATAATTAATTCTTTCTAGTCTTTTGCCATAAGCTAGGACTCATGGTTGCCCAGTTTATCTTTAAAAAGCTACAAGAATGAAATGATCTCAGTTTCTTTCAGTAAGAGGCGAACAGTTTAGGAGAGGGAAGTCTGTAATGCACCAGGCACTGGATTCAATCCTTTAACTACATATTGTCATTAATTTCTTGAAATATCCTGTTGATATGGGCTTTATCACTATCATTTTAGAGATGAAGAAGCTAAAATTCAGAGAGATTTAAGTTTCTTATCTAAGGCCACATTATTAACAAAAAGTAGAGTGAGAATTTCTACCCTATTCTGGCAACTTTCAAAAGTTCCTCCTTTTAAATCTTTTCCTATGTTTACATTTTCTCAGTGTCAAAACATTTCTCTTTGCTCAGCCTTTTTTTTTTTTATCCTAATTACATCAGGTAAATCATTGCAACTCCTTATATTCATTTTCTCATCTTCAAATCCCTTTTCAATCATTAATTTCTTGAAATATCCTGTTGATATGGGCTTTCTCACTATCATTTTAAATAAGGATAATAATATTTATCTTACCTGCCTCACTGGTAAGGATCAATGTAAAAGTACTTCAGAAAATATATAGTCTAAACAAGTGCAAGTTATTATTATAGTTGTTATACTAATCTTAAGCACTGTCCAGTGTGGGGTTCAGAAAACCACTCCTAGGAATCTGAGGCTCCTTGCATGAGCAAAGAAATGGATTTGTTATATGAGATATATAACTCTCATAAAACATCTAAACTTTATTGGTTAGGATGTTTTCCACTGCTAGTAATAGAACACTGATTCAACTGCCATAAATAACCAGACTATTATTCACATAGTAGGAAGTTTGAAGATAGGGCAGCTCCAAGGTTAGTTAACTCATGGCTCCTTGACATCATCTGTGAGCAAAGTTCCTCCTGTCTTTCAGCTCTACTCTTAACAGGTTGGCTCATTCAAGCTGGCTCATTTCAGAAAAGCAAGATGGTACCTCATGCAAACACCTACCTCCAGCAGAAGAAGCTAAAAGTGTCTGCCTCTTCCTGGTAGTCTTATTTTATAACCAAAATTATATGTTTGCCAGCAAACATTTCTTCACATCTTACCGGGCAAAAATACACCACGTGCTCTTGCCTAAACCAATGCCTAGAAGGGAGATGAGATGACCATGATTGTCTTACTGAAAACAAGGCTATGAGAGGGGGTTCAAATTATCCAAATAAAACCAGGGTTCTGTTAATAAGAATGAAAGGGAAAATAGCTGTTGGTAAACAACCAACAATGTCTGCCATAGAAAACTAATTAGTCAATTGGCTATGATTGATTCCACTCTCTACAAGTCTGAGAGGATCTCTAAAAGAAAAGCAAGCCCAATATTTAATCCTCCTCTCTACCCCCACTTGCATTTAATTTCAACCCAATCCTAGCTTAGAGTATTCCATTTCATTTTATATTCACAGACTAAAGAGCCTTTTTCTGCCTCCCTGGGTCTCTCTTTCACTTTCTCTATATTTTGGATACAGCTTGTACTAATCAGTGACAAATGCTAAAGGGCTACTTAATGTTTTCTTTTCTGGGCTTTACCAAGTGAAACAGAGAAAAACCCTAAGATGAGGAGGCTCTTCAAGAGGCCTTAATTAAACTAAGCTGCAAATTTCCCCATGTCTCCTTTCCAAAACACATCACCCTCGACAAGACAAATATCTACAACACAACCACTGTTATTATCTTCCCAACAGATATAGTTTCTGATGAACAATATCCCTCCTATATTCTAGAAAGAGAAGACACTTGTTCCAAATGAGCAGCTTGGAGTTACTTAGTGTGGGGGCATTTCTGGATTTAGTTAAGTGGTCTGTGAATCTCAATGACTGGTATATTCCAGGAGAGAAGCTCTAGCATTCCAGATGAGCCTGGAGGTTAATTATATCAGTAATCACTATTCAGAAATAATTATCAGGTTGTACACTCACAGATTCTGAGTCTCAACTCAAGGATATTTTTAGCTTCGGAGTCCACTGGCTTTTCCTGTCTTTCTCTACTTCTGTTTACCCTAAAATTAACATTAATCAACATTTGGCTCCAAGCATACTATGTTTCTACTGTATAATTATAATGAGTTTCCTAATAATGTATTTTTTAAAGTTTGACCTTAAATCCCCAGCTTCTATCTCTGAGTCAAGGTTAGCATATGCCACAGTGTGTTAATCCAGCTCTGGGGCCTATGGATACTTAATGAGCCTCCAGCGCCCCTGCCCCCATTATTTGTGGTAACAGACACAGAAATCACCATAGCCCACACTTGAGGCAACATTCTTCCAATGGAGCTCAGGGGAATATATTTAGGCTTTGTGTTATGGGGAAGTTATATGACACAAAAGCAATAATATTTCAATTATTGCCACTTAGAGACCACCAAAATAGTTATAAGCAGAGACAGACAAGCTTGCATGTCTAGTCGTTTTCTAAACATTTTAAAAACCACACTAAAACCTCAAACTAGATGTCATTCCTCAGTTTTCTGATGCTAACTCTTGTGAACATGGTTAGCAGAGTCTCAAAACACTGGTAAGAAAATTTCTTTTCCTCTGGGCAAGAGAAAAAACTGGAGATGCTGTGTAACTTTTACCATTGGGTGGGCATCGCTCTTCCTTGCACCAAAAGATAAATTCAGTAATGGAATTGGCTTCACAGGTATACATGGTTAGAAAAATAATAATGAAGAAGTTTCTTGTAATCAAAAATTGGAACTCTAAGAGCTTGTGTTCAAGGTTTAGCACTATTAAGAAATGCTAAGTCCCCGAGCTCCTTTCATTTAATTTATAAAAAATGATTCAGATTGCTAATAATACTGAAGACATACTTCCCTATCCATATGTTTTTATTTTTCCAGTTTTATTGAGATATAATTGACATATAACAATCTTCTAACTCTTTTCCAAGGCTACTACAGTCATATCTCTAACATGGTTACTGAAACATCAGGCAATCGGCCAAAAAATCAGAGCTCATCATTCTCTGGATCACCCATGGATTATAGACAAATCAAGTGAAACTCACATAGGAAGAAAAACCCCCTCCTAGTGATGAAGGTGGCTTCTAAGGTCACTCTTTCTCCTGACTCAATGTGGCTGACCCAATATAACCAAAGCCACCTAGACTGGCCCAAAGTTCCAAATGTCAAATACTACTTAAAAATACCCAGCACTGATCTACCCAGAATAAATACTCTACCTTTCAAATCCTCTGATCCCAGGCCAATTATTCATTTTAGTACTAAATTTACCTCCTGTTCACCCCAACCTTATATTATCTTACAGTAAAATATGGAAATCAGAAATTGGTGTTCTAATTCTGAAGTGAGTAAAAAATTGTATACATATTAGACACAGACATAAGAGGAAACTCTTGTTAAACACACAGTCCAGGAATAGAAGCACTAGTTTGAAAAGATGAAAGTCATATTTTAAGATCCTTATTTTGGGGACTTCCGGTCAAGATGGCGAAGTAGGTAAAAGCTATGTTTGCTTCCTCCCATGACCACATCAAAATTACAACTAAATTATAGAACAACCACTCTTGAGAACCACCTGAAATTTAACTGAACAAAATTCCTATAACTAAAGATCTGAAGAAGAAGCCCTGCTAAGACTAGTAAGAGGGACGGAGACACAAAACAGGCTGGTCCCACACCTCATGTGTGGTAGTTAAGAATCAGTAGGGATATCTTGGCTACAGTAGTTCCCCATGAGGAGCAAGCCCAGCTCCACACTGGGCTTCCCAGCCCAGACCACCAGTACCAGGAAGAGGAGTCTCCAAAAAATCTGGCTGTGAAAATCAGCAGCGATTCCATCTGCTGAAGTCCCAGAAGTTCCTCTTAAAGGGTCCACACATGGACGTATTAGCTGAAGACTCACTGGGTCTGAGCTCCAGTGCTGGAACGGTATCTTGAAAAGCTCCAGGAACATACGGGGAAAAACTAAATTGTCTGGCTTCAGGCCTAGGGCTGGAGAGGCAGATCTCTCTAGGACTAAACTGCTGGCTGGTGCCATTGTTCTCTTGTTGGGCCCTCTTCCACCAAGCCTGCAGGTGGAGGCAGGCACCAAATCTGAGTCTCCATCAAACTTGCCCCACCCTGGTGATTTCCTGAGAACCTGCCCTACCCAACCTGCACTACCCGACCTGCACACAGACCAGCCTGAACCTCTTTCAGTGGCTGTTCCTCACAAGCTGCTGGCCTCAGCCCACTTGAGGACTTTCTTAAAATCTCTCAAAGGTCCACAAACCCTAAACAAGCAGAGGGTGGCCTCAGCATGCCCTGTACCTCTTGCTAAGCAGCCCCTGGAACTACTGGCAGTAGGTCTTGTTCACAGCTTAACCTTTCCCTGGCACCTACAAGCACAGCACAGACAGTGACCAACTTTGTAGCTCCTTCTAGTGGCCTTAAGCCGCACACAGGCAGCAGCTGTCCTGGGACTTTCCCAAGAGGCCCCAGAATCAGCACATCCAGTGGCTGGCTTCAGACCACACCAATTAGCTCCACAAATGGCATGTCCAAAGGATGGACTCAGCAGGCACCAGAGCCCCACTACAGCAAATCCCACTCTGTAGGGTAGACTTGCCACTATAGCTCATCCACTATAGTCATGGCCAGTCCTCACATCCAGTCAGCCTGAGAGTCAATCCTATCCACAGATATGCTAATAACAATCAAGGCTCAACTACAACAAGAGGGCACGTACAACTCATGCAATAGAATACTGTTGAAACACCTGGCTCAGGTAACCAGGGAGATTGCACCATTGGGCCCCACAGGACACCTACAATGTAAGGCGACTCGGCCAAGACTGAAAGATATAGAAAATCTACCAAGACTGAAAGATATAGAAAATCTACCTAATACATAGACACATACATACAGAGGCAGCCAAAATGAGGAAACAAGAAAACATGTCCCAAATGAAAGAATAGAACAAAACTCCAGAAAAAGAATAAACAAAATGGAGGCAAGCAATCTATTAGATACAGAGTTCAAAACACTGGTTATAAGGATGTTCAATGAACTTAGAGGAAGAATAGATGAAATCGGTGAGAACTTTAACAAAGAAATAGAAACCATAAAAAAGAACCAATCAGAAATGAAGAATACAGTAATTGAAATGAAGAATATTTTAGGTGGAATAACAACAGATTAGATGAAGCAGAGAATTGAATTAGCAATCTGGAAGATGAGGTAGCATAAAACACCAATTCAGAACAGCAAATAGAAAAAATAATTTTAAAAAATGAGGATAGTTTAAGGGACATTTGTGACAACTTCAAGTGTAACAACATTTACATTATAGGAATAGCAGAAGGAAAAGAGAGAGAGTAAGGAATTGAAAACCTACTTGAAGAAATAATACCAAGAAACTTCCCTAACTTGGCAAAGGAAATAGACACACAAGTGCAAAGAGTCCCAAACACGATGAACCCAAAGAGGCCAACACCAAGACACATCATAATTAAAATGCCAAAGGTTAAAGACAAACAGAGAATCTTAAAAGCAGTAAGAGAAAAGCAGTCAGTTACCTACAAAGAAGCTCCCATAAGACTGTCAGCTGATTCCTCAAGACATTTTGCAGGCCAGAAGGGATTGACATGAAATATTCAAAGTGATGGAAGGCAAAAGACCTACAACCAAGACTACCCAGCAAAACTATCATTTAGAATCAAGAGAGATAAGAGCTTCCCCAACAAGAAAAAGCTAAAGGAGTTCATCACAACCAAACCAGAATTACAAGAAATGTTGGAGAGACTTCTTTAAGAAGAAAAAATGTAGAGAGAAAATATGAATAATAAAATGACAATAACTACACACCCATCAATAATTACTTTAAATGTAAATGGGTTAAATGTTCCAATCAAAAGACATAGGGTGACTGAATGGAAAAGAATACAAGATATATATATAGATATAGATATACTGTGTACAAGGGACTCACTTCAGATTGAAAGTAAAGAGATGGAAAAAAGATATCTCATGCAAATGAAAACAAACAAAACAAAATCTGGAGTAGTAATATTTATATCAAACAAAATAGACTTTTTAAAAAGGCTGTAACAAAAGTAAAGAAGGACATTTCATATACAATAGCCAAGATATGAAAGTAACCTAAGAGTCCATTGATAGATGATTGGATAAAAAAGATGTGATATATACATACACTGGAATATTACTCGGCCACAAAAAAGAATGAAATCTTATCATTTACAACAACATGGGTGGACCTAGACTTGAGGGTATTATGCTAAGTAAAATAAGCCAGACAGAGAAAGACAAACCATATGATTTTGTTTATATGTAGAATCTAAGAAAAATAAATAAATAAAATAAATGAAAAATCAAAACAGAAACAAACTCATAGATACAGAGAACAACAAACTGATGGTTGCCAAACAGGAGAGGGTTTAGAGGCCGGGATGAAAAAGGTGAAGGGATAAAGAAGTACAAACTGGCAGTCACATAATAATTACAGGGATATAAAGTATAGCTTAAGGAATATAGTCAATATTATTATAATAACTATGTGTGTGCCATGTGGGTACTATACTTATAGGGGGAATCACTTTGTAAGTTATATAAATGTCCAGCTACTATACCGAACACCTGAAACTAATATAATATTGAATGTCAACTACAATTTAAAAATTTTTTAAAAATTAGAAATTCTTATTTGAAGATGTAACTTGCCCACACTTAGACTTGTACTACCTTCTACTTTTTTTCTCCTATTAAGGGAGAAAGAAATAATTAAATACAGAACTCTCCTTCCTTCTCAGGAGAGAAAGAACCAGAGAAATTCAATAGTTTAAAAGACTTGATTTTATAAGCCCAGCTGTCCTTTATTTTTCTGTGTTCAGTCTCATCTTGAATGGCTTTCTGTACACCTCTCTCCAGGAAGAATGTTATTAAACGAACCACAGAGATGGGCCTCGTCCTGCTCCTAATGGAATGTCTGCATATATGGGTCGCTTTTCTGCCAAGCATTTGAAAATGTGCCTATGAAGAAGGCATTATTTATGGAATAATTTGAAGCATTATCTCCACTGTAACT
>NW_006434120.1:407331-457192 GCF_000325575.1 Pteropus alecto
AGGGTTACAGTTACAGTTAGGTTAGGGTTAGGGTTAGTTTTAGGGTTATCGTTAGGTTTAGGGTTAGAGTTAGGGTTTAGGATTAGGTTAAGGATTAGGGATAGGCTCCGGCTTTGTTTTAGAGGGAATTATGGGGCTAGCTTTAGTGTCTAGGTTTATGGCCCTTAGCAATCACCTCCTCCTCTAGAGAGGGAACTCCTAGGGTGAGAAGTGTTCAGCCAAGGTCCATCTAGCTTTACTTTTCACAAAGCTCACCCTATTCTCTCACTAATCTAACTGCCTTTGGAAAGCTACTCACTTACTGCTTGGCAGCTCCCTCCCTATGACCTGGGCTACACTGAGACAGAGGCAAACAAGCCTGGGCTTGCCTTTTGCTGCACTGAGAGAATAGCACTGACAGTTCAGACTCAATCATATGCCTCAGAACTGCCCAAAGGCCGCTTCCACAAGACAAGAGACAACAATGATTGCCAGAGTCTCTTAGTCTAACGAAGGCAGGACGTCACACAGACTTGTTCTGTACTCTCAGTGATGCCACAGTTAGATACTTGGCAAAGGCGGTGGAGAAAAATAAAGCCAGAACACTCTGTGCCAGAAATTCTTTGAGAGTAATTATCTCACAGGTCAGTCAGAAATGCCAAACAAACCGCTCCAGGACAGATGTTGCTGATTCCTAAGGTTCTGTCTCCCCCCTCCCCACTTTGTTCCAGCTGAGCCAAGCAAATATGCCCTCACCCAATTATTTTCCTTCTTTTCTACTTTATCCCTTATCTCAATTACCATCCCAAAATAGGCCCAACAAACGAAGAAGGGGTTAGAACCACAATGGTCAACATCATACTTAATAATAACAATTATGTAATTATACATATCTCATATAATAATATGTAATTACCCAATAATTACTATTAAACAGTGTAGTGGTGGCCACTGAGGTTCCAAAACCCTTTAATTATTGTTATAGCTGAAAATGAAGCAGAAGATTATTTTCTGACATTGTTTCTGTGTATCACAGACACTCCTCTTTTGAGCTCCTAAGTGTCTATTTATTTATGTTTTCATTCTTGAGCTGACAGGGAAATTGGGACCTTAGAAGTTAGGGCTTAGAACTCTGATTTCCTAAGCATTTTACTTACAAATCTTCTAAGTATTTATTTTCTCCTTCATCTCTAAGTTCAGACAGTATCTGGAGAAGCTCCTTCACGGGGAAAAGTCACATCAAAATGGGTAGAATGAGATCATCCCCAACTTCCTTTCAGCTTGCTTTGAGATACCCAGGAAACAAGCTACGGATAACTCTTGGGTAGAATTAAAACAAAGTCCTCAGTTATAATGACTTTATAGTCTTAGGCAACTGAATCTCTCTAATCTGATATGTGCTCTCCTGTGAAAGAAAGCAAATACTAAATTTCAACTTTTCTTTGCTGGTTTCCAACTTAGAGACATCTTTTCTGCAGGTGGGTAAGTGGAGGGGATATCATGATAGTATAAGAATTTAATTTTGAAAGTTTTTTATGATAAAATTGACACCAAAAAAGTGAACTATTTGGCTCAAAACTATACTGCAAACTTCCAAGCCCCATCTTTGCCCCTGTTTCCCAGATGGAAAGTTGATGACCAGAACATTTATCTCTGAGTCTTCAAGCTGAAACAAAACAAAACAAAATTCCTTTTCCTGGTTTGAGACTCAATTATCTTGCTTCTTTAGTGGTACCTGATTTTTAAGGCAGCATAATGAGCTTAAAGTCAGCCCCATACCTATAGTCTAAGAGATTATTAGTAAATGAGATCAGGTAGACTAAGGCAAATGAGGCTATGTGAATTAATTTCCTTCAAACTAAATTCACCATAAGATGATTTTTGTAAAAAGAGGCACAGCTTCATTTACCAACTACCTCTAAGGGGCTGATTCTTTTAGCAGATAATAATACTCTAAAGTATCCTCTAAACTTGAGGAATACTACATGCAGATAATAGAATATGGAATATAAAATAGTTTTTGAGGTCTTTACAGCACTCTGCTTGTTAGTCTTGGAGGACTTTGTAAACACAAAACATAATTTATGACAAATGCCTGAGTACTCTGTGTAGGACTCATTCCTACTCCACACTGAAAAACAAATGGTGTAGCTCTTTTCTTTCATGTGCTTTACTCTTTTATGTTACCCCTATTCTCTGACGCAAAGTCACCTTGTGCCTTACAGGTTGGACAGTGACACAGAATTCTCAGTGTCCATCTGGGTAGGTGACTGAAGCAGGCCCTGTCCATCATTCCGTGCCCACGGAGCAGCTGAGCTTGCCAGATCCCAACTTGAGCCTCAGTATCAAGTCTGCATCTCGAGGAGTGAGGGTAGAAATATCCTGAGCCTTAAAGCAAGTGAGGGCAATCCCCTGCTCAGGACCTTTTGATGGATTTCCAGTGTTTGCAGAAAGAAAACTGAGCTTACTGCATCCTAGAAGGCCCTCTTTGAATGGTCTCTCCAGTGTCATCAGACAGCACTCTTAACACAATCAAGACATCCGCAGACACTAGACTTTGAGCTTTTCCCTGCTTTAGCATTTTTACATACTCCTGGAATGTTCTTCTCCTCTCTCTTTCTCAAGCTACCTCTTACTCATCCTCAGGGTTTCAACTTGAAAGTTATTTCCTTAAAGAGGCTTCCCAAGAAACCATCCCATCTGAGTATGTGTCTGGGTGTATATAACTGTGAACTGTCCTAACAGCACTTTAATAAGTTATTGAAAAGATAAATTAAAAATTTACAAACTTTTTGGCCCACTTTTTCCCCATTTGATTGTGTCATGAGAAGAGAGAGCTAGTGTTTTGTTTCTTCTTATTTACTCAATGTTGGGCATGTAGTAATTTATAAGTAAGTATAGAATAAATAAGTGAATTCAGTAGATACAATGACTGGAATATCTAGACACATCCTACAAGCCACCTTAGGAAATCAGCAAAGAGGAGCTAATGCAAGGAAATAAGCACACTAGGCATATGAGAGTTGAGCTCCAGATCATCTAGCCCCAATGTACAGAACAACATACCCAGACTTTGTCCCACACCTCTTGCTACCACCATAATGACTGGGGTAGTTGGCCCAATGTAGTATCTGAAGGGAAGGCCAAAGACCTTGGATTCCCTAGTATAGTACTCACTTCAAATGTTTAGCACTTTGTTCTCAGAAGCTATCAAAAAGTACTGGAAATGCTAATTTTCTAGCAACTATACTACATCTTCCAGTATCTCTTACACTGAGAGACCAGGGGGAGGGAGGAAAGGAATCCTTATGAATCATAAATCTCTATTTTTGGTTTAGAAACTATGAGCAAAAAGCTTATATGTATGTTAACCTCAAAAGTTAGGGAGGTGTTCCAAAACATCCTTCCTTCCCTCCATGACCTACTGCAAGTATGTAATTTACTATTTTATTTATAGCATCTTTGTAACTGTGTTTTTAATCTTTACTAAAGCTTAGGGATAACAGGTTCCATAAATTTACTACCTGCTGTATGCAGCTGTAATTATACAAACTTCTTGGAAACTCTTGTTCTTTAAAGCTTCAATCCACTCTGTGCCTCTTTCTCTGATAATCTGTTTATCAGGTAGGGAAGATATTATTTGTCCTTTTCTCCCTCCCTCCCCACTCATCATCTTAGCACTATTTCTTTGACTCTCGTGTGTTCTGTAGCTTATTTATGGCCAGATCCTTTCTTTACTGACTTGCTTTACAAAGAAACATTCAGGAGTATATGGTTTCTTTCACTGATGCTGAGAGGCCCTCTCTACTCAAAGGGGTATCTAGGCCAGCAGTGTCAGCATCATTTAGGACTTGTTAGACATGCAGAATTCCAGGCCCCACCCGTTTCTGAGTCAGAATCTGTATTTTAATAAGAATAGTAGGTGACATTTTTGCACATTAAAGTTTAGGAGCTGCTCTAGAGAATCTTCATCTCTGGTCTCAAGATCCCTTCCTAGTGTCCCCCACTTCACTCCACCCACTGCCTCACCAACAGACCATTCCTTTACACAGCAGCTGGCTGGCTTCTGCAACCCAGCCTTATCCCAACTTAGACTTGAAAGAGCTCAGGAGGCTTCATGACTCTTGGCTCCCAGGAAATGAGGGTATCAGAGCCATCAATAGGAAATAGCAGCTGCCTTTTGCACCTAAACACGTAAGTTTTATGAGCTACCATGTGACCTAGGAGGTAAAGACCAGAGATACTGCTAAACATCCTACAATGCACAAGACAGCCCCCACAACAAAGAACAATCCAATCCCAAATTTTCATCATTCTAAAGCTGAGAAATCCTGCTCTGAATTAAAATTCCTATGGCATTTACCTCAGTAGCCTTTACCATAAAGCAGTATCATCCACCCTCCTCACTGTCTTCCATTTCCCTTCATGGGGGTTCTCAAACACCCTTATCCCTTTATCCCAATCGAGAGTTTCAGGCCTTTCTGGAATAACCTGGCTGTTGGTTTCCTGCTGGCCATAGGGTAGTGGGTGTTTACCTCATGACTAGAACAGTGTGGCAGGTACAGGGAGAGCCACAAAAGCAGATTTGTACCAGCGTTATCAATGAGGCTGCCATTTTAGAGAAAAGAAAATGCACAAAGATTCCAGCCATAAGCTCCAGTATAGTCCTAATTCTTTCTGTCTTTTCTCTCTCTTAGCTGTTCTGAGGAGTCTGAGCCCCCAGCCTTACCCTCTGGGTAACTAACTGTTCAGCCATCTGCATAACTAGCACCAGAAACTGAGCTCTTTCTTACTTCTTGCATTGATGGCTCTCTCCTCCCTATCACAATCTTTCTCTGATCCCAAACTTCCAGGTTCTGTTCTCATAGAGTCCTTGTATCTCTCCCTAAACATGGGCTTATTCAAGCTCATCCCACTTGAACATACCAAAAGATTCTATTGACATCCAGCCCTTCTTAGGACATCTGCGATTAACTTCACGACTACTTAAAATTTTACACTGTTAATATAAATATCGAATAATGTGAGAATAGGTGGCTCTTTTCTCATGCATATTTAAACTTTAGCTTAAAACAATGACACCGTCTATTATTCCCAAAGAGTAAACTGAAGAATACATAAACAGGACAATGGTGAAACATTTCTTCATAGTCAAGAGGAATAAAAGTACACTTGAAATAATGTGCTTAAAAATTAACAAATGCACAAAGGAGTCTATGACTGCTAGAGAGTTGATTTTACCAATTTTACCAAACAAGAGGGTGCTTTATATGAACCATGAAGATCTGGGACCCATTCACTCTTTCTTCTGGTTGGGTACTGAAGGTCATGGAGTCCATGGATGTACAGGGCAGGCTCCAGTCAAGTCTTCATCCTTTTAAATGCTTATGGGATATTGTGGAGGGCAAAACCCGACACACCCAGCAAACAGAGCCTCCCACACACATGCCCATTCCTTTTAATAGCAGAGTTTTGGGTGCTACTTTCTGTTTTCTGGTTTCATTTCTATTTTTTTCTTTTCTTTTTTTTTTTTTTAAGGCTCGTAAACATCTAAGCAAAATTATCTGGTCTCAGATAGTTGAGGGAGGGTGATCTAGTCTTGATCTACCTCTGATATCAGTAGGCTTTAGTTACTATCCTTGCCTTCTTTGTGGTAGTATTAGTAACATTTTTTTGTTGTTTTGTTTTTTGTTTTTTGTTTTTAGGTGAAGCAACCCTTGGTTGACCTCATAGATTGCAAGGACCTTGTCAGCTTACAATCCCTTATTTTTTTATTTTTTACACCTACAGCACCTGGTCTTCCTAGGTGGTCTCCCATCCAAGTACTAACCAGGCCCAACTCTGCTTAGCTTCCAAGATCAGATGGGATTGGGCTTGTTCAAGGTAGCTGGCCATAGACCAGCAACACTATTTTATAGATTAGCATAGTGAGTACTCTTACTCTATGTACTTTCCTTTTAATTTCTGCAGACTCTACCCTTTTTCCACAAAGCCCACATGTCTCACAAAAAGCTGACGCCATCACCAGCCCCAAGAGCAGACACTAATCAGTCTAGCATAAGACAGGTAGCCCTACATCTCTTGCCAGGGATTGGTTCTGGAGCTCAAGCTTTAGTAGCAGCACAAGACATTCCCCTGGTAATAGTTACTGGTGCCAAGGCAGGACAAGACCTAAACTGGCCCTATCATACTGAAATGAAGGAGTTTTCGTCTATGAATGAAGAGAGAGCTTCTCCTTTCCCCAACCCCAGGGAACCATGAAGCCCTAATTTTTACTGGTAGTCATCAAACGACCTTGAAAAAAATAAGAAGGAAACCAATGTCAAGGACATAGGTCAGAAAAACACTAATAACTGGATCCTGTTAACAAAGAGTCATCAAATCAAGCAATCCTGAAGTGTGTTCTACCTACTTGCTGTAAGAGATGTTACACCTCCTGATCATTTGCATAAGGTTTTCTCTTAGAGCCCAGAGTATCTTAACTAATCATTTCTCCACCTCAGGAGAACTTAGGGCCCTATGAAAGAGGCACCACACTTTTCTTTCCAGGAGGTTCGATAATTCACTGACATTTTTTTTCCACCTTAAACTACTTCCAGAAACAACTCCTTAGCCCACCACAGCAATCAAAAAGCTGCCTACCTAAAAAGATTAGAAATTGTTATACTCCAACTCTAAGCCCTCAACAAAGCCACCTGGAGTTCCTTCCCCGCACTCCAGCCTTCTTTTTTCTTCTCCTATCCCTTCTTCTGCTCATCAGCCAAACCTCTTTCTTCTTCATTTCTGCCAGGGCTTTGTGGCCTTACTTGTACAGTTTACCCAAGATGGCCTCAGGTATAAGTGTTTATGATGTCCATAACAAGTACTTGCTAATCTCTCAAAAGCCACCAGATATATGGAATCCTGCAATGTATCTGGATGATCAAACTATTTTATTATTTTTTTTATTTTCCTTAGTTGAAATCAGTGATTTAAAATAGTTTTGGATCTAGGCTTTGCCTGAAAAGAAAGAGCTGACAGGGCTTGCAACTGGCCGTGCATCAGTTCCACCTCAAGGAAATCAACAGGGAGAAGTTAATGAAATGGAACAGTTCTCATATTAACCAGTTAGCTATTCAGCTTAGGACAGATGTGGAAAATAAGCCCATATGTGACAAATTCATTAAAGTGAAATTATCCATTCAACACCTTGATATCTGAGCAGACTCATGTTTCCAAATTATTATAATTATTATCATGGGGATAAAGAGAGCCAAACTTTCAAAAGAAGACGAAAAAAATTAAAAATTCTAGTACTACCCTGTGAGATGAAAATAATGAGCTGGTCACAGATTCCCCAGGATATCAGCAATTACTCTAAATCCTTCTTTATGAGGAATCTGTGACTCTGAACTCAACATTAATTCAAATGCAAATAATATCTCTTCCCCCTGAGAATCATTATTCCTGATTCGGCAGGCAGTTTAATGGGAAATCTGCAGGTGCACTGCCTACTGAACCAAAGAAGTTATTCCAGCTCCAGATGAAAGTTTTGTCCTAGAGACATGGAACCTAAGAGTCAGAGTCCAGAGATCTGAATTCCCTCACTGCCTCTGAGGTCGAGTCCTGGGTAAAGTGTTATGAGGCTCAGTAGGGTGTAGATGTGGTGCCTGCAGCCTAGAAAGCATTGCAAACCTCTTCTGCTTCCCTCAAGCACGTATAGTACCCTTCAGTAACAATTAATCACCTTAGCCCTTTGCATGGAGGTTATCCTTAAAAACTACCTGCAGAAGACAGTGAGTCTCCAACATTTCTACCTTTAGGGAACCCACATAGGGGAAAAAGCTGGAAACTTCTGAAATTGGTTGGCTTTGGGCTTGAATGCAAGATGGTAGGAAAATTACATGGCTATCTGAGCCTCAATTTCTTCATCAGCAAAATGAAAATATTAATATATCTAACTTGTAGGACCATAATATGGTTTAAGAGGTACAATAAACTTTTCATAGGCAACATAGGGAAGTGGCTAAGAGCATGGAGGCACGCTTGCTTAAGTTTCAATCTGAGCTCTACTACTTGCTTACCACATGACCTTGGCCAGTTAACTAACTTTTTTCTTTACATCAATTTGCTCAGATGTAAAATGAAAATGATGATATTAACAACTTCTTATAGTTATTTTGAAGAAAAATTTTTTTAATAAATTTAGACACGTGTTTGGTTTATATAGCAAGCACTATATGTGCATTGAGTACAGTATTTGGCCGATAGCGAGAGCTCAATGAATGTTATATTAGTATCACAATTAAGTAACACCTTTGTGAGAGTGGTTAGTAACATTGTAGATGAGGAGAAGAGAGAATAATACTTCTAAGGATAGAACAGGAAAGGACGAGATACTTTTATTAGAAGAAATTACCTTCTCAGCAATCCCTTCTTATGCGGCTTCATGTCACAGTATAAATGCAATGTGGTACTGTGGTATATCCTGGTGACAGAGGATCACCAACTAGAAACACGTTGGCCCCCAGGTGCCGTTCTCAATGAGAAGCTTATTTCTGAGGTAAGCAGAAGGGAGAGTTTAGCCAATGTAGGAAGCTATCATGTGTGGCTAACTGAGTGACTATGGACACATGAAGTACTTCAACAATTAACAAAACAAATTATAATTATGTTCCAGAATCACACCAAGACACAACATGTCAGGTAGATAAGTTGTACTTGTCCAAGAAATGTAAATAAAAGCAGTCCTTGGCTTTCAATATTTTAGGGTCACAGAGACCTGACTGGTATCGATGTTCATTTTTGTAAGCCACAGCTGAAAAAGTGGCACCTACCTATAAAAAAGAACAGGGTTGTAGAAGATGTACTGATTCAACAAATGGGTAACAGGACATACTTGGCTTATTTTATGTGTTAAATCTGTCCCTAAAAATTGTGTATAGACAAAAAAAAAAAAAAAAGGAAAAGAAAATTATGACAAATATTCAGTTAAAACAACCCTGGAGCAAAACTGAAAAATTTATACAAGTAATCACCTGTAATTTTTGTTTTATGGTATTTGTAATTATTATTATTATTTGGTAGATACACACTGAGTTTTCTTAAGCTGGGATTTATATTTTCTACAAGCGCTTTTTGCCAATTACTTCTTTTATCCTAGATTGTATTAGCAAGAACTTAAAGGTGTTGCAAGGTAAGTGTGAGTTTAGATACAGCTCTGTCATACAGAACTTTCTCTGGGTTACTTCAAGGCAAATGAATTCTAAAGTGCCTGCACAGTAAATGTTAATCATTGCATTTTGCCATGTGTTGCAGATTTGTCATTGTCAAAGGTTACAATTTCATTATGATAGTCTTACAATGTGATTAGAATCCTGTATTAAGTAAAGCTGTTTTATGTTCAAGGACAAAATTTAAAGCAAAAAATATATGTATGAAAAGAACAAGAAGATAAAAAAAAATTGTCTCCTTCAACTTAGTGTTTGGGGAAATGGCTACAAAAACACTTTTGCAATAATTTCTTCCTTTGCTTCTAGGTCAGTTTAATCCCAAGGTTTTTCTATCTCATTATCAATTTCAAAAAATAAAAAATAAATTAAATGAAGAAACAGATCACATCTCCTTTATTCATCAGAGATACATTCCTTAATCTTCTCTTTAGCTACCTACAACATATATTCAAGTTTTCTTTCTGCCTTTAGTTTCAAAGGTAAGAGGATTTTCAGAGCCATGCTTTTATTTTTATTGATGTTTCTTGTCTTCTGTGGTTACAATATTATTTTGAACAGGGTTTCACTTTCAAGTCTTTTTATCCTCAGATGATTATGGCGTGGTACTTGAATCGCCCATCAGCAAAGCAGTCCAATCAGGGGATGACCACCTACCTTCCTTTTGTCTCAGTCACTGTGTAGTCCAAAGCCCTCCCTTACCAAAATAATAGAACCACAGTTCATCCCAGGAAGGAAACAACAGGCTGGGAGTGATTCAACTCTCTCATACAGTGAGAAGCAGAGCAGGAAAAGTCTCGCTGGTTGTCCTTAGTCTCCTCTTCCTCCTGTTTTCAGTGGGAGGCACTGGTCTCTCCTACCTACCTGAGTGTCACCAGAACCACCACACCTGAAATTCTTTCCTATCTTCTCCAACCTGAGAGGAGTCCACAGGCTGATGGAAGCCCTCTGGTTAGGAGGCTGAGAGCTCATTTCTGTGAATTTATGACTTACTCTTTGGAACCAGCAAGTGGCAAATACCTGTAACCCCAAGGCCCCGCAGAGTGCTCTGCTGCTTTGTTTGCAAACTGAGGGACATAGGCCTTCCTCGCTCCCTCGTGGCAAGGCTATTACTAACGACATCCCCTCATCCCTTGAGCTCTTCTGACTGCTCTTGTCTATAACATTTGTTCCACAACCCTGGAGCAAAACTGAAAAATTTATACAAGTAATCACCTGTAATTTTTGTTTTATGGTATTTGTAATTATTATTATTATTTGGTAGATACACACTGAGTTTTCTTAAGCTGGGATTTATATTTTCTACAAGCGCTTTTTGCCAATTACTTCTTTTATCCTAGATTGTATTAGCAAGAACTTAAAGGTGTTGCAAGGTAAGTGTGAGTTTAGATACAGCTCTGTCATACAGAACTTTCTCTGGGTTACTTCAAGGCAAATGAATTCTAAAGTGCCTGCACAGTAAATGTTAATCATTGCATTTTGCCATGTGTTGCAGATTTGTCATTGTCAAAGGTTACAATTTCATTATGATAGTCTTACAATGTGATTAGAATCCTGTATTAAGTAAAGCTGTTTTATGTTCAAGGACAAAATTTAAAGCAAAAAATATATGTATGAAAAGAACAAGAAGATAAAAAAAAATTGTCTCCTTCAACTTAGTGTTTGGGGAAATGGCTACAAAAACACTTTTGCAATAATTTCTTCCTTTGCTTCTAGGTCAGTTTAATCCCAAGGTTTTTCTATCTCATTATCAATTTCAAAAAATAAAAAATAAATTAAATGAAGAAACAGATCACATCTCCTTTATTCATCAGAGATACATTCCTTAATCTTCTCTTTAGCTACCTACAACATATATTCAAGTTTTCTTTCTGCCTTTAGTTTCAAAGGTAAGAGGATTTTCAGAGCCATGCTTTTATTTTTATTGATGTTTCTTGTCTTCTGTGGTTACAATATTATTTTGAACAGGGTTTCACTTTCAAGTCTTTTTATCCTCAGATGATTATGGCGTGGTACTTGAATCGCCCATCAGCAAAGCAGTCCAATCAGGGGATGACCACCTACCTTCCTTTTGTCTCAGTCACTGTGTAGTCCAAAGCCCTCCCTTACCAAAATAATAGAACCACAGTTCATCCCAGGAAGGAAACAACAGGCTGGGAGTGATTCAACTCTCTCATACAGTGAGAAGCAGAGCAGGAAAAGTCTCGCTGGTTGTCCTTAGTCTCCTCTTCCTCCTGTTTTCAGTGGGAGGCACTGGTCTCTCCTACCTACCTGAGTGTCACCAGAACCACCACACCTGAAATTCTTTCCTATCTTCTCCAACCTGAGAGGAGTCCACAGGCTGATGGAAGCCCTCTGGTTAGGAGGCTGAGAGCTCATTTCTGTGAATTTATGACTTACTCTTTGGAACCAGCAAGTGGCAAATACCTGTAACCCCAAGGCCCCGCAGAGTGCTCTGCTGCTTTGTTTGCAAACTGAGGGACATAGGCCTTCCTCGCTCCCTCGTGGCAAGGCTATTACTAACGACATCCCCTCATCCCTTGAGCTCTTCTGACTGCTCTTGTCTATAACATTTGTTCCAATATCCTAATAGGATAATATGACATTCAAAAATCTTGGTTCTGTTCTTTGTTTTATAAATGTTTCAAATATCACAGAATGAAGGAAGTAGAAGAGAGGTTTTAGTTTAAAGTCAATATACCCTCCTATGACATTCAAAAAAACACAGTAGTCTTTCTCTTATCCGCGGTTTATCTTTGTGCGATTTCAGTTACCCACAGTCAACCATGGTCTGAAAATATTAAATGGAAAATTCCAGAAATAAACAATTATTAAGTTTTAAATTACATGCCATTCTGAGTAGCATGATGAAATCTCACACCGACCAGTTCCATCCAGCCTGGGATGTGAATCATTCATTTGTCCAGCATCTCCATGCTGTATACACTCCCTGCCCATTAGTCTCTTAATAGCTGTCTTGGTTATTAGATCGAATGTCTCAGTATCTCAGTGCTTGTGTCCACGTAATCTTTATTTCACTCAATAATGAACCCAAAGCACAAGAGTAGTGATGCTGGTGATTCAGATTCGCCAAAGAGAAGCCGTAAAGTGCTTCCTCTAACCGAAAAGGTGAATATAGTGCAATAAGATATTTTGAGAGAGAGACCATATTTACATAGCTTTATTACACCATATTGTTATAATTGTTCTATTTTATTATTAGTTATTGTTGTTTATCTCTTATTTTGCCAATTTATCAATTCAACCATATCATAAGTATGTACGGGTAGGAAAAAACATAGTATATAAGGGTTTGGTACTATCCATGGTTTCAAGCATCCACTACAGTTCTTGGAACACATCCCACAGATAAGGAGGGACTATTATCTATAGTTTGCTCTAGGTTTTTGAGCCTTGCTAAGAATTCTTGAACCATAATAACTGCATTGATGTGCATTGTCACTTCTTAATGCCCCCTTTCATCCTATATCTACCAAAGTTATGTTAATAAGAGACTTTGCCTGGATCAGAGATTCTAAGGCTTGAGGATAGACCAGAATCACCAGGAGAAAGTGTTAAAAATGTCAGTTCCCAAGGTCCTTCCCTCCAGGAATTTAATTTGGGAGGTAGAAAGCAGATGCTCATAAATATGAATATTTAGCTGGTAGGCTAGTTGATTCTGAAGCAGGAAGTCCGAGACTATATTTGTACACTGGCTGATGTTAAAGTTGAAACTTTTTAAGTCCTCAAGAGGACCCTTCCTTTTTCAGCATTCCCAGAATGCATTCTTTTATTTCTTTTATATTAAGTACTCAACATCAGATGCTGTCTCCAGGCCCTAAAATATCTTTATGTCATCTTGAGGCAAACAATACAATGGTTTAGATTCCTAGGATTGCTCTTCTTCAATTCAGAAATCTTTTTCTTTTCCACATGGTATGCCAGGCACTGTGGATATTGGATGAGAGTAGTTCTTGCCCTCAGAAGCTCATGAGCGTGTGGGAAAGATGGTCCATTAAATTAGCAATTACAACACGGCAGAAGATAGGCACAGGTTGCTATGCCAGAACAAAAGAAGGGAACTACTTGAGACAGGAGATCAGGAAGCCTTGTCAGAGCAGGTGGTATCAGAACAGGGCTTTGGATAAGGAGAGGAGAGATTAAACAGGCCAAGAAAATAGAGGAGGAAAGGGAAGAGCAGTGCATAACATGGTTCAAGCATCCGCAAGGAGTTAAATATGGCCAGGGAATAGGGGCACTGGAGAAGAGTGACAAGGGAAGAGGTTGAAGGGGTAAAGCAGGATGTAAACCATGCCTAGGGGTTTGGAGATTATTTATTGGGTAATGAGAAGCCACTGGAAGCTTCAGATTTGAACAAAAGATGGGTCAGATGGAGGAAAGACTGGTATTTAGATTATTTTCTCACATAGCCAGGCTCAAATACCGAAGCTTAATAATACCAAATCTGTGGCTTTGGCCCCATGTCTCTCTTTTTTAAGTAATAAAAAAGTTTAAAGTTTCTATTACACATGGAAATCTGTTGACAATTTTAATCTGATGGTAGTGGCCACAGCTTTCTGACTTAATGACAAAGTTTTTTGCCAGTAGAAACAAAAAAGTTACTGTGGCTGGCACGATTCAACTCAACTTTATTTCCCTATTTTACAATCCTCTTTCTTTTGACATTGTTCCATAGTGTAGTGGTTAGCATGTCTGCTTTACAATCCTCTTTCTTTTGTTAAATTTGTCTTTTCCTTACAAGTTAGGATCTTCCTGATGGATTCTTCAAGTCATTCTAGGACAACATATTTTTAGCTCAAAGTGTGGTCAGCTGCAAACCCTTTTAACAGCCTAAAAACCCTCCACTACAACTCCAGCCTGCATTCCAGATGTTGTTCCTCTGTGTTTGCTATGCACCAATCACCTTGGTTAGAGCTCAAATCTGCCAGGCGGTTGCCTAAATCTGTGCATTTGCTCCAACACTTTCCTCTGCCTTCTGATAAGAATGCCTTTTCTCCAGCCTCATCTCTCCCATCAGCAATTTTCTGATAATCTGAACTCAAGGGGCTAAGTTTAATATACCTTCTCTGATGGCCTGAGCAGAACTGTTTCCTCTCTGAGGGTCCAGACATGTATCCTCAATTTGATATTCTTCTAGAGTTTGGCTTGCATTAGAGTCACCTATGCATAAATTCGTACTGTAAACTCTTACTTCAAGAACATGAGCCAATCTATGTCAACTTTGCTTCTCATAGTCCTAGCTTAGTAACAACACAAGTCTGACTTGCACTGTACAGGGCTACTTTTATGCATTCCAGAAACTGTGCTGAAATAACTATGCCCCACAAGGATGCTCATAAAAACAGCCAGATCTAGAGCTGGAGCTACCATTGAATGAGTGTTTATTATGGACCAGGCACTGAGTTGAGATTTTTCATATACATATATATGTTTATATATGTGTGTGTATGTGTATGTATACCTGTGTTTACATAGGGGTGTCTGTTTGTGTACATATATATACACACACATACATGTATGAAATTGTGTATATATAGTTGAGAATATATCCATATAGTCAACTAATCCCACATAGAGAGTATTATCATCTTCCTTTATGAGATTATTAAAGTGAGGTGACTTTCAGGAGGCTTGATTGCTGGGTGAAGCCAGTCATCTGAAGCCATCTCTCCACAAGGAAGCCTGCACTTAAGCACTTTCTTATATTGCCCCACCCCTACCCCAGGATGACTTCTGATGGAGAAGATTCGAAGCCTTTGATTAATCTCGAGGCTTCACTGGCAGCTCTATTGGAAAGTTGGGGTGGGTGTGGGGGACATAGGAAAGAAATAAACACAGAATCTTATGGAGTCACTACTTTGTGGAAGAAAAGAGAAAGACAAGTCAGTGATGAAGATACAGAAAGAAAGATTAGAGAATCTGAGAAACAGAACAGTGCAGTAGCAGGTTGCAGAAGCGTAGCTCTGTGCTTGCTGTTTTTATTTTAACACATTGGCACCCACTTGCTGAATGGCTATCTCCTATACTGGCCTGTAAACTTCATAAGGGAAGAAATCACAGCTATTGGGTTCACAGCTGTATTCTTAGTGCTTAGTACAATGTCTATAATAATATAATATTATAGTAATAATAGCCAATATTTACTGAGCATCTACTATGTACCAAGGCATTGTTCTAAGCATTTCTCCCATATTAGCTTACCTAATCCTCACAAAATCTTATGGACTAGGTAATATTATTAACCTCATTTAACAGGTGAGGAAACTAAGCTCCTGACAGCCTGCATAACTTACCCAGGTCATATATCTAAGACAAGTCGGGTCTGGATGAGAATACAGATTTTACAACCCCAGAACCTACTTTTAACCATCAAGCTGTACCACTTCCCATGACATGTGAATTAGCCATTTAATAAGTATCTCTAGAGTAAAATAAAAGGTGTGATCAACAGGCCCAGCACTGGAGAGAGGTAGAGAAGTATAAGAACTGAAAAGGAACTTTGGATTTGGCAATTAAAAGGGTGTTGGTGGCATTCAAGAGTGACCTCCAAGGAATACACTGGCAATTTTTTCACCTACCTAAGCTGGACTCTCCCAGCTGTCACATGGTGAAGGAAAGAACCTCTGTCTCCAGGAAAGCTGGAGAGCCCCCTTGGGGTAGGAGGTCTCTGCTAGATTCGACTTTGTGTCCTCAGTTCCTAACATGTTTTCTAGTGCCTGGTCTGCACTCAGGACTATCTGCCAAGACGGGTAGCCCCACGGCCCTGACTCCAGGTCCCTTTCCCTGCTTCCTACTGATGCCATTAATGATCAAAGGACATGAGAGCTGAAGCTTCTAGGAGTGACTGAGAAAATGAAATTCTCGGCCCTACAGAGACGTCAAAGAGAGGAAATGTTGAAGACAGAAACCAAAAACCTCTCAGTTTATAACTTTGAACTGGGACTGGGGGCAGGGAGGAGGGGAATTGCTTTCATTGGCTACAACTACCACATCAAAAACCAGTAAAACATGAGAACTGTGAACCACATGAAGGGAGAGAGCACCGACCTCAGTGAGCCTCCTAACACTAAGAGGCTTCTTGGTAGAACTGAAGCCTCCCAAATGAAAAACAAGCACTTGTTGTTCTTTATAGTCTAAATCTCTTCAAAAGAGACTCGCCAGCCCAAAAAAAGATAAAGCCTGGCTTCAATGCAGACCCTACCTTACTTTCTTGCTGGCATCTTTCACCACACCTTGCAGGAACTAGACTCTGCTGAACAGCAGGGCCTGGGGGAGGAAGGAGCAGGAGAGGGGAAGACCCTGGCTGCTCTCTGAACACTGCTATGATTTGCATATTGTAGGACCTGAGCCCAGATGGTAGGCAGGGAGGTGGCATTGTGCTTGGTTGTCTGTGTGGCCAGGCAACAGCTGGACAGCCAGGCTGAGCCACACTCAGCTCCAGGGGGCTGCAGATTTCAGCCAGTAACATCTATCACCCCAGAAAAAGATTTGATATTGTAACTAATGGATATTCTGTGTGTTCCTTCCTGACCATTGAGAGACCTCCCATGAAAACCAAATATAACTACAAGAAGGGTAACTCCTCTTGCAGAGAAACTGTGATCTCAGCACAACCTTAGTTCCTGGCAGCAGAAGGTTAAAGGAAAGCACCAGAAACAAAGCAAATTAGTAGAGAGAGAGCAAATTAGCACGAGCTCCATGACACGTTGACACTCATGGAAGCAAGCTGTGTGTGGGCAGCACAAATCGAGAGAGCATTTCAAAGTCACTTACACTTGACATTCAAGAGGATTTTGGAGCTTATATTTAATTGTAGGTGTGTTTGGCATTTCTATAATTCACAACACATGAGGCCACAGTATGAAATCTGAATCAAGAGGAGGTGGAGAGCTGTCCAGTTTTCCCACCATCTCCTGCTCCATTAACATTTCTTGGGATGCCACCACACTCAGGGTGATGGCCCAGATTCCCAACTAGTTTAATAAGGATTAAGTGTCATTACCTGGTAAAGACTGGTCATTATGGCCTTTATTTTTTTTAAATGATGGTGGGAGTAGTTGAGAATTGTTCCTTAACCAACTTATTTGGCCAAATTTAAAAAGTTGGCAATTCTACCTTGCAATCAATCCTAATTATGCCCCCCGCCGCTAATTTTACTTGTCTCTGAAATTTAAATGTCTGAGAACTACTAACCTTACACATGAAAATCCCGCCGCTATTTACTTGTCTCTGAAATTTAAATGTCTGAGAACTACTAACCTTACACATGAAAATGCTGTATAATCTTTTTTTATTTCAAATTCCTTAGAATAATGCATATTTTTATTAAGTACTCTTATCTTTTGACAGTCGACACCATATAGGTTACAAGGAAAGCTGATATTTAGAAGTACATACTGTGTACTTCTAAAAAAGCAGCCCAGGTGCCTGCTCTGAAGGAGCAGGTTTGGCTAAGCCTAGGAGCCTCCTGCCTTCTACCAAGAAGGAAAGGAGCAAGGGACCAGTCAAGTGACTCAAAAGCCCTTCTTTCCTGAGAGCTGAGCCAATACAGAGAAGAGGTCATGGCTGAGAGCAAGAGAGGGTCAGGAGGCCCCTAGATATCACATGCAAAGTGGGTCCACAGGAGAGGGAGAGCAGGAGAGCTCCTTTGCTTTCTGTGTCATTATAGTCTGCTCAGAAGGGACAGTGTAGCTGGGCAGCCCTGAAATGCTGTGGAGGCCAATGAAAGGAGGGCCTCTCTTCTAGAGGCAGTCTGAGTGTGCTACTAAGAAACATCATTTCAAGTGCGAGGGAGAAAGGGTGTAGAATTGAAATTTATGTCACTTGCCAAGCATTTTGCTCACATCTAGGAATTTCTAGGTAGGTTGGGTAGGCTAAAGCAACATAAATAAAATGTATGTGTTTGTGTACACAGAGGCAGGGAGATTAGAGAGAAAAGCGAAAAGGAAAAATAAATAAAATAGCAGAGGTTAATTTACATGAACACGTAAAGGAACACAAATAAGCTAAATTTATTCTTTAAGACAGTGGCTTCCCAAGATCAACCCCATGTTGGTGTCAGAATGGGACAAACTGTCACCCAGTCACAGTAAATTATAAATTGTGTTACGGAAATCCAAGTTTGTGTGCCTGAAGCTTCAGAAGGCCAAAACTCAAAACATCAGAGTTTGGAGTAGGAAAGGTTTATTGATCAAGAAGTGGCCAACTGAGAAGATGGGAGAAGTAATAGTGCCTCAAGTCCATCTTGCTTCCTGGATTAGGTTAAGGGTTTTTAAGAGGTTAGAGGGAACAGGTATGTAGAAGTGCTGGTGGGGCAAGTTTTAATTAAAGGACCTTGGAACTTGGCCATTTATAGTAAAGAGGTCTCAGTACCTGATCTTCTTGGACAATGGACCCTTGGCTTCTGAAAGGGTTCCAGTGTTCAAGTTCCTATTATGTCTTGGTCCATTGGTTCCTTGGAAGGGGAGGAGGGCAGCTCAAAGTCAAAGTTCTCTTCTCTGCACATGCTTTGGCTACATGACTTGTGATTTTGGCCTGTTTTCTCTGAAAAGTAACTCAGTATCTCATTAAACAAGATAGGGCTATTTTGAGCTGGTTTTTCAGTTACAATAGAAGGAAAAGGAAAGACAACATTCATATACATTTAATGTATAATAAAAATACATGTGTTGACATATATGTCAGTTTAATGAGGATTAAGTGTCATTACCTGGTAAAGACTGGTCATTATGGCCTTTATTTTTTTAAATGATGGTGGGAGTAGTTGAGAATTGTTCCTTAACCAACTTATTTGGCCAAATTTAAAAAGTTGGCAATTCTACCTTGCAATCAATCCTAATTATGACCCCCGCCCCTAATTTTACTTGTCTCTGAAATTTAAATGTCTGAGAACTACTAACCTTACACATGAAAATGCTGTATAATCTTTTTTTATTTCAAATTCCTTAGAATAATGCATATTTTTATTAAGTACTCATCTTTTGACAGTCGACACCATATAGGTTACAAGGAAAGCTGATATTTAGAAGTACATACTGTGTGCCAGGGATCATATCAGATGCTTTCTTATAATTTGGATCATTAAATTCATACATCTTTGTATGGTAGATATAATTTAACCCAATATGTTTTCAAAAGAGAAACAAGTTTTACAACTTGAAAAAAATTGCATAGTGGCGAAATCAGCATTCAAATTGAGGCCCATCCGACTCAGAAGCCAATGGTGTTTCTCATCCAATGTCCTCAGTTATTATTGAGAGATATATGCCAGTGAACCTGAAGGAGACCTTGGACCTCATCTCACCCAGCCTCTAATTTTGCAGAGATAACCAAGCTACAGCGAGGTTAGGTGACTTGCCTAAAGCTTGCTCAGAGAATCTGATGATAGAGTTAGGCTGCAACTAACTCATTCAGCTTCTAGCCCTGAGCTCTTTCTGTCCTCCACACTTTCACAAACACCTGTGTGCCCTCCTTCCTGCCTCTAGGCTTTTGCCACAAGTGGGAAGAGACAGCCATATTCAGCACCATCTAGACCCAAGCTAAGAACAGTAGTCACCTCCCCAGAGCCTGCCAGCTCTGGATGTGACTCCAAGCTGGCCCAGAAGGCTCAACCTTGCACAGCAACCATAAGATGATAATGCAGGGAACTAAGCATCTCCCTAGCAATGACCTCCACCCAGCTCAGGCCATGCCCTGAGGGATGCGGGCCACAAGGACAAATAGGCATTGTGTGTGATAGAGGGAGGGAACGTAGGTCGGAATGCACTGGCATTTTTTTCCCCTCCCTGAGCCAGCCTCACCCAGCTGTCTCGTGGTAAAGGAAAGAACCTCTGTAAAGGGCTGGATAACCAAGTATACGACAGGAGCCAATTGACTGAGTTATTAGATTTCATCCGAAGGACTGAGAGCTTCATTTAGCCTGCATTGTGTCGCCTGATACAAAGCCCCTGAGTATATAGACATTATCTTATCACATTGCTTTTGATTCTCTCCAAATGGGGACATTTAAAAAGAGTCTGATAACATTTTTCTGAAAGGAATTCCCACCTTTTTTCTATGAAGAGGAATAGAATCATTTGTTTCCAAAAGAGGGCCCTCCAAAAGAAGCTCCCTGAGGAGCAGAAGCTATTTTTAATAGCATCTTCTTTTTGCTGAATTGTGTCTTCATTTTACACTGGTGCTTTATTCTCTGCCCCTTTGACACAGCCAGCTGCCTTTCACATTCCAGCTCAGAAACAGGCTGGCTTCAGGCTGTAACAGGCACCAGCTTCCAAAGCCTTTTCTCTGGATGACTCACATTAGCCTGTGTGAGCCTGTGAGCCCTGCGCAGCAATTCCTAGACCTCTTTCTTTTCGAAGAGCATTTGAATGTACAAAACTCTAAGTACAAAAACAATGTCTACCTAAGTACTCTGCCTTACAATGGAGTGAAATAATTAATTAACACAGTAGGATGTCTGGTTCATATCTCGTTCAGATTCATCTTGTTATCAAGTCAGCAGACAGAGGAAGTGACATCACCTACCCAAGTTCTCCTTTGAAGCTAGAGGTGTGTCCCAAGACATTGCATGCCGTGCTGCACTCTGGGCAGGAAACATCACACTGGGACTTTCTGATAACTGTTTTAGAAAAAAATAGGTTGAGCCATCGGTTTCTTAACTAGAATTTTGAATCCCATTGCTCACATGGTGAAAAATGTCTTTTGTGAATTCTGCTCTTATCCAGGAAGATTATGAAGGAATGGAGATAAGTTCCCCCAAATGTCTTTAAATTTAAGTTCTTTTGTATAAAGCACAAACATGTCAGTGAGGGAAATACTCAACTGAGCAGGCTTTCATGGAACCAGTGAAGCAAACCTGTTTAACACCGGTCACCCATGTCTCTCTTTGCCCAAGTCTTCCAAGCTCCCCAGTCTGCTTGCTGTAAACGTGCTTTATAAACTGCATATCTTGTTTTTTTTTTCTCCATGAATGACAGCTCAGGGAACTCTCATTGTGGGTCTCGACAACATGAAAAATTATTTTACTTTTAAGACAAAAGACATTAGCTTCTTGTAGCTTTCTTAGCCTTCTCTACTATTCTTACCTTCCCAGCCTGCTTTCCCTCCCCTCCCCTGCCTCTCTCCCCAGAGCACTAAATAAAATGCTTAGAAAATGAAGGGTACAGCTGCCCTTTCTTCCAAGAATGATGGTGAATTTAATATATCTGATCAGAGAAACTCCAATTTGGTGCACTTTCATCAGTTGCCTTTGTCTCCAGCTCTTGATGGCCCGATTTCAATGGAATGTCCTCTACTGTCCACTGCCAGCTCACTAATCTGGAAGAAAATTCAGCCTCTGAAAGCATTTGCTGGGCAGGCCCAAAAGCAGTGTATTTATGCTGTGGAAGGTGCCAGGCCCATTTCTTACTAATCAGAGGGAGTACCAACTCATTAGGATTGTAACCCTTGGGAGCCAGAGGTCCTTTTTAGCAGTGTTAATTTTTTTTTATAGATTTTGTTGCTTTTCCTAGTTGATATTCACTGTTAAAATCCAGGCCTGAATCCTGTACAAAGAGCCCAGGAGAGTCTGGTGCTTAACTGCACATAAGAATTTTAGAGAATAATAATTGCATTTGCATGCGGAGTTCCTTTCATCCAAAGAACAAGTATAAACCTAATAGAAAATAAGAAAATGTGTCATAATTTCCCCCACAAGATGTTATTAAGAGAGTCTGAAATACTGTCCAAGCAACCCTTACCTTGCAGGGTGCTTTAAAAAAAAATGGAAAAGGAATTGATCTCGTGGGGAGTTGCAGAGCTTGGACAATGTGGTTTATTTGCACTTGAAGTTTATGAAAATTTTTATGAAAGGCTTTCATTAAATATTCTAAATAAATGTATGCTCAATGAATAAATACAACAGTGAATTAAGGATGAGAATTTAAGTTACTCTCAAAGATGTATTGGAATGCTACAGAATTCATAGAGGTTTTTTGAATATATTTCATTTTCTACCATTGCTGAAATCAGAGATTGTACTTGGGCTGTACTGGACCAGAAAGACTGTTAAACTCATTTTCTACACTTTTATGAAGAAAATAGTCCCATGTCTCCTATGTATCCACCCAAATCGGCTTCCTAGCCAAGCACCTGCCCAGTGACTTCTCTTCCTGGGCTCCATCGTAGGAAACCAAAGTCAAGGACCACAGCCAAGCTAGAAATAGCATCCAGGTTTCTGGGTTCCAGCTTCTGTGCCTGGTCTGTGACTCAGCCTGTCAATAACATTGATGAGATATGCACCCAGCTCTGTAACGCCCCAGGCGAGTGGCATAGGGAGGAGGACACCCTGTCCTCACCAGGCCTGGGTGAGCATCATGCCAACACCCCAGGGATGGGTGGCAGGGTATTGGAGGTGAGCACTTCACCCCTGAAATCAATGTTACACCAGGGGCTTAGAGGCATCCTCTGAAGGGGCCTGGCACACTTTGTCTTCATGCTCCAAGGACCTCTGGTTATGGGGCAAAAAAAAAAAAAAAATGAATACAACCTTCTAGCAGGGCCAGTTTCCCAAGAGTCACATCAGCTGCCAGGTTTTGAGCCATGTATGGAAGGCCTCCAGGAGAAGGTTCTGAGCTGGTTGGTATGAGAGAGTGCCACACTCCCCATTTCAGGAAGAGCTCACCCATTTCTAAAATCAGAGCCCAGCAGCTGAGACACATAGGGAGCACCCCCAAGATGAATAAGATAACTTTGGTTGCAAAAACACAACAAAGGTCTGCTTTACCTTCCTCCTCAAGATTTAAGATTCCTATTGTATAAGAATTAATATGAAAAGAATTTTGTATTCTATTATGGCATTGTGTTATAATAATGGAATGCTCTCCCCGCCCAATCTGGCTTACTTTCCTCCAGATCTTGCCAACAATTTTTCAGTTCCTCAGCGTGTGAGCGTCACTGTGGGGACAGCCTCTTGAGGCAGGGAAAGCTTCAAGCTGGAAAGAAGGGTGTCATTGGCCCCAATCCCCACCTCCAATCTTTACATAGAGACACATAGGACATACACACACCTTACTTGGCAGTTTTACTCTTCTTTCTGAGAGCTCATGGGGACCTGCATGGGGAGTTTAATACTTCGACAACTGCAGCTGTATAAACCACTTATTGTCTTGGATGCAACAAACAATGGGTTCCAGAAAGGGAAAACAAAATACTCTTTTAACAGTGTGTTGCATTCTGTTTGGAAATGGAGAGTCCAGGGCACAGGAGTTTCCTTGACAAAGCAGAACAAGGGTGTTTGTTTCCGCATGTTTACTTTGCTTAGCAATTAGAGATTATTCCCCTAAACATAAAGATTTAACAAGGATGCTCCAGAATTCACTGATTTGAAGAGGAGTTCAGAATGACCAAGGGAAAATAAGATTTGTTTTTAAGTCATCAAGTGTCTGAAAGATCCTTGAGGAGGAAAGGGTGACTGGTTCTTTCCTATCTCCACCAGAACAGGGGAGGAAGCAATTGAACTTCAGCTGCAGCGTGAGGGGTTTGGGTTAGACGTGAGAAAAGTTTTCCAGACTGAGGAATGTTCAGCACTGGAATACATCACCAAAAGAGGATGCTGAAACATTGCTGAAGGGTGAATATGTCTGGCTTTTTACGTGGAGCAAGGGATACAACCCTTAGATTTGAGGAAGCCCCTGGCTGGTTAAGTGGTGATAATAGTGTTTTGTTTTGTTTTGAAATTCCTAGTTGCTGGCTCCTGTCATTACATCTTTTCCTCAGAATCACTCTATTTGGAAGGAGAGCATTGCTTTTTATTTCCTCTTAACAATTCTAGTCTGGCCAGGCTCTTTCTAATCTGTGCTAAGGAAATGCCTCCCAGGGTCACCTCTTCCTCTTCTGCCCATGGCGTAGAACTGCAAGGCCTGAGTGCTGAACAATGGCCATTGAAGGTGTGTCTGATTGAGTTAGTTTTGTTTTTCTTTCCCTTTTTCTTAATAGAATTTGTTCAACTACATGTATGTTTTCAGCAGTCAGTCCAATCCTCTCCCATACAAGGGTGATGTCAGCAAACTCAGAAAGCTTTCAGAGCCAAGAAAGCCTCAGACCTAAGAGGAAGTAGTTATGGGTCTCCATGGCTGAAGTGTTCTGTATCCACAGTACGTGAGAGGGGAAGGGTTCCCACACAAGAATGCACAGAGCACATGAGATCAGGAGAGGCTGCCAGCTTACCTTAGCCAGTCAGGGATATAAACTTCTTGACAACAAAATTGGTGAAAAATGGCTACCCATTTTCTGAGCTTTAGGGGCACAAGCTGAACTAAAGCTAATCATATTGCTCTGCTAAGAGTGAAGCTGAATAAAAAGAGGGCAAATTATATTTTCTTGGATCATACTCCTGCCCAAGCCATTCATCCATTTCTCTTCTGTAAGGTATTCATGCCCAAGCACCAAGACCCTGCTTTCTCAGTATTCATTTGCAGAGTCCCAAAACCCAGCCCTAGAACAATCTACTCTACTGACCTTGAACATTCAAAACTGTCCTAGATATCTCCCAACTTCTTCCCTCTGCAACTTCCCTCCTTTCTTCCTCCTCACCAATGATCACTACCAAAGTACCTACAACTGCTCAGATGTAGACAGATTAACTTGAAAGTATTCACACATACTCCTTCACTTATGGGTGACGTTCTAAAATAATTTTGTTAAATTTAAAATAGAAAAATTATTTTAATAAGTATAAACATTTAAGTTTTCATATATTTGATCTATTTGCATAGCTTTTATATCACTGACACACTATAACAAAAAAAAGGAATTATTTCAATCAGTAAAGTTATCTAAATTAGTAACAGGTAGTATTGAATTAGGTACTGTAGGTACTATACAAATGGAATATAAAACCAAGGTACATGCCTTTAATTTTGAAAATATTCAAACCCAACATGTATGATTATGTTTCAAGATGTGCCTATACCTGACCATCACAGTAATGCCATAAGGTCACAGCTTCTCTGAGACTCAGGTGTCCATCAGATCTCTCACCTAACCACAAGCCCTCACAGAGGTCAATATGGTACTTACAGATCAGGAGAGAAGACGAATGAGGACATTCCTGGCTTTCTTTCAAGCACTCCACCAGAAGACATCCAGGATGCCTCTGACTCTCAGAAAGGAAACATGAGCCCAGACATCCAACTTGACGCCAGCTTGCAGCAGCTACTCCTTCAGGATGGACCATCCAATGAGACATTTAGCATGTGTCAGTCAAATGCCCCAAACTTAGGGCAACATAAATTAAAAATAAGTCACAGATGGTGGGCTTCTTGAACATAGAAACAATGTCTTATTCAACTAAGTATCTTTATTGCCTGGTTAAATTCCTGTTTCACCGTAGTTAGTGAATGTTAGCCACTAAATCTATGCATGAATAAATTTTTCCAAGCCTCAAACATCAGAAAACCATCAGAGAAATGGGGGAGGGGTATGTTAGTGTTGCTGCTAAGAAGACAACTTTGTAGGAGGATGGATAAGTAGGATTTGGTCCCAAAGATCTGGAGCAAATGCTGGCAAAGAATTTGTTGTGAATTTACTTGCATTGTTCAGTACCTGTATTATCTGATATGTTTGATAACAAAACCTGACACAGCCACTGCCTAGGATAAGGAGACTCAAGACAGCTAAAATAAGAAGGATACACACAACACAGAGTGTAACTTGATGGGTAAGCAGCTCACAGGTGATCTCCTCTCACATCCTTCACATAATAATTGTGCCCCTTTGGGATAAAGAGAATTCTTTGGAGGCTAACAGTTGAGCTATTTCTTTTCTGTAGAGGAGGAGAGCATGTATGTACCATGCATGTTCTCCATAAAACCATGCATGTGTCTGTGGATACCTGGTTGGCCCCCAGAGCACCTATGAGAGAGAATTAGACTAATGATTACTATTAGAAGTATTATTACCAGCCCGGTGCCCAGCACCGTGGTATGTCTAGTAATTGAATTGAATGATGATCATAAAAAAATGTTTAGTTCCATATAATAGATGGGGAAAAAAACATATAAATAGATATAGAAAAGTAAAAGAAGAGCTTTTTTAGAGGTATAGACCTTTATCAGTGTTAATAAGAAATCAATAGGGTGCCATTGGATGCCATATTCTGTGCAGGCTAAATATATATCAAATGTAGACCTTCTAGTAACCTTCTTTCAAAACTAAATGAGTATAATTGGAATAATTGCAACATCTAGAGAAATTTAAAAGTACACTGAAATGTATATAATTACAGAAAAAGATGCTTAAAAGCTTCCATGGCCATCACTACAATGCCCCAAACCCTTTCTCAGTTGAAAGGCAATAACGATGTCTTCACCAATTGCTATTTCTATGTTCCCCAGGGATGCACAACACTGGCAAAGCCGCCAGGCCACACATTTGCTTCCAACATCATAGAGAGACAGCATTTATAAGCGACAGAAAGAATGTGAGGGAACAGAACCGCGTTAGAAAAGAGCACAAAGAGGATCATGTCTCAGTGGACCATCTGAGGCTTACCACCATTCTATCGACTAGATCCTCAGCAAGCTGATAACGAAGAGCCCTTAATGAGCTTACCACCTCTGGCTTGTGTCGGCGCAGCATGCAATCGTCTAAATGACACCACAACAATGCTAGAGCACACATTAAGCACTTATTGTAATAGTCGAACTGCTGAGCGGGAGACCTGGAAGGAGACAGAGCAAGAAAAATTAAGGGTGTCTACAACTGCGTGTGCACACTCTTATCAAGCCACAGTGTGGGCTCCAACGACCTATGGAGTGATTACAGCAGGGAATCAATGTACCAAAAGGTTGCTGGTGGAATCTATTTTTAGGTTAAAAAAAAAAACGTATTAGACCAAGAGTGAACCCCAATGTATACGATGGACTTTATTGACAATGAGATATCAAGGTAGAGCCATTGACTATAACAAATGAACCATTCTGGTGCAGGATGTTGGTAATAGGGAGGCTTGCATGTCGGAGGGAGGGAATATATGGGTAATCTCTGCACCTTCTGCTCAGTTTGGCTGTGAACCTAAAACTGTCATTAAAAAGTAAATAAATAAATAAAATCCGGAGGGGAGGGGGGGAATGTATTATAGTCCCTGCAGCAAATACAGTGATCTGACACATAATTCAGTCTTATTCAGTGAAGAGCTAAAAGGGCATAGTGTCAAAGGTCTGCATGTAGCTCTGACTTAAACCATCTTAACTGTGACTCCAAAGAAAGTGACTCCAAAATTTTTCCTATTAATATATTTCCAAGCTTCATAGTCTTATATTTTTAACCATTGAAATCTTGAAAAAGTAGCTGACTTTTTCATTATTGCCATGGCTCTAGATCCTAACTGCTCTGTATTATTTTCATATTGCTGCTGTAACAAATTACCAACAAACTTATTGTCTAAAACAATACTAATCTGTTATCTCACAGTTTTGTAGGTCAGAAGTCTGATATGGGTCTCAGAAGACTAAAGTCAAGGTGTCAGTAGGCTGTGTTTTATTCTGGAGGCTCTAGAAGAGAATGTTTTCTTTCTCATTCAGGTTGACAGAATTCCTTGCACTTATAAGGCTAAGGTCCCCATTTTCTTCATGGCTGTAAACTGAGAACTATTTCCAGCTTCTAGAGGTCATCACATTCCTTGGCACATGGCCCCTTCCTCCATCTTCATGGTGATGCCATGTTTCTGACCCACTTTTTCTCCCCCATCTTTCACTTACAAGGACTCATGTGATTGGATTGGGCCCATCAGGATAATCTCCCCAACTTAAGGTTCGTATCTTAATCATAACTACAAAGTCTCTCTGCCATTATACTTGGATATTTCTTCTGCCTGGAATAAGTTTGTCTCTCCACTGACTGAAACTAGCTTCTGTGCCCCCAGCATCACCAAGAAGTCTTCCCCATTCCTTCAAAAAGGTCGTTGCTCCTTAATCCAGGAAGTAGAGCAGGTACATCTTTGGGGCACCACATTCTGCCTAGGGTACCCTTAACCTATTAATTATGGCCCTGCGTCCACAATGCTTCTGGAACTACCTCCACTGAAATCATCTTGAATATTTAGATACTACATCTACCTCATCCTTATGTGACCATTCTGTAGTGTTTGACATTGACATGACCTATTTCTTAAAGTACTTGGCTTCTACTTGCTATAATACTACCTGCTGTTTTCCTCCTACCCCTTGGGCCATCCCTTATTGAATCCTTAATTCATTTCTCTGCTTCTTTCTCTGAGTAGTGTGGCTTCACCTACACATCTCAGGTCTGCACCAGCAATTCTAGACCCTGGTTCTAAATCATAACTGTCTTCTGAGCAACTCTGTTTGAATGACCTACAGGCTCCTTTTTACCCCCAGCCTGACTACTTCTTCTTCCTGCATTACGTGTCTCATCATGACAGTACCAAACCTCACTCTTTTGTGACTGATTCTTAGGAGTTATTCTCTCTTTCTTCTACCTCTACCTTATACCCTACAACCCACTCAATCATCAAGTCTTGTCTGTCTTACCTCCTGAATAGCTCTTGAATCCACCTCATCCTCTCTATTCTTGCTGGTACTGCTAATATTCAGGCCAGTCCCTAGATTATTGCAGCAGTCTCCCATCCTTGTGTTCAGTTCCACCTACTTCCAGCCGCTCTTCACAGTCACTAAACACAGATATAGTCTTGTCACCACTCTGTTTGAAAACATTAGTTGTTGCCCATTGCCTAACAGCATCAAATCTAGCCCACAGTAAACACACACACACACACACACACACACACACACACACACACACACCCCTAGCCTCACACTGGGTGCTAGGCTTATCACCAGCCCTCCTCCCACTTGCTATTCATATTCACTGAATTGTCTGCAGACCAGCAACATCGGTATCACCCGGGAGCATGTTAGAAGTAGAGAATCTGTGTGTGTGTGTGTGTGTGTGTGTGTGTGTGTGTGTGTGTGTGTGTGTTTACTGTGGGCTAGATTTGGCCCCACCTCATATCTATTTAATCAGAACCTTCATTTTAGTGAGATTTCTATTCAAATTCTACATCCATTAAGTGCTCTACAGGTGTGCTCTCCAGAGTTTTTCAAGTATGGAAACATCATTTATAAATTCTCTTTATTTTCATGGGCAATCTCCTCCATCTTAATTTGAATTTTTGCACATATTTTATAAATCACTGACCATTTTAACAAATCATCCCTACCTTTCATGTCCCTGTGCTTTTGCTTACACTATGTCCTCTGCCTGAAATAATCTTCCCTCTCTCCAGCGACCTAAACTAGCCTCTGCGTCCTCCAGCATCACCAAGAAGCCTTCCCCATCCCTTTGAAGAGGTCATTTCTCTCACCTCCACACTCTTATAGACATTCTTATTGAACTGTTTTTGTTTGCAGGTTCATCTTCCTTATTAGTTTGTGGGATGAGAAGCATGTCGTTCTCTATCTGTGTGTCCCCAGTGTATAGCAAAGTGATATTTTCTAAGCCAAACAAATGAATATCTTAAAAAATTTCTGCCATATTTTAATTACTTTTCTATTTTTCATGTCTCTGTTCAAAATAAAAGAGTTGTTTTCTAATATCTTTCCTAAGATCATATATTCTGGCTGATTTCTAGTTGGCATCACACCAGCTGAACAGAGAGCTGAAAAGTAGACAAGGTTTGATCCTCACCCACCCATAACTAATCCAGAGCATTTCAGATCTGCACCCCACCTTTTTTAGCTCTGTGCCTATCTGATGTAAATATATGCTACAATGGAGAAAGACAGATGCCTAGAATCACATGTTCAGTATCTTTTGCTTTGTACAGACTTTGAATTTAATAAATACTTCAAGACCATATTCATGCCAACAGTGTAATCCATATGAGCAAAGCCCTCATTTCAAAGAAAATAATTTTCTTTTTCTGCTCAATGGTAATATTGGCTGATTCTGACCCTAACTGGTAAACTACTAAAGGGTATGAAGCTCATTAGTGGCACAGTCTGACATCTGAAAACATAGTTGCAGCTAATAAATTTTTCTCTAAATCATTTACAACAGAGTTTGGTATGTTCAAGGATGTCAAAGAGACAATCGGATTAAATCCACTTCTTCATGTGCAATCTTGTGCCCTATCTACCCACAAGGTTACTGTGAGGATCTAATGAGATAATACACATTAAGAAATTAGATTTTTTACAACTCTATACAAATGAATGGCATTGTCATTTAATAGCATCAATATTTTTTAATGACTCCTCAGATTTACTTCTTCAGGCAAGCAGTTGCAAACTTTCCCCCTCACCCTGAATTTGAGGGGATATCTACATATAATAATTCTCTGAAGAGCACAGGGCAACTTTTTATAGATTATACCTATGCACTTTGCTTATTGACTTTAATCAGGATTTGAATAAATTACACACCTTTTCCTCCCTGAAATTTCATGTATCTGACACTGTATACAATTAGACTTAAAGTTAAGGTGATATAATTTCCTATTGTTCTAATACTCTTTGTCTACTGTAATATATTATCTGCTTCTAACAAGATAGGTGTATACTTTTTCATATGGTGAGAGTAGGCAGGTAGAAGCTGGAAAAGGACAGAAAATAATAAGAGATGGAGACAGTACTGGTTCTCACTTAGGCTCTACCGATATCTATTTTATGGCTATTTCTTTCAACTATTCAATACAGTAAAATATTGGTAAAATCCATTCAAAATTGAATTTAGCAAACTTTATCCACTACCAGTGCTAAACTGTGCCAGATTCCATGAACTGAAATAGGTAACTAAAATATATAAATATTTTATATTTATATATCTAAATAACCAAAAACTAATTAAATAATTAAAACAGAAAACATGAGACAGAAAAATGACACATCCTAGAGTTAACAAATATCACTAGGACAAGAGAGAGAGGGATTAATTTAGACTTAAAGAACAAGAAAGCTCTCTCAGAGTAGGTGAACTTTGACCAGGGCCCTACAGGAACCGAGAATGAGGTAGGAAGAAATGGAAATAGATTCCCACGAGAAGCAACAGTGGAGTAAAGGCAGACATGGGTGTGGCAAAGAATAATTACCATACAGAGGAGCAAATTACAGCATGCTGTTCAGTGGGTCTATTATACACAACAAACAGGCTTTGTTAGGAATGGAAAATGAGTAACTGGTTATATTTGTTTCGTGTCTTTTTTTTTAATTTAGTCAGATTAACTGATACATAATTTACATATAGTAAAATCTTTTCTAATGTACTTATTTTAACATCTAGAATGGGCCCAATGCCTAGCAGAAAGCCTTGCACATTACAGATATTCAACAGATATTGGAATAGGGGATGAATGCTCTGCTGTCAACATGATATTATATGATTTCATAAACCGTCTCCTTTTTCATAAGACTTTTTTGTAAGCCGCTGAGTTCACATGCTAGGTAATATTAATGTCTATTTTGATAGATGTCTGATTTTGAAAGGGTCCTTCATTTCACCAACTTTTCATTCTTTATTGAGAAATTATTGTAACAATATCAACTCTCTCTTGAGTCTCAGGGCATTTGGTTTGAAAATAGTTATAGAATCCTAAATGAAATGGGAGGCAGGACATTTGATATTATTTCTCACTTTGTGATGAATAGACAACATTTTCTAACTGTACTTTGTGAAAAGAGGAGAATGGATTTTATTGGGGAGTATATTAGACTGAGAAGAAAAGAGACAGCAGTCACGTTTTCTTGCTTGAAGCCCATTTCACATTCATTCTCTCCACTTATGCTCACAAATCCAAGGTAGGTATTATTTGCCTAATTTGATAGATAAGGAAAAGGACTTGAGAGCTGAGTGACCTGTGCAAGGTCACAGGCATAGGTGGGTATATAAGCAGCAGACATGGGACTAAAACTAAAACTCAAACTTTAGTGTAGTGAGTGCTCTTTAAGAGCAATCACAAGATACTTTTTAATTAAGGTAAAAAGAGTTGAAATCACCTTTCAGGCACTACCTTTGATAACTGTAACCATCAAGGCTCAGTTTTAGGAAACAGAAAACACTCTAGCTATTTTAAAGAGAAAGGGCTTTAATACAGGGAAATCAGTCATTATAAAATTGTTGGAAGGGCTGGGAGGACAGCTGTTATTTGACTCTCCAGGAATAACTTATAGTATTACACAGCTGACCTGGCCACAAGGGGAGCAGTTCCCGCTAACCCTAACAGAAGATGGAGAATCAGTGGGCTGCCACAGAGACAGCTGAGTTCCAGAACACAGCCCCAGAGCTGTGGGATCTGGAAACTATCAGCATGCTGCTGCAATCGCCTCTCTTCTCACGTGAAGCTGGAGACTATGCAATAGAATTTTGCTACAGAAAAACACAGTGCCTTTATAAGACTTTGCTTGATAGCAATAGTAGCCAAAGCTGCAGAAAACTGATATTTTGTCATATTTCCCCTTTTCAAATCTTGCATGAGTGCATATAATTGGTGAACTCTACTTTATATCCATAATGTTAGCTGCAAGGGACTCTGGAAGATATATAGTTGAAACAGATGCCAATTTACTATACCAATCTACTATACCTATGACAGGTAAATTCTAACACACTAACAGAGGCTCCCAAAAGAGATTAGAAACAAGATTCTAAGGGTTCTATTTTAGAGGCAGACATCACAGGTGATCTGTATCCAGGTGCAATGTGTGGTTGCACAGGTTGTACACTCCTCAGAATAGTGAAGGAGTGAATTCCTTAGATTGTGCACTATTCATGGACTGTGAGAAAAATGGCCCAGGAGTTGTCTGTGCCAGACTTCTCAGTGGCTATCTGTATAAGAGCAGGGCTTAGTTATTCCTTTGATGCAAAGGGAAAGCCACATATGTGACTACTTTAGGAAATTAGTTAGAAATGGAGACTCACCTAGAATGCTGAGGTTATAGCTAATAGAGAAAAGTCAATTAGAGGTCAAGAGTGACTTGAGGGACTGATGGCTGAGGGACCTGCCCAGAAATGTAGGTCAGATGTTTTCATCAAGCATTCTTAATTAAACTTTAGCATGAATATACCAAAGACTGGAAATACGTTATAATCTGGGATAGTCAAAATCAATTATGCTTTACTAAAAAGTCTTTGAAGTGACTTTGAATTATGTAAAATTAAAAATAAAAACATATTCTCTTTCTCACACATTAGACTCCAAACACACACACACACACGCACATACAGACACACACACACACACACACACACACACACACTGTGTTGGGTCCCTTTTTATTTTATTATTTTCATTGTTCCTCATTTATTTGTCTTTATGATTTTTCTCTCCAGCTAAACCCAGAATATTGGTGCTGGCTTTCCAACTTCAATAAAGACATTGAGAAACTAGACCATATCCAGAAGAGAGCAATTAAAACAGAGACAGGTCTCGACCCAATGGCATGGGACTATTAGCCTTGAGAGAAAAGTCTTACATAGCCGAAGTTCCATCATTATTGAAGAGGAAAGTAATTTGTTCTGTGTGGCTCCAGAGGGAGGAACCTGGATAAATGACTCAAAGTTACAGAAAGGGGGATTTAGCTCAGTGTAATCATTAGATCTGACAGTGAATAAAACAATCTTAGGTGTCTCCTGGGGTATGAAGTCTCACCTCTGATTACAGTTATTTCTTGTCACCTGTATCTGTTGCACAAACTGATTGGATCATATGCCATTCTCTCCCACTGGCCTTGAAACGACTCCAGGACTCAGAGTTCATACACTTCCATCTCTCTCTAACTCATACCACAGTGCATGGCATATAGTAGGCACTAAATACAACCTCAATGAAAAGATGAACAAGACTAAGGGCCACAAATAACAACAGGTTTCAAGTAAAAGCTAGTGAGGAGTGAAGGCAATTACACAAGTTTGGGCATAGATGCCATTTTGCCTTCTTAGCACTCATCAAAATCCACAAAAAAAGGCTATTTATTTTGGACAGGAGAAAGTGGTAGAATAGCTCCTACATATAGAGGGCCTTTTGTTTCCAGATCTTCAGACAATCCCTGTACATGATCTCACTCATCCTACTTCTGCCCTGGGAAGAAGCAGGCACTACCAAAGGCACACCAACCAGCCTGTTTGGACAGGAGTGTGCCGAATGGCTCCTTTCTGGCAAGCAGCCACATTAGCAGCCAGGAAAAGACTGTCTTTCAACCCCGGTGACATCATGAGATGACTTGAAACTGTGTCAGTACCTTCTCCTTGATACTTGTGACTCACTGGTTAATATTGGAATATGTATCGCTAATCAGAAATTAGTGCTCTGTGACTCAGTGCTGGGCCGAATCAGTGAGGCCTAATGAGTCCATGCAACAACAGTGTATGTGTTTTCGATTCAGCACAAGGTGTTGAAATGAGCCTCATCTCCTACCACCCCACCCCCACTCCCACTAGCCCCTAAAAGGCCTAGGATTGTCATTCCAGTTTGACTGCTACTGAAGTGCATCATCTGCTAGTCAGCACTCGCCTGCCACCTTATTTATGACACTCCTGGAATGAAGCTAACAGTCCTTGCCTTGGCTTCAACCCCCTTCAATGCCAGCTCACAGTGTGTGCCTCTCCAGTGCCTCTCCAGCGCCTCTCAGATTTAGCAAATAAGTTCAACAGGCACAATTGTCTCACCTTCCAATCTTGCCTGCTTAATATTCCAGGATCCAGCTTGCAACTTTCCACTTCTACAGTAGTGAGTCTAGTGGCCCCAAACTGCGTATTCATGGGTGTAGATGAGAAAGGTTTCTCTGTTTATTCACAGGAAGAGTATTCATACCTTTTGACTTCCTGTTTTTAATGAACCAAGTAAAAGAAAAAGAAGTGTTTTCTTTTTAAATATAATTGTAATTGTCCCAAAATAACAAATTATTAAAAAAGCAAATGGAAGCTGTGCATTCATTAAGGACCAGTCACTGCAACCATCTTCAAGTCAAGGTACCGGGGACCACCACATGACACATAGCTAATGTTGGAGCAGCCATGATTCTTGGGACATAAGACATGACTATTTTTAAGAGAGGAAATGAAGAAGGGTGTCTTTAACTGAAACCCAAATAGGTAAAATGTGTATAAAGTGTGTCAGTGGGATGGAAAATGGACCGTGAAGAACCGAAAAGCTATAAGTCCTGTTCCAGCAGATGGGTGCTTTCTCTCAGCACCAACCAAAGGACTGGCAGAGGAGAGGACCTAGCTCACATTCAAAAGTGGTCAGAGAATGGGCATGAAAACTGCAATCTCCAGTAACCTTAGGTTGACACAGCTGCCATCTATCTACACAGCATCAATTACTTAAAAGAGGCAAGGAAATAGAGACAAGGGCTGTCTGTGTCCTACATTGTAAGCACAATTGAGAAAAATGATGAGGGAACCAGAGCTAGAAGTGACAAGGCCCTGCCCAGCCACAAGAAAGGCAAAGGAACCAACATCCCAGCATACCTTCACCCACTCAAGCTCTACCCAAGAGGTGTACTGGCGGCACCCAGACGAGAGTGCTTGGTCTATTTGTGCTTACAGTGTTTCTCCTTACAGAGCTCTGGCCACCCTCAGAAATGTTGTAAATATTCAATTAAGTGAGCCCCGCACACAGTAGGTGTTCAACAAGTAACAGCCCCCTTTCCTCTAGGAAGACTTCATTTCACAGCTCTTACAAAAATGCCCCTCAGTAACTATAATCTGGCTGTGCTGCTGATTAACTGGGTAGCCTCGTGCAAACTACTTTAATTACCTCGACCTGTTTCCTTTCCTGCCTTATTGGGCTGTTGTGATGAACTTACTTAATTTATGTAAGACAAAGCCCCACCCATAGTAAGCATTCATAATAAATTAATATTTTTATTCTGTGACCCTTCAGACTGGGTTTGTGCTCCATTATTGCACCATTTATAATAGTTGGTTTGTATTTGTCTGCCCATACACACAGGCCTGCGAATTTCAAGGGCAAGAGCTATTTCTTACTCATTTCTATATTCCCAGCACATAACACGAGGATTGGAATCTAGCAGGTGTTAAAGAAATGGACATCACCTAGAGTGCTTGACATCCAGAGCATTGTACACAGAGCAAATGGATGGCAGTGACAAAAAGCATGCCTTTCATTGCTGCCTGTTGCCAGCTCTTTGTTCCTAGCCTCCGGTTGTTCTTTTTCTTAGTCTTATGAGAGGTGCGTTGGACTGAAAAGTTTAGGCTCAGTATTTATCAATGTGTGGGACCCTGCCCCAGATGTTCCAGATCAGAGCTATGGGGTTGGCATCCTGGAATCCACAGTTTAACATACAGCCCAGATGATTCTGATACCTCAGGACAGTTGGAGAAACAGCCACTAGGTTGGCCTGCGTGCAACAAGCAAATACTAGCAGGCCACAGGTTGCCTCTGAATCAGAAATGCAAACTTTTCTTTCCAACTTCTACAAAAGGAAAGCAGTGATTCTCACACCTGCAAGACGAAGGGTGATGACACAAGGTCTCAACAGATGACATCTGCTTGGAGAGATAATCATCTGGTCAGCAATGTCAGAGAATGTAGCACTTCTTTTCTCAAATTCTGCTGATTCTGTCAAACCCACAACTCTCTAGTACCCAGTCCAGAGGCGAGAGTTCCTTTCCAGTCATTCGGAGAGGAAGAGGGACTCAGCATCTGATCTGCCCCTACTGTGTGACAGGCTCTATACTGGGGAGCACATAAGAGAAGGACAATTTAATATCACTTGAATTTAGTCAGACCTAAATTCCATATTCCCTCAGGGTGGATTTTTTTTTTCCTGAAGAACACAGAGCATTAAAATTAAAAACTACTAGTTAATAGCTGCATTACAGGTTTTGTTTCCATTAAAGCAAGGGGGATTTGTACCTGTCAACTAAGACCACATTCATGTAAAATGCATCATTAAAGCAAGTGAAGCCTCATGCTCCACGCAGATGAATCACCACAGCAACAGTGAGCACAGATGCTCGGAAAATGGACAATGTGAATTGCCAAGACGCTTATTAAGTTCTTAGTTGATTTTTATCTAAAATGTCTTGGTCCACAGCATTGCAATGGAGAGAGCCGCTGACTGCAGAATGGATGGCTGGAGACTAACGATGCATGTTTTTGTGTGGGGCAGCCACTGGGGAAAGACAGAATAAAGTGTCCACTCAGCTCAAATAGATTTCCAGCAAAGGCACCTCAGGCACCTTGGATCTGGGAGATGTCATGTGGACCATGGACAAACGCCTACATAAACCTTTCATCTGAACTTTTACTCTAGGCACAAATAGTGCTTTGCTCTATGCTCCCAGCTCAAGCGAGAGCAGAGAAACCAGGGCCAGAGTCAGCTCTGTGCTGATAGCACAGCCCAAGTACTGCCCGGAGCTGCCTTTTCTAAGGCCACACTCAGTCCCAGGCACTGTCCATCCCATACAGGGAGCTTGTCTCAGCCAGTAGATCCGAGCTCTGCCTTTTCTTCCAGTGCAAGATTGTCAGAAGGTGATATGAAACAAATAGCTATCTGGAAGGATCCAGCTGACTTCAGAGTACCAGGTTGTGACTAGGATGGGAAGTAATCATCTAGCAGGGTAATTGTGTCAATGGTCAATTCCTCAAGGGTTGACACCCAGAATAGGGAATCACTAAGGCTCGCCTCTTCTCTTTCCTATCAATTCTCTTCAGAACAACTTACTGTTATTATCATCTTCAACAAAGGGCTAAAAGAAGCAGGAAAATGAATGTTTTTGAGCTTCTGTCACTTACCCTGAGAAAAGATTTAAAGAAGATTAAAATGACCAAATAAGATGTGGGTTTTATGAATCCATGCTTCCTGTAATGGTTGTCTTCATGGATAATGAAAACAAACTGGTAGTAGGATTCCTTCCTGTTACTTCTTCTAAGTCAGGGTTCCCTAACCCCTGGCTATGGACTGGTATTGGTCTGTGGCCTGTTAGAAAGTGGGCCACACAGAAGGAAATGAGTGGCTGGGGAGTGAGAGAAGCTTCGTCTGTATTTGTGGCCACTTCCCAGAGCTAGCATCACCACCTCAGCTCCACCTCATATCATCAGGCACTGGATTCTCATAGGAGCCCCAGTCCCTGGTGCCAGAAAGGCTGGGAACCACTGCGGTCTAAGTGGCTCCTTTAGAAGCTTTCCTAATGTCATAGTTCTGGCTTTTCCTCTGCTTTCTTTCACTTCTTATGCATTGCTCCCCAGGTTCTGCCTTTTGTTCTTTGATGTTCCTATAACCCCCTTTTATGACCTGTATAATAATGATTATCTAATTGTCTGACTCTCACTAAAGACTTCGTGCCATGAGGAAAAAGGCTATATCTGTATTGTTTCGTCACTAGTTTGTGTCTGGAATATATAGTTGAAAAGCAATAAATATTTGTTGGGTGAATAACTGAATGAAGATAATAACCAATATATAAACAAACATAGGACCAAAATATTTGCATGTTGTATCCTGCTCAGGTGTACAGTTCAAATATCTGTGAGAAGTAAATGGAGAATAGTGTTGTTTGTAATTTAAAGATGCAAAAGGCAAGCCAAGGAAAAGTGAAGACAAGAGATAAGATGGGTATAAAGTCTTATCTTCTGGGGGTGGTCAGGAACATACACAATTTCAATGTAGCACCATCCTTCACACATGGCTTTCAATGTTTTCTAAGTGTTTTTCACAGATGTTATTTTGTTTTATCTTCATGATAACCCTGTGAATAAGAGCAAGCCCATACTGTTATCCTCGTTTGATAGATAAGATAATAGAAGCAGAGAAGCTTGATGCTTTCCTTCAAGACAGTAGAGAGTGAGTAGTAATAGGCAGTAGAGCCAGGGTTACAAATGCCTAGGCTGGTCCTGTTTCACCAGCCCACAGCGGAGGTGGATGGGCACCTGAACCCTGAGATGAAGACCATCAGGGGCTGCCTCCAGAAGGAAGAAATCAATAGGGGCAGAGTCTTCCCAAGAGGGAATAATCCAAATGTCAGCTCAGAAACATCCTCATGAGACAAACACTTGAAGCCAACAACTCTCCAGGCTGCTGCCCCTCTTCACTTCTGCCGCTCTCTGCACCCAAATTCTGGCCCTCTAGACTTCTGTCATCTATCACACTCCCATCCAGTACTTCTCTTTGCTTCTACCCTGTAACCTGCCCCCACCTCTGTTCTCTCAGCCTACCCATCCAGCCATGTCCTCTGACCCTAATAAAATAACTAGAAACCACCTCAGGTTTCCTGATCTCTCAGGATCCTCCTGACTTCACTTGCCCACCCATCCTAGTGAACCTCTTCAGTCACTCTCTTGTCATAATCCTCTAATCTTTGACTTCCTTATCTTCCATTTCAGCCTCTCTAAAAAAAAAAATCCCCAATCCCACCATCTTGCTCCTCTGCTCTTCTATCCAGAGAATATTCACACCAATGAGAAGGTAAAGGTAGGAGTCATTACAAATTTATTGTCTCTAATCAGCCCAGCAATCCTTCCCCATGTTCCTTATCCCTTCCTTCTTCCATTTCCCTAAACTGTGAGCCAAACTTTCACCTCCGTCTTTGAATCTCCATACTCTCTCCTGTTCCACTAATGATGAGGCCATCAGCTAAGAGTATTCTATTTCTATGGACAGCTTTTTCTTAGATCTCTCACCAGCTCTCCACACAGTGGACCACAGCCCCCTTCTTTAAGAATCTCCTCTGTGAGCTTTGGAAAACCACCCTTTTCTGGCTCCCTTCTCTCCTCACTGGCCACCTCTTTTAAGCCTCTCCTGCTTCCTCCTTTTCTACCTGTCAGAATAGTAACACTCCTTGGGGCTTGGTACTGGGGTCCCTCCTTCTTCTCTCTAAGTGTCTTGTCCATGACTTTAAATCTCTATCATGACTGCCAAATTTCTATTTTCACACTTCTCTGCCTCCTGAGCTCCTATACCCACTTGCCTACTTACATGTATGTTTGGGTATTTCATATGCACATCAAGTTATGTACAAAACTTGTTTTGATATGTCCCTCAAAACTTGATCTTCCCCAGTCTTCCCCAACTGATTAATTGATACCACCATCCACACAAATGATAAAGATAGAAATCTGGAAGTCATCCTCTATCCCTCCCTTTCTTTCAATCCCCACATCCAACCTACTGCCAACCCTGTTGAGTCCACTCTCCAAAATTTACATTCAAATCCATCCATTTTTCTATATCTACTATCATCACTGAAACATCTCTCATCAGAACAACTGAAAGAGATTCCTTAATGGGATTCCCATTCCTCCACAACCCTCTCTTCCTGCCTCCTCTCCATACAACAACCAGCACGAGCTTTAGAAAACATACACGTCATTCCTCTACTTAGCATCTTTCAATAGCTTCCTGTTGTACTTAGAAGAGAATACAAACATGCTGCAATAGTCTTGAGAGATAGACAATGCGGTCCATGCTGAACTCTCCAAGCTCCCCTCATCACCACCCGCCCTGCCCCTACATGCACACACTGTGCTGCAGTCACACTGGACTTCTGACAGTTCCAGTACATGCAGAGCTGCCTCCCCAACAAAGACTTTGTGCTTACTCTTTGTTCTACCTGGAACTCTCTTCCATAGTTATTTGCAAATCTGGCTTCTTATCCACTGGGTTTTTACCATTCCCCCAAAATGCCCTTCCTCACCTCATTTTCAAAGTTATTCCATATTCTAGGACAATTTTGGCATATAATCATTGTGACATACAACAACTTGAAATAATTTAATGACTCCCACAAGAAAAATTTATATCTGACTCCTGTAATAGTCCAGTGGCTCAAGGTTGGGTAGAAAAAGGCTAGAAGTACGAGGAATATTGCTCATCATATTCAGACACCCAGACTGAAGGAGGTTCTGTTGTCATTTCCATGTAGTTTCCAAAGTCTCCTTCAGTGTCATCATCCCATCAGTCAGACAGATGAGTCTAGAGGGAAGTGCATGGGAGTTCTAATAAGTGGCACACACCATTTCCACTCACATTCCATTGGCTGGTACTTAATCATAGGATTGTATTTAATGGCAAAGGAGACTGAGAATGTTGTCCAGCTGTGTATGAGGAAGAAAGAAAAATGGTTTGGTGAACAGCTTCCCAGACTTTGCCAAGTCATCCATTTTTCTGCCCTCATGTTTCATAGAAAAGTCTCTTTCTTCCTTTCTAAGGCCAAACCTATCTCTGCTTTGGATCTCATCTCTCCCCACCTCCTCATGTTTCTTTTTTTCTTTCTAAATTTCCCTTACCAGTTTTGTATTTTTTAACTTTTTCCTCTGACTTGGGTTCCTTCTTCAAATTACATCTTTCACTTGCTAAAGCCACAGACAAGTTCCATATTAGCACATCCAATGTCTTTATCTTTCTTGAACACCATGGAAGCTGACACTGTGGGCCTCTCCCCTCTATTCTACTCCTTTCCCTCATCTATAGTAATAACACTTTCTATTGGTGCTATGCGTCCCTTCTTGCTCCTACCTCCATGAATATTTCATCCCTGTATACTTCGTGTTTCCTTTGCTTTCTTTTACTTCTTATACAATGCTCCCCAGGTTCTGCCTTTTGCTCTTTTTCACCATCCCATGTTGACTTCATCTACCACCACAGCATCAACTATTATTAATACTCATTGACTTCCAAATCCATAACTCTCAATAAGAACTCCTTGCTACGTTCCAGCCAGTATGTCCAATTGCCACGAGGTCATCTGTATTGAGCTTTCTTTAAGTACCTCACCTTGTTCCCTGGAGGATTTGAGACAGGTTGCAAAGTATATACTTTGATGAAGGTTTTAAATATCAAAGGGGAAATGTAGGTTGAAAAATCATAAAATCAGAGACAGTCCATGCAATATGTATAGGGATTACTGTACAAGTTGTGCTACCTCTTTATATCAGTAACAAGTTGCCAGATTCCTCACATCCATTAGATAAAAACAAACCAGTTATCAAGAGAAGCACATTCTTTTTTCTCTTCAAACGCTAAAAACAACTTGATAAAGAGATTCTGACTATGTAGTATTTTGGATTTTTTGGAGAAAGTCCTTGACACCATCCCTATCCTAGAATCAACAACAGGTTTCACCCAGAAGTGACTTACAATTTTATTCTATGAAGCTGAGACATAACACCAAAGCATAATTCAATAACATGAGCGTTTGAGAGTCTAAAACAATACAACCCTAGCATGCAACTATCTGATGGTCTGGCTTGATGCAAGTAAAGACTTGAATAGCAAAGGAAATAGATTTGCTGCAAATTATTCAAGAATATCTCATATATTTTTTCACACAACCAAGTTCTTCATAGATTAGATAAGGCTACTAGGTTTCAGTAACTAGCCATAGCCTAAAGTGTAGACCATCAGTGATGTTGACAATTAAGGCACAGATATATAGGTCTTGACAATAAGAGGATATTGTCCTCTTAAGAAAATATAGACACTTAATCAATACTGTCTTTATGGGGTCTGCTCCTGAATATTCGTCAAACATTTCAAACTCAACCTGTCCGAAACTCATTCACCTGAATGTGCGTGTAATCCTGTCATCTTGAAACATATATGGAAAGAAATATTTTCAACACATATATTTGACAAGAGATTAATATTCAAAGTATGTAAAGAACTCCTGCAACTCCATAAGTAGAAAACCAACTAAATAAAATTGGCAAAAGACTTGAAAAGACATTTCTTGAAAAAAAACAAAAAAGAGTCATCCTGAAGCACTGCTCACAAAGTGGGCTCCGTGAAAAACTAGTTCAATAAAGGCCTCAAGGTACAAGGCAAGGAATTTGAACTTTGTTCAAAAATCACTAAATAATTTTAAGCAAGGATTGATATGCTCAGCTTTTAATTTAGGAAGATAACTTTAGATGTTAATAAATGTTCTGTGGGGAAAAAAAATGGTCCTATAGTCAAAGATGTTTAGAAAACCTAAATCGGCTTATCAGGAATCTTTGCTGCTGTATCCCTCACAATGATGTTTTGCAGGTGGACTCTAAAAGAAGGCAAGATAAGAAGTGCAGTTGGTCAAGGATCCCATTATTTGAGGAATATACCAGAGAGACACTTCCTGGTGAACATAGTAAAGAATCTTTTCCTTGACTGCCCTCTTGTACCCTCCCAACCACATTCAATCAGTCACCCTGTCTCAAAATGTCATTCCCAAATGCACTTTCTATTCTATCCATTCTCTTGGTGCTTTTTGGTTTAGCCTCATACGTGGTTTTCTGCCTCTCATCTAGCCCACATCTGCCGGAGGGAGGAATCTCTGGTGCAAATCTGATCACTTCACTTCCTCTCAAGAGTTTTCAAAAAAAGGAAGGATTAAGTTTAAATTCCTTTGTATAACCACAAGGCACTTCCTTATCTAAAGTCTTACTCTCTCTTTCCTGTCTCATCTCTTCAGATTCAAAAGGCTACCTGTGCTTTCTCAATGGGTTACTTCATCAGGCTAAGCTTTTGCATGAGGTGCTCTCTCTCTATAAAATGCCCTTGCTCCTCTCCCCGACCCCCATGCCATTCATCCATTAATCCCACTTATGTTTCAGAGCAGTTCAAACTCTCCAGGCAGTATGAACTACCCCTAGAAACATTCCAGGTAGGAGTTCGATTCCCTCCTCCTCACACACTTCTACCTACAGCACCTACCTCTCTGTACCATCACTGCCATTGTGTTTGGTCATCACCTAGACCAGAGTAGAAGCACCCTGAAGTCAGGGCTGTACTGTTTACTGCCTGGGCCCTATTTAACTCAGCATCCCATACAGCTAGCACAAGAACTGGTCTCTATAAATCCTATTAATTTCTGCTCATCTTTCAACTCAAGCTCAAAATTGCCTCCCCAGGGAAGTTTTCTTGACCTTACCCCACAAGGCCACATTGTTTTAGTGATACACTTTCCTAGCTCCCTTTACTTTTCCTTGTCACTCTTGTCATCCCTTTTCACCAATTAATTATTTTGCTGTGTGATTATTCGACAGTGAATCTTTCCACAAGGTAGAGATCATGCATATTGTATCCCCAGTGTTAGAACAGCATCTGGCACAGAGTTAATGTTCCATAAATATTTGATGAGCAAATAAATGAATGAGAAAGTAGATGTGAATATACAGTAATACCTGGCTGGGATAGAAGAGGCTAAGGAAGAGGTTTTTCATTCAACGGGGCATGTGTGGTACCTGAATACAATTTTTTATTATTTTTAATTATAGTTGGCATACAATATATTAATTTCAGATGTACAACATAATGATTAGACATTTATATAACCTGCAAAGTAATCACTTCAATAAATCTAGTACCCATCTGACACTGTAAGTTGTAATTACAATATTATTGACTATATTCTTTATGCTATACTTTATATCCCCATGCCTATTTTGTAACTACAAATCCGTACTTCTTTGTTTCCTAGCTTTATTGAAGTATAATAGGCAATTAGTTGTTCATATTTACATTGTACAATTCAATGTTTTTTTTTCAATTATATAGTTGGCATACAATAATACATTAGTTTCCTTTGTAAAGTACAGTGATTAAAAATCTATATAACTCACAAAGTGGTCACCCCACTAAATCAGGTATCCCTTTTCTCCCTTACATATTTTTTACAACATTGTTGACTATTCCCTTATGCTACACTTTATATCTCCACGACTATTTTGTATCTATCTATTTGTACTACTTAATCCCTTGGCCCTTTTTCACCATCCCCCCATTTCCCCTCCCATCTGCTAGCTCTTAAAATATTTTCTGTATCTATGAGCTTGTTTCCATTTTTGTTGTTGTTGTTGTATGTTCTTTAGATTCCACACGTACATAAAATTATGTGGTATTTGTCTTTCTTTATCTTACTCACTTCATTCAGCACAATACCCTCTAGGTCCATCAATATCTTTTTCAATTCCTTTCCTTTCAGTCTGTGTGTGTCTTTTAGTTTGAAATGAGTCTCTTGTAGGCAGCATATGTAGAGGTTGTGATTTCTTATCCATTTGGCCACTCTTTCTTTTGATTGGAGCACTTAATTCTTTTCCATTTGATGTACTAGTTTATAGAAACCTAGTAATTACCATTCTTTATTTATGTTTTGATTCATGTTTTTTCTTCTTAAAGAAGTCCCTCCAACAATTCCTATAATAGTGACGTGGTGTTGATGAATTCCTTTAGCTTATTTCCGTCTGGGAAGCTCTTTATCTGTTCTTCTAATCCAAATGATAGCTTTGCTGGACAAAGTATTTTTGGTTGTAGAATCGGGTTTTCAACACTTTGAATATTTTGTGCCAATACTTCTGGCTTGCAAAGCTTCTTTTGAGAAAAAGGTGCCCATCTTATGGGAGCTCCCTTGTAGGTAACTAATTGCTTTTCTCTTGCTGCTTTTAAGATTCTCTCTTTGTATTTAACCTTTAGCATTTTAATTCCTGTGTCTTGGTGTGAGCCTCTTTGGGTTCGTTTTTGGAGGGACTCTCTGAGCTTCCTGGGGTTGTATGTCTGTTTCCTTCACCATGTTAGGGAGGTTTTCCATTATTATTTATTCAAATATATATTCAACTTCTTGTTCTCCCTCTTAATTAAGGTACTCCTATGACACAGATGTTGTTACCCCTAATTTTGTCCTATAGGCTCCTTAAATGATTATTATATCCTTGGTTACTTTTTTCTTCCCATTCTGGTTGGGTGACCTTGGTTTCCCCATCCTCTATATCAGTGTTTCGATCCTCTTCTTCCTCCACTCTGTTGATTCTTTCTAATATACTCTTCATCTCAGATAATGTATTCTTCATTCCTGACTGGTTCCCTTTTTATAATTTCCATTTTTATTTTTTTATTTCATTGTTAAAGTTCTCATTGAGTTCATCTACACTTCCCCTAAGTTCACTGAGCATCTTTATAAGCAGTGTTTTGGACTCTGTATCTGATAGATTGCTTGACTCCTTTTTTTCTTGATCTATGTTCTGTTATTTCATACGATTTCTGCTTCTTTGTCTTCTCATTTTGGCTGCCTTTCTGTGTCTGTTTCTATGTACTAATCAAAGCTCCTAAGTCCTAGGTCTTATTAGTGTGGATTTGAGAAGTAGGTGTCCAGCAGCACAGTCTTAAGAGGGGTTCAGCTGCAGGCCAAGTTTAGCCCCAGCCTATGTCCTTCTGGGGCCACCTGTTAAGATTCAGCAAGCAATCCACAAACGCTATGCCTATAGATGCCTCAAGAAGCCATACCAGAAACCAGGGTCAGCTGCCACCAGTGTGAGTCTTGGCGCTGCTCAGCAAGTGTCACAGGACTTGCTGATGACACAACTGTATATGGCTTGGGTGGGGCCGTGAGCTGGGAGAGGTGGAGTTTCAGAGAATCTTCTAGGTTAAGCGACCTCTGTTATTCAGTTAGATGATGTCTCGGCTATGGTGACACTGCATCCGCTCGCTGAGAGGTGACAGGGTTCAACAGAGGAGGATTGGATACTGCCATCACTTCTACCCCAGGAGAAAGCCTCACTTCCTGCCCTCACTCTGGCAACTCAGTGTTCCCCTGTAAGTCCCTGGTGACCCCCAAGCAGCGGACCAGGCACTGGTGCTCAGAGTAAGCAGGTCCATCATCATGCAAGTCCGGTCACGGACATGGCCCCTTTAAGAGGCATCTGCAGCTGCCGGCTGACATAGCCTCTGTCTTACTCAGCCCCTGGGGACCAGGCAGCCTGGCATCTTCACCCAGTTATACCTCCAACTGTTGCAGGGTGATTTCTTATTTCTCTCCCTAGTTCTAGGGCTTCTGTTCATCTAGACCCCCAGGTGACTCTGCTTGCTGTTTGCTCCATGCTTTTATCTCAACTTTGATGTGGTTGCAAGAGAAGATGAGCAAAGCTTCTATCATCTATGCCATTTTGCCCCGTTCCCTCCCAAATCTGTACTTCTTAATCTCTTCCCCTTTTTCACCGACATCCATTCATCTGGCAACCCAAAAAAAAAATGTTCTCTGTATCTGTTTGTTTCTGTTTTGTTTGTTTATTTTGTTCCTTAGATTCCTTATGTAAGTGAAATCATATAGCATTTGTCTTTCTCTGTCTGTTTTACTCTACTCAGCACAACATCCTCTAGATACATCTATGTTGTTGTAGATGGCATTCTTTTTGTTGATTGTTTTTATGGTCGAGTCCATTGTATATATGCAGCACCTCTACTTTATCCATATAGCCATTGATGGATACCCAGGTTGACTTCATATCTTGGCTATTGTAAATAATGCTGCAAAGAACATATGAATGAACATTTCCCTTCAGAATAGTATTTTGAGTTTCTTCAGATAAATACTCAGAAGTGGGACTACTGGGTCCTTCTTTATCTCTTGTTGTAGCCTTTGTTTAAAAGTCTATTTTGTCTGGTATAAGTATTGCTACCCCATCGTTTTGTTTGTTTGTTTCCATTTTCATAAAACATCTTTTTCTATCACTTTACTTTCATTCTGTGTATGTTTTTTTATCTAAATTGAGTCTCTTGTAGGCAGCATATGTAAAGGTCTTGTTTTCTTATCCATTCAGCCACTCTACACCTTTTGATTGGAGCATTTAATCCATTTATATTTAAAGTAATTGTTGATAGATATGTAGTCATTGCCATTTAATTGTTCATATTTTTTATCTTTTTTCTTCTTGTTCTTAAAGAAGTTCCTCTAACATTATTTGTAATACTGATTTGGTGATGAAGAACTCCTTTAGCTTTTTCTTGTCTGGGAATCTCTTCATCTCTCTTTTGATTCTAAATAATAGCTTTGCAGGGTAGACTAATCTCGGTTGTAGGTCCTTGCTTTTCATCACTTTGGATATTTTGTGGCAATTCTTTCTGGCCTGCAAAGTTTCTGTTGAGAAATCAGCTAATAGTCTTAATGGAGCACCTGTGTAGGTAACTAACTGCTTTTCTCTTACTGCTTTTAAGATTCTCTCTTTGTATTTAACCTTTGGCATTTCAATTATGATGTGTCTTGATGTGGGTCGCTTTGGGTTCATCTTGTTTGGGATTCTCTGTTCTTCCTGGGCTTGTATGTCTATTTCCTTACCAAGTTAGGGAAGTTTTCCATCATTATCTCTTAAAATGGATTTTCAATTTTCTGTTCTCAATCTTCTTCTGGTATCCCTATAATGAGAATGTTGGTATGCTTCATGTTGTCCCAGAGGCCCCTTAAACTATTCTCATCTGGGGAGATTTTTTTTCTCTTGTTGCTGTTCTGATTGGGTGTTTTCTGCTACCTTATCTTCTAAATCGCTGATTCAGTCCTTTGCTTTATTTAATCTACTGTTGATTCCCTCTAATGTATTTTTCATTTCAGGTATCGTATTTTTCATTTCCGAGTGGTTCTTTTTATGTTTTCTATCTCTATTTTTATGTTTTCTATGTTTTTATTAAAGTTCTCACTGAGTTCCTCTACTCTTCTAAGTTCGTTTAGCATCTTTATGACCAGTGTTTTTGAACTCTGCATCTGATAGATTGTTTGTCTCCATTTTGTTTAGTTCTTTTTCTGGAGTTTTGTTCTATTCTTTCATTTTGGACACTTTTTTTTGTCTCCCTATTCTTGTTTTTGTTTCTATGTATTAGATAAGGCTCCTAAGTCTCCTGGTCTTAGTAGAGTGGCTTTATGGCTTTATGTAGTAGGTGTCCTGTAGGTCTCAGTGGTAGTCTTCCCTGGTCACCTGAGCTGGGTGCTCAAGGTATATCCCTTGTATGGGGTGTGTGTGCCCTTAGTTGAGCCTTAGTTGTTATTTCTATGTCAGTGAGAGAGACTGAACCTCAGGCTGATTGGTTGTGAGGACTGGCCAGTGAGGGGCTGACCTTACAGAGCAGTATTCACCTTAGCAGGGCTCTGGTACCCGCCCTTGTTCTTAAAGAAGTTCCTCTAACATTATTTGTAATACTGATTTGGTGGTGAAGAACTCCTTTAGCTTTTTCTTTCTGACCTCTGGGTGTGTCTTCCTTAGATATAGCCCTGGGTGGTGCTCTGGCTCCAGTCAAAGCCTGGGAGGGTCCCCAGCCTCAGTCCAAGTGCACAGCTCAGGCAAGAGTCACCAAACAATTTGCAGATGGCAGCCACTCATGCTGGGCTTAGAGGTGCCTCAAGAGGCTGAGCTGGGAACCAAAGCTGGCTACCACTAGTTCTGGGCTTGAGGCTGCTCAGTAAGATGTACAGGGCAGGACAAGGTAGTTGTAAACAATTTGTCGAAGGCCAATGAAATTCAAGAGCAGGAATTTTATTTATAAAAATCATGCTAAGACACTCCCACCTGGAGGGGAGAGGAGAGAAGATGAGAGGGTGACATAAAGAGCTTCTCTTTTTCCATCCCCTGCCACAGTCATGCCAAGCACAAGCAGACTGGGAAAAAGAACATGGCACTCTGAACCTTATCATTGGAGAACCTAGGCTGACTTAGAGATCAAGGCCATATAGCACATTTGCCCCTGTATCTCAGTGGTATTTAATTACCACCATTATTAATTCATAACAGTGGTCCTCTTTTAAAATAATATAGTGCTAAAAACAATGTTTCATAAATGTGTAAAATGAAATCTAGAAATTATTTACCAGGTTCTACTTCCTCTCCAGAACTCTTCATCAATGCAAATCATTATGAAGCTGAATTTTTTACAAGTACATTGCCTACTCACAAACTAGCCTAT
>NW_006434120.1:457256-474057 GCF_000325575.1 Pteropus alecto
TTATCTTAAACCACTTTATATGTAGTCATTAATTTTCGCAGCATCCCTGCTAAGAAGATTCTATTACTTCCATTCAACCAGAGAGTAAACTAAGAAGCCGAGCCAAATTAAGTGATTTGCTTGCTCAAGAAATTAATGGCCTGACTGGACTCAAACATAGCAACTTCGATTTCCAAGGCCTAGCACCCAAATGCCACCCTGATACTTCCTGCAAGGACCTGAGCTTTTGAGTTGGTAAAGTTGGGCTCAAATCCTAGCTCTATGATTTCCTTGACAAGTTTTTCAACCTCATTGAGCACCTATAAATTGAGGATAATAAAAATTCTGTTTCATAAAGTTGTTGAGAGGATTAAATATGATAATATACATAGAATACTTAGCACAGGATCTGGAACAAATAAAGAATTATGCTGTTATTATTATTATACACACCTGGAAGGGAATATCCCTCATCCAGTCCCCACAATATTTTTCTTACATCAGAAAATGAGTAAGCCACACCTGCAGTTTTGCTGTGCCATACACACATATGCAGATGAAGTCTGCTATGGGGCTGTTAGGATACCTGAGCACATTCCTAGAGATCTACTACATCAATAATTATCCAGTTATTCACACATGCATGTTCATCCATCCACTCATCCATTTGTTCATCTATCCATTCATTCAGCCATCCATCTATCTAGTCATCTATCTACTATCCATTCATCTATCCTTCCATCCACTCATCCATCCATCCATCTACCCATCCTTCCATTCACTCATTTATTTATACATTTATCCAACCACCCCTCCACCAATGCACCCACCCATCCACACATTTATCCATTCACCCACCCATCCATGTTTAGAAAACACTTACCATGTTTAGTCCCGTACTAAGGGCTGTGAGATATACTAAGGTGATTAAGACATTGTCTCTGCCCTCAGAACTATAAATCCATATAATTACAAGAAATTCTAAAGCAAAATGGAATATAAAAAGTGTCATAAGAGAAGTTATTGAAGATGAATTAAGGGCACTGTTCACATAGGAAGAGTAGTAAGTTATGAGCCAGGAAATCTTTTTTTAGTCTTGGCTTTAACATTGATCTAACATAAGCCCAGTCACCCATCAAGGGTTTGGTTTCCCCACGTATACAATGAGGAGGCAGAAGTGGAAGAGTCCAAGAGCTCTTTTAGCTCTAATGCTTCAATTTCTCTGCCTCTGGGTAAAGCGAGGTAGTATTCAAACTAAGCCTTGAGTAATGGATATCGCATTCCAGGAGAAGGGAATGACAAAGCAAACTCATGAAGATAGGGAACATTTGATTATAGCAAATGGGAAAAGGCAGTCATGTCTTGAGAGTTAGATTTAGAACATATTGTGAAGGAATTTATTTATAGCCTAAGAAGTACACACACACACACACGCACACACACACACGCACGCACGCACACGCACACACACGCACGCACACACTAGAGTGACTTGTGATCAGTACACACCTTTCTAGAGAGTAGAAAAGGTGAGACGACACTGAAAACAGGGTGACTAGGAAAGTGGGTAAAGGCTTTTGTAACACTTTAGATAAATAATAACCAGGGTCTGAATTAAAGTAGCAATACAAAATATAAAGGAGACAAATGTGAGGATATTTGCAGGCACAATTTACAAGGCCTAGTAACTCAATACAAGTGGGAAAAAGTAGTTAGAGATGACTCTGAAGCATCATGCTGATGACTAGAAAAATACATCCGACATCTGTTGAGCACTACCAAGCGCAAAACTTTATGCTGGCCCTGGACACCTTTTATGAGCAAGTCTGGTGTGGGCTCTGCTTTCATATGACTTGTCCAAATACATTCTGAGAAGAACCTCCATTCAGATAAGAAATCATTCTGTCTTCCGACTACCATTTTCTGAGTATGTACTGTATACAAAACTGAGTTAGGTTCTTCCATCCCTGGAAGGAGAGAATGAGGATAAATGGTGTTTCATTATGATTGATGTCCCCTAGAGTCAGCAAGAATCAGTTGAATTCCCAGAAGGAAGGAAAGGGCAGGTCAGAGAGATGGGAAGAATTAATTACTACTTAGTGAATGATAAGGATCCTTCTTACTATGTTTGTACTTTCTCAGGATTACCTTCTTGATATACCTCTTATATTGCTGCACACAAGGGCAGGATGAAGCAGAAGTCAACCCACCTTGCAGAGTTAAAGTTTCCATTGAAAGGGGCCCTGGAGGAAGCTGAGTTGGAATTCAGGGTCTCCTCTGCATGCCCTAAAAGCCATCTAATTGCATCAGTTGAATTATTTTGAATGACTGATCTCTCAATTATTCCTGCACATGGTAATATTCCCCAACCTTCATCAAACCAAAACGAGGCAGCAACTTTGGTGTGTTGTAAAGAGCTTGAGGAGGGACATGCAGGCAGTGCTCCAGGTCTGTGCCACAGGACCCTCTATCATGGGCACTCCATCAAGCAAGAGGGAAGGGAAGATCCTCCTACCTGGACTGTCTTTCCTGCCCATCTGCCTGGTGAACACCTACTCATATCTCATCTTAAATCCAGATTGTCCAATCTAGATGCCCTTCCCCATTATCCTCACCCCTATCCCAGGCACAATGGGCTGTTCACTCTACTCTATTCTTAATTTTAATGGGACCCTTAATTCTTCATTTTAATCTTATATATTTTCATATTTGTCCCCCTAAAAAAACTGCAAACCATCTCTCAGGCAGGACTCTATCTTAGTCATCTTCATACCCTAACACTTGGCCTTGTGCCTGACATCTAGTTGTACTTAAGCACTTGTCACTAAGATGAGCTAACTCATAAAGAACTCACCCTGTAGCAGGCACTCTCCTGAGTGTTTTACATGCATTATATCATTTAACCCAAAACACCCCCTTGGGTTTGGTGTTATTATCCTCACTTAATTAGAGATGAAGAAACGAAGGTTAAAAAAAAAGCAACTTGCCCAAAATGAAAGTACTACTCTCTTTCCTGATATCTCCGTCATGCTGGATAGATGGTATGTAAAACAGCCTGAAATTGAGAAAACTTCAAAACTTATTGCAAAACTGGGTATTGTCAGCTTCGTCCAAGGTGACACAAACAGTGGGGAATGTGTAGATACACAGTCAGATTCTAAGGGTTCTTGCTTATTCACCCCTAGAGAGGGCTCACTAGTGATTTAAAGATAACACAAAAGCCATTGTAGGCCCACCATTCAGACTAGTTCATGGTTAAGAAACACCTAATAAAACAGATTTTAAAGTATAACCGGCACCTGTCCCTCCCACACTAACTCTGGAGACACATACATTTATAGTAACACTTCTGTCGGTGACTGCCAGTAACCTTTCCCACTATTGTCCCTTTTTTAGACACATCAGGTAGCAGGTTTCTCTTGCAAACCCATCTGAGAATGTGTATAGGTAGGCACTCCCCAGAAGGATAGGAAAGAGGCCATTAGGCAAAGAGGAGATTTGCTGGATGGTAGTGCTAACTGGTTTTAATCCGCTGCTGCCTCTGAAAATAGCCTCTTTGATGGCCACAAACCCAGGGATCCCATGAGAATACCAGGTTAACTGCATTCTTATTAAAAAGAAACAGCCCACCTGGGCCTGAATCCTGCACAGAGAAATAAAAGAGAAATGGAGAGAATCAATCACACTTCCACAGTAAAAGTGATATAAACTTTTATCCAATCACCACTGCAAACCAGGACATTCTGTACAGTCAGAAGAGGCTTAATTAGCCTGACCCAGGAGTCTAAGTTTAGGTGATTAAGAACGCTTCACAGCCTGGGTTGTAGCATTAGTGATGATACAGCTCATCCTGCCACCCAGCTGTTGGGCCCCAAATTGGAGAAGATTTCGTTTTCTACAACCTGGGCTTCATTTAAGAACACTGAGAGGGGGAAGTGTCCTGTGTTCTTTAAAAGGCCACAGTTGTCAATTTTTACGTGTGTCTGCATGTTCTGCTGGTGTGCTGTGCTCCTAATCAAAGGAACCTTATGAAAAAGGAAAATGAATTTAAGTAGCAAGGCAGTGACATTATTTCTAAGTGTCCTGGGAAGTTTTTCCCATAGTTTTTGGGTTCATTTATTAATTCTTTTATCCTTTCAATCGGACTTTGAAGGGGCATCAATTTAGCATTAGACGCCATTATAGGAAGCAGACCCACAAAGGCACAAGTTCCCTCTATCAGCTTCCTATTGCTGCTGTAACAAATTACCACCAATCTAAGGACTTAAAACACACAATTTTATTATCTTACATTTCAAAGGGTCAAAAGTCCAACATTGGTCTCACTGGGCTAAAATTGAGGCATTTGTACAGACATACTCCTTCTGGAGGTTCTAGGGAAGAATCCATTTCCTTGCCTTTTCCAGTGTCTAGATGCCACTGACATTCCTTGGCTCCTGGCCCTTCCTCTGCATTCAAGTCAGCAACTCACGCTGAGTCTTTCTCATGCTGCCATCTCTTGAATTTTTACTCTTCTTTCTCTCTCTTCCATTTTTAAAAGTCCTTGTGATTACATTTGACCTACTCTTACAATCTCTCCTTCTCAAGGTCCTTAATTTAATTGTATCAGCAATGTACATAGCATATTATACTATACTATCTCCAGGATGTCATCCAAAAGACACTAATTTTTCTCAATATCTAAACTATGTCATGAGCTATCCTTGCTTACAGGAATTGAAAAGGATTTTCCACCACAAAGAACAAGGTGCAGGTGCCCAAATGCAAAAATCAAGGTGGCAATGTGACATCATGTGCAGAAAAGACTGTATTCAAAAGGGCCGAGTGCAACAGAAGAATAACTACACATGCCTAAAAGAATTTAATCACTCCATGCCACAACCTACACAGAAGCCTCCTTTCCAGTTGGGAAAAAAAGTGCCTAGTGAATGAACTCACCCTTCTCCATTTCTTGATCAAAGAATAAAGTTTCTGTTCTACTTTACCAAACTCAGTCTCATTTTGTTGACACAAATGGAGCTGGGCAGAAGGACCTTAGTTTGAGTCCCTGACTTGGAAGGGTCAAAAACAATACTACATATTGCCAAAATATGAAGTGGTACACAGGTTGCAGGGTTAGGACTTGGGCATCTTTTATTCTGTCCCCTATAATCCCAGTCTCAGTGGTGTTTATTTTTCATATGGAACTGACTAATCTGTCTCCTTGGTTATGCTTTAAGGTGTTTTCATAGGCATAATTTTTGCAAATTGTTCATAGACATACTCTGATTCCTTCTTAATCATCAGCATGCACATTCTTCTCCCTTGCAGTCTCCACTTTCAAGGCACCTCATTCAAAGAAATAATGTATTATTGAAGACACATTAGTCTAACGTTTGATTTTGAACTAAACAGCAAATACTAAAATTAATATCCATGGACTCCTGAAGCAATGGCCTGCTCCTCATTTTTCTCCAATTTTATGTAGTTGACTTCCTGCTCACAGCGGGATGTGTTTCAGCTCTCTGCTCTTGTCATGTCTCTAGTCTCTACTCATCTCTGGCCTGCTAAATCAGGACAGCCTGGATTAGCTATTTCCCTCTTATACTCATTTCCATTTTTGAGATTGTTTACACAGCTCCAATTTCTAACACCAATGTGGGCAAGATGATGACACTACCCTCCAAAGAAGTCCACATCCTAATCCCCAGAACCTGTAAATGTGTCACCTTACGTGGCAAAGGGACTTTGCAGATATGACTAAGGTCAAGGACCTTGAGCTTGGGAGAGCATTCTGGATTATCTGGGTGGCCCAATGTGATCACAAGTGTCCTTCAGGGGGGCGATCTTTCCTGACTGCAGAGAACCAGAGAAACAAGAAGAAGGATTTGACACCCCATTGCTGGTTCTGACATGGAGCAGGCTATGTGCAAGGATGAAGAGACCTGTAGATCCTGGAAAGATCAAGCAAGGAAATGGATCTTCCCACAGAGCCTCCAGAAGGAACACAGGTTGCCCACACCTTGACTTGAGCCTGCTGAGACCTTTGTCAGACTTCTGACCTACACAACTATAAGATAATAAGTTCATGTTTTAAACTACTAAATTGTGATAATTTGTTACAGCAGCAATAGAAAGTTAAAACAATGTGCATTATTTTTATTCCAAGCTGATGGTTGAAGCCCTCAAAACGAACACAATTCAGAGTCATTAGTGGACTGGCAACACCTCCTCCAGATCATTAGCCAGGATTCAATAAGGCCAGGCCTAATGGAGACCCCTGTAGAAGTCCATCTGAGAACACCTTGGGTTGAAGGAGATGTGTGATTAATTATCATCTTGTATTTCCTGAACCTGATTTATTAACTCAGCCAATCTGTACTTTTTCTGACAGACAGAGGTTTTCTCTTTGTTAGAGAGATTACCTTCCCTATCCCTTCCTTCATTGATGTTACAGTCGGTGCCCCATCACCCAACTCCAGGCCAGTACCTCTCCCCCAAGACACACACAGAGACACAAAGATACACACAGATATACACATAAACTTGCACACAAAAGCACATGGAGATATATACACACAAATACACACAGAGACACAGAGATACACACAGAGAGACACAGGCACACATATAGATATGCACATATGCACAAACACAAATGCACACAGAGATGCACATAGACACACACAGAGACATACACACTTCTCTTTCTTCAGAAAAAGTCAGACCATATTTTGAAAAAGATTTGCTCTTCCAGTGCTCTGATGTCCATTATCCTAGGGTTTGTGAATTTCTATTCTGTTCTAAATGTTTCATTATGTTATAAAGCCTTGGATATTTAAAAGAACAGTAGGTTAGACCAGTTTGTTTTCAAGCTTTACATGAATAGGAAATTTAAAATGATTTTTTTAATCTGAGGAATACAAAGAATTTCATTGATTTTTGCCCTAATTCTTGTAATTTGAAGATAAATGGGCATGGGGCAGTGAGTCCTATTAACATCCATTTCACCTGATTGGAAACACTTCAGACTTCAGACTTTCAGTTATTGAGATGCTCTGTTTGATCTTCTGATTCTTGTTTTCTATCTTCATTTGTACATCATACTTTGTGTTAGCAATTATTTTAAGTACTGAAGATACGGTGGGGGTTTGGGACTGAAGCACAGATTTCAGAGTCATTTTCAAATAGTTAGCATTTAAAGCCATTGAAATTACAGTAATAACTCAGGAAGAATGTGTGGATGGAGAAGAGAAGGTGGGTCTAGCACAGAGCCTCAGAGCACTCCAAAATTTAGAAGTCCAGCAGAAAAGAAGCACTTAAGATGAAGAAATTTTTTCTGGTAGGAAGTAAACCAGTAGTGTGTAGTATCATAAAAGCCAAAAGAAGAAAGTGTTTCAAGGAAAAAGAATAGTTAGAGGAGGGGGAAATGGCATAGATGATAGAGCCTCTGTTCATCCCTCTAGCAACCAAATCAAAGTTGTGACAGAAACAAGGAGCAAGCAGCAAGAAAAAATCACCTGAGATCTAGATGTACAAGCCATACAACTAGAGAGAAATCCAAGAAATCGCCCTGCAAAGGCAGAAGGTAGGACAAGGCGAGGACACTGGCTGCCCAGTCTCGAGCGGCTGAATGAGACGGAGGCTGCAGCAGCAGACTCCTCTTAAAGGGGCCGCATCCGCAAACAGATTTGCGCGATGACAGACCTGCTCGATCTGAGCACCAGTGCTGATTTGGCTATGTGCAAGGGGGCAGCAGGGACTTATAGGGAGACATTGTCGGAGTGAGGGCTTATTGGAGACTTGCTCTGTATAGAAGTGCCTGTGGTATCCATTGTTCCCCATTGAGCCCTCCCCACTTTCAGTGTGCAGATGCAGAGCTGCCATAGCTGTGAGGTCATCAAACTGAATAACAGAGGTCGCTCCACCCAGAGGATTCCCTGAAACCCTGCCTCCCCCAACTCGAGGCTCCACCCAAGCTACATCCAGGTATATCCTCAGCAAGATAGGTGCTCCTTGCTGAGCAGTGCCTAGACTCACACTGGAGGCAGCTGGCCTCAGTTTCTGATGTGGCCTTTTGAGGCAACTATAAGCACAGCATCTGTGGATTGCTTGCTGAATCTTAACAGGTGGCCTCAGAGGGGCAGAGGCTTGGGCTAAATTTGGCCTGCAGCTGAACTCCTCTCAGAACTGTGCCACTGGACACCTACTTCACAAATCCACACTAATAAGACTGGGAGACTTAGGAGCTTTGCTTAGTATATAGAAACGAACACAGAAAGGTAGCCAAATGGGAAGGCAAAGAAGCAGAAAACATATGAGAGAAGAGAATAGAGATCCAGATATAATGGAGTCAAGTAACCTAACATGCAGAGTTCAAAACACTGGTTATAAAGATGTTCAATGAACTTATGAGAAGTGTAGATAAATTCGATGATAACTTCACCAAAGAGACAAAAATACATAAAAAGAGAAATGGAAATTATAAAAGGGAATCAGTCTGAAATGAAGAACACATTATCTGAGATGAGACGTATATTAAATGGAATAAACAAGGGAATAAACAAAGTGAAAAAGAAAAGGATCAAATGCCCTATCTAGAGGATGGGAAAGCCAAGGACATGCAATCATAATGGCAAGAGATAAGATACCAAGACTATACAAATAATTTAAGGAGCTTATGGGACACTATTAAGGGTCAAAATATTCATTTGATTAGTGTAACTGAAGAAAATCAAGATGTTGAACAGCTGGTTTGAAGAAGCAATGATGGAAAACTTCCCTAACCTGGTGAAGGAAATGGACATATAATCCCAGGAAGCTCAGAGAATCCCAAAAACCAGGGATCCAAAGAGCCCCACACCAAGACACATCATAATTAAAATGCCAAAGTTTAAGTACAAAGAAAGAATATTAAAAGCAGCAAGAAAAAACAGATAGTTACCCATAAGGGAAGACCTGTAAGACTGGCAGCTGATTTCTCAAAAGAAACTATGCAGGACAGAAGCGCTTGGCAAAAAATATTCGACAGGATGAAGACCCAGGAACTACAACCAAGGATATTTAATCTAGCAAAGCTATCATTTAGAGTTGAAGGACAGATAAAGAGCTTCCCAGACAAAAATAAGCTAAAGGAATTTATCGCCACCAAGCCAGTATTACAGGAAATGTTAGAGGGACTTCTTTAAGAAGAAAAAACATGTATCAAAAACAGGAATAAATAATGGTAACAACTACATTCCTATCAATAAGTACCTTAAATGGGAAATAATTAAGTGCTCCAACCAAAAGGTAGAGTGGCTGAAAGGATAAGAAAACAAGACCCCTACATATGAAAAGGAAGGAGATGGAAAAAGATATGCTTTGATGGACCTAGAAAGTATTTAAGTCAGACAGAGAAAGATAAACACTATATGATTTCACTTATATGTGGAATCTAAGGAATAAAAAGAACAAACTAATCAAAAACAGACTCACAAATATAGTGGACAAACAGAGGGGCAGGGGATTGGGGAGCTGAGAGAATGGGGTGAAGGGTTAAAGGAGTACAAATTACTAGCTGATGGATGGTCACGGGGATGGGGAGCACGGCATAAGGAATGCAGTTAGCATTAATACATTGGCTAGGTGGAGGGTCAGGGGAGGGAAGGAGCAATTGGGGGGATCGTTTTACAAACTATATAGATGTCTAACCAATGTACTGTATACTTGTAACTAATTAAAATAAATACTTTTTTTAAAAAAGTAGTCTAGATAAGACATGATGATATGAATCAGTCATAGCAGTGGGAATGCAGCCAAGTATATGAGAAGATATTTAACAAAATAGGTAAATAATTGAACAAGAAGAGAAATCAAAGATAATGGAGGGGATTACCTAACTTGAAAAATTGAGTGAGCCATTTTACCACTATCTGAGAGTGAAAGTACAGGATATAGAGCAAGTTTGCGAGAAAAGATAATAAGTTCTGCTTAGCAAAATTTAAGTTTTATATACTTATGCCATCTCAAAGGAAGAATGTATCTCGTAGGTGATTCAAAATATGTGGATGATGTTTTGGGGAGGTAAAAATTGGGGGCAAATTGAAGGAAAGTGGTTAAAAGGTACAAACTTCCAGTTATGAGATAATTAAGTACTAGGGATGTAAAGTCCAACATGATGGCAATAGCTAACACTGCTATATGATATATAGAAAAGTTAAGAGAATAAATCTTAGGAGTTCTCATCATTAGGAAAATTTTTTTTTCTTTTTCTTTCTTTTTTTTTACCTATTTGAGAGGATGGACATTAGCTGAATCTATTGTGATACTCATTTCACGATATATATAAATCAAACCATCATGCTGTAATCCTTAAACTTATACAGGTATATATGTCAATTGTTTCTCAGTAAAACTTGAAAAAAATACACAATGCTATATGTCTCATAAAGCTGGGGAAAATTTTTAATTAAAACAAAAAGGGAGAGGCAGAAGAGAAGAGATAGATTTCGACGTAAAATTACACTGTGTTACTATATTTTCTTGGAGAGACATAGTCAGAATGAAGAGATTCTCTTAGTCTTTGTGTCATGTAAACTACATATCTGCAAGGAATTCTGGTTGTATTCTGTATTAACTAGATATATCAACACTGTGAGCAAATAAGCTCCTAATTGGTTATCTGGGTGAAGAGTCTCAGAGTTGCTCAAAGCCAACTTATGTCCATCAGTAGAAACTGGCCTAATGTCTCAGAAGCAGTGCTCTTCCAAACCAGAAACAAAAAGAAATAAATCAATAAAAAAATAGCTAATAGTTTTAAAAATCGGGAAAAGTGATAGCTGAAACTGTGGATGCCTTCTGCTAAATTGAAGATTTTTAAAAAACAAAACAAAACAAAAAAATAGAATGAGGGAAGGAGACCAAAGGCACCTAAGAATTTTCCCAGAAAAACCAAAGCTCATTGTAAGACCATAAGCATGAGAACTCACAATGCACTGCATTCTGCTTTAGTTGCTGTGGAGAATAATGGTAAATATCCAAAGGATCCCACATTTCCCAATCTCTTGGCTAAGGAAAAATGAATACTCAAGATACATTTCTCCTGCTCTTCTACTATTAACTTTATTAAGACATAACTAGACACAAACTCAGTCAGGATTTTTGAACTTTCCTGTATATCCTCTGACTGACTGGAGATAAACCCTTGAGGTAAGAAGGGGATAATGCAAAAACACAGAAAGCATGTTGGTGCGACAAGAAGCCTGGAGCAACAAAATGAACCTAGGACTGAAAACCTATGTCTTCTCTTTGCGAGAGCTGCCCTTCTTTTATCTGCATTCTCTCTTCAAGTTGTATGTATATCTGTCACTGGAATACCCAGCACAATGATCCCACCTCAGCTCGGCTCACCTTAAGAAAATGCTGTGGAAGGCTGAATGGCAGTCATTTTTACTATCTCCCCGACGACATGGTTTTTTTCCTTGTAACTTCCATGTATCTTTTCCTTCAAGGACAAAAGCAGCCTGGAAGACAATGGCATTGAAATAGCCAATGACTTTGGCTTGTTATCTCTTTGCTCCTGGTTATATTCCCTCCTTTACCCTATCTCTGTACTTCTGCCCTTGAAGTATCAGAAATTCAAGGATAATGAGATAGGTTCTGAGTTCATGCCCCCAAACTATTCACATTTTCTTGGAAAAACTAGAAATTCTGACATCTCCAAACAAGAAGTCTCCTCTTTACCTATTAAATGATGACAAGTTGGGAGGTAGAGGAATTTAAATGGACCATTTAAATTGTTTTCCATGCATGAGCACTTTTGTACTGTAGTATGCAGTACCTAATGATATAAGCTGGGTGTAAGATAATTCATTACACCACAAGATAAAATTATTGCTTCTCTTTGAAACTTCAGTTTTACTTAAGATATGATGGAGAATTTTGTCTTAATATTAAATAAGCACAAATGTATTAAGGAGTAGACTGCCAAGTTTGTATGGGTTTTTTTTTTTTTTTTAGATAAAATTTGAGACTTCAAAGAAATTGTAGACCTCTAGACAAATTGCTTTCAGCCTCCTAAATCCAGAGACAAAAAGTCCCTCTCTTTTACCACCAGGACATTTAGCATGCTTGGGGAAGAGTTCTGCTACCTGGAAGAATAGAGGAGGAAATAAACTCACAGATCAGTCTGGTAAAATGAAAATGTCTGGAGGACAGAACAGGTACCATTTAGAATTTGAACATGCAGAACCAGAACAGACACCTATTAAGAGAGGAGCGGATAGAATTAGAGTATTCACCAGGAAAGGTTGCACCTTCCATTTACTATGTAGCCTTGGGTAATACATGTCATTTCCCTGAGTCTCACTTTACTCATCTGTAAAATGAAGGAATTGTACTAGAAGAATAAAAGTCACAAGCTCTTTAAAATTTTTGAGTCATTTCCAACATTTAAAACTTAGATTTCATATAAAATCCTAAATTGTTGACTTCTCTTGAAAAATTAGAACATCACACCACTGAACCTATAGTGTTTTCACATGTCAACTATTTGTTGGAGCGGAGTGAACCTTCTTTAGATATAGCATCAGGCCCTGCTGTGCCCTAGGGTCTTATCTGGGCCCAGGTCACTCCTTATACTTGCCTGCCTTACCCAACTTGTAGAGCTGGGGGAGTCCAACCCAGTAGCCCCTAGCCACTTGGGGCTACTTAAATTTAAATCTAAACTAACTAAAATAAATAAACTTAAAATTTCAGTTCCTAGCCAATTTTGAGTGTTCAATAGCCGCATGTGGCTGATGGCCGCCACATTAGACATCGAAGATATAGAACTGTTTCGTCATCACAGAAAGTTTCCTCAGACAGGGCTGAATAAACCGTTGTATATGTGACCCCAGGCTAAATGACATTTTGGATCCCTCATAGCCCTGATATTCCAACTTCTTCGTGGGAAACCCCACCAGCAGGGATCATACCTACTGCACATGTCCCTTTTTAATAATCTTTTCTTTGCAATCTATTGCCACAGATGGAGATGATGCTAAAGGCACATTCTTGAATCAAGAGTATATGTGGCTTCCACAGGGAGCAGGAAGGGCCAAGTGTGTTGATTTGTTTTCAGGGGCCAGTTTGGTGAGGACAGCTGGAAGCAGTAGCTTTGTAGTTTTGCAGTTCCTCCTCTCCCACAGCCCAAATCAGCCCCCGCTGAACCAAAATTAGGGAAAATCTAAATGCAATTAGGCTGTGGACACAACATCACTGAATAAGCAATGGAAAGTTTGCCTGTGGCACAGAGGGCCCTAAAGGGAGCAGTAGATGTGAACAGCACTTTAGCGGCATTAATGCGTAATTACAAATGAGCCAGACTCCTCCATCTTGTTCATTAAAGCCAGCCCTTCCAGGAGCACTATCAAGCAACACTTAGTTAGTAGTTAATAAGCCACTATATGTGCCAGTCAGCAGCAAAACTTCATTTTTCCTAACACTCTCATTCTCATTGGCCTTCTGCCATTGGATCAGCAAACATGGGATATCCCTCCTCGCCTTTACATAGACTCTAGAATTCGAATCTGGGATATAGCAAACCCACCATTTTGGAAGTGGGGATTTGATTATTTGACACTATTTACAACCATACCCAAAAAAAAGGTAAAATAGTAGTGGCTCTCAACCTACCCAACAGCTTATAAAAGAAAATACCTAACCTGGGCATCACCCAGCCCAGTTAGGTCAGGATTCCAGAATGGGGCCCAGAGGTTGGTATGTTTTGAATATAACCCAGAGGATTCTGAGATGCAACAGGATTGAGAACCACAGCCTTTTGTAATCTGGGGGTCCCCTCAATCAAACTGCCCACATCCTGCTGTTAGACCTGCAGGGAAAACAGGTGGCTTCCCTGCCTAGATGGACGGTCACAGCGCTGGCTTATCATGTGTGTCATGTGGTGGTCTCAGGACAACCTACTCATGTGGAGCAGTAAGCATCAAAGACATGGGGTGCCAAAGCCCAGAAGATCTTCTACCTCTTGCCCAAGATCCAAGAGAAGTTCTACCCCATTATTTCCACGTTCCCTGAGTTCCTGAGCTTCACGGAGAGAGTGGGAGTTTTAGCTATAAAAAATTGGGTTGTGCCCTGAGTATATGGGCCAGGAAGAGACAGGAATGAGGTGGTGAGAGGAATCCAAGAAGTTGAGAGAGGGGAAAATAAAATAATTACCCATGCAGCTGCTAAGCCATGAAATGAGAGTGAAGGAGAGGAAGGAAAGGCAGTTAGCAAAGAGGGATGTGACAAGCACAAGTCCAGTGGCCAAGGATGGTGACAGCTGCCCACTTTCTGTGTGCGGCGCCCAGATTAAGCACGTGTCCTCATATATTCAGTGTGAGTCCTGACAAGCACAGATGTCAGATGAAAATATTAGTACCTATGCTTGCGTTAAAACTGGCAGGACAGGGCTCTACAAGAAACCACTGTCAATGTCGAGATTGTTTTGCAAAACCCAGTAAATCAGCATGGGTCCTGCTGTCTGGCACTATCCCTGCATATCTAAGAAGCAGTGAAATCCAGGACATCTAGAGTTACCAGATCCCTCACACAGGCTGGCTCCGGGGCTTCGGCTGTACAGCTGTCCTCTCTTGACCCAGGAGTAATCTCTCCCTAATGAATTTTCCCTCCTGATATCTCAAGCAGATGGCTCAACAGGAGCGTGAACACATTCCAAATCTTACAGAAGAACTCTGTACTCGCAGGGAAATGTAGGTTTTGTTTTGGCATTTGCTTTCTTTTTTAAAAGAAGTGCAATGAATACAATAATGTCTTTGGGGATCTCAGGGCCTTGCCAGGAGCAGCTAGGCCTTGCCTGGGATCCAGACCTTTCCTAGAACTTGCTCCTTGGCACTCTTTGTGGCATTTGCAATATGCTACCTTTCATGCTAGTCTTAAGGGGCATTTGAGAGCTTTACTTGAAGAGTGAGCTGCGAGGGCTGTTCCTCCTTGTCCCAGGGGTTTCAACAGTGTGTCTTGCTTTGTGCTAGTCACAGCTCCTCACTTAAAACTCAGGATCTATCACACTGATGGCTGTGCCTGCCTTTAAGCCTGGGGCCTCTTTCATGACATTTTCACTCCTTTTCCTGGGCAGAGGAAGGGAATAAAATATATCTCTTTATTGGTCCAGTGACCCCATAGAGGAGTTGGCATCTCCAGTTATTAAAGGAGGATTCAAGAATGCAGAGTCTCTGGGCAGAAGGAAAAGGGTCGGGTTCAATGAACATTGTTACATGAATCCTGAAACATAAATAAATCCCTGATAGGGGCAAAACATAATAGGCCTGCTCCTTATAGACAAGGCTCACAGATTCATCAAAGGTGAGAAGAAACTTTAGAGACCATCTATTCCAATGGCTCTCAAATCTGCTGCACATTACAACCACCTGAGGAAGTGTTTAAGGCAAGTTGATATCTTGGTCTCATCCCAGAAGCAGAACTGCAGGGGTGGAACCCTGGCATAGAGATTTCTTCTTAGTTCTTCAGCTTCTGCAGTTCTGGCACTTAGGGACTCTTGGGCGTGGCTGAGCTGAGACCCTAACCCCCGCCTGCACCTCCAGAGTATCCCAAACTTGACTGTGCACATGAATCACCAGACAGGCATCCTAAGGAAAGGCAGATACTGAGTCACGAGGTTGGGGTGGGCCTGTGATTCTGTAATTCTAAAAGCCTCCCAGGAGAAGCACATGTTGATGCTGGTCACACTCAGACCACCTACTGAGACATTAAATTCTCACTTCTAGCCCTATAGATGAGTCTTGAGCCAATTAAATTCTGCTATTTCTAAGATCAGGAGCCAATATGGTAGAGAGGTTGGATGGAAATGACCCATGGTTCTTATCCTGATTCTGGACCCTAATTGCTGTGTAATCTTGAGCAAGTCACTTAAGTTCTCTGATCCTTCATTTCCTCAGGTGTTAAAATGAAAAGGAAAGTAATCTCTACCTTACAAAGTTGCTGGGCTGATTAGATGAGACATTTGAAATTGTTCTGTAAACTGTAAAGCACTACCAAATAAAAGAATTTATTATTATAAGATTGGCCTCTGAAAGACACTAACATTAGCCCTTTAAACGGTAGTCTTTTATATATGCAAGCATATTCTTATAGTCCTTTGCCTCTCCCAATAGGAGCCTATAAATGCGAGCACACACACAATAGATGGTTCTCATTTCCTATCTCTCTGTGTGGGTGTTTGCATGTGCGGCGCATGCGCGAGCATGCTTTCTTGTTCCTTTGCCTGGGGGAAAGCATTACAGAAAAGTCCTCTTTAACCAAGAAGATTCAAGAATGCAGAGCAAATGTTCAGAAGCAGCAGCCAAACTGGTAGCTTTCTTGTTCCTTTCCACTGCATTAACACACACTTTGCCAAGACAAAATGGAACCATGGCCTGGCCGACTTGTTCTCAGTGTTCTCCATGGCTAAGTGAGGTGTCCCCACTGGGGTGAGTGCTGCAGCCATATCTCACGTCTAGCCTAGCAAGGGAAAGTGTCTCTTCAGACCCTAATCCATTTTGTAGTTTCCCCAATTCACATTGACATGTCTAGCCAACACTAGTTATGCCAGGCATGTATGTTCATTCCCAAAGGAAACGAAACCCTTGGCAGATTCTTAAACCGCATTCTGGAAGCCACTGCTGAAATTGCGCAAACACATTTGGCTCACGCTGAAGGGATCAAGCCGTTCTCTGGGTTGAATCGCAGAAACAAAATGTACTTGTCCTACTTCCGAGATCATGTCTGAGGACTTGGCTCCTTCAGCCGAGGAACTGCCTCCTCGCTGATGTCATTGTGCCATGGAAGACAAACATCTTTGGGTTCA
>NW_006434120.1:474509-486176 GCF_000325575.1 Pteropus alecto
TCAGTTCAGAACCACAAGTGAGAGAAGGTGGGGATCAAAGGGAATCAACACAGGCATGGCTCTGTCAGGACAACTTAGAGAGAAATACACCAATTCTTATAACTAAAGAATCTTAAAATAGAAAGAGATTGGCACAGTTCGTGAGGAGGGGCCTTGTGGCTGAAAACCCCTTGGGCAAGCGTTACTGGTCATGATGCCGCTTTCATTAAGTGGGATTTTATGGAGCTCCAGGTGCTGCCACACACAGCACTTGAAAGTGCCAGTGCCCACAGCCAGGAGGGTATTTGACATCCAAAACATTAGGGGTAAAATTTCCACATAGAGCTCGTGCCTTGCTTTCACGTCACTCTGCGTAATGTCTCCAACTTCTAGCCAAATCCAGGCGGATCCCACTGGCCCTGAGTGCATTTCTCAACTCCAGGTTATCTCAGCACACAGAGTACCCAGGCTGCTCCATGATCCATGGAGGGCCGGTCTAGAGAAGACATTTCTTTTATTAAAAAAAAATGGGATCATATTTTTCACATTCATATTTTTCACCTGTAAAATTCCAAATTTTTAGTACTAGATTAGACTTCTCTAACACCTAATGTTTCAGAATCACTATTCCCACTTGAGCTTTGTGGTCAAAATAAAAGCTACCATGAAATAAGTGTTGGTAGTCACAAGAGTCCGATGTCCACATCATGTGGAAATTCACATCAGGAGGTCTTAGAAAGACAGTGACAGTTGGGGGCCTTCTTTCACTTCCTTCAAGGAGTAATTAGCTAGCCTGTGAACTCACCCTGGAAGCTCTTGGACATTTTTATAGGTTCTGATACCTGAGTCCTTGACCAAATTAAGTGAACTGGAGTCTCTGAGGGCGACCCGGCATCAGTATTTGTTAAAGGCTTCTCTGTTGATTCTAATGGACGGCTCCTCCTGAGAAAACACCACTCTCTCCAAATCCCCTTTTTTCCTAGGTGAGACTGTTTCAGCCCAGAGAATTCAAGAGCTTTGTCTAAGGTCACACAGATAATTGGGGCAGAGTTAGGACCAGAGCCCAATTAAACCAACTGCTGGGCCATGTACCCTGTAGTAATCCTGCGTGTACATAAGGACAGTGATTTTCCGGCAGTGCAGCCCGGGAGCTGTTCTACCTAATGGTTCACAGTCAGACTGCTCCAACCAGACACCCCGGGCCTGCTTGTTGGAAGAGTTACTTAACTGATTAATCTGAATTCTAGTTCTGCCACTCCACTGTGGGACCTTGGCAAACCTCGAAGCCTTGCAAACCTTATGACCTTTGACTATAAAATGGGGGTAAGTGGTATCTGGGGTGAGGAGAAGTCATAATATAATACCTTTCTCCTGAAATTGTGAGAGTTTAATAAAATAACTAAAATACACAGCACTTGGCACATAATAAGTGCTCAATAATGTGGACTGTTGTTAATATTATTAATATCACACAGATGTACTATGACTAGTCCCTAGGCTTTATGGTATTCATATCTGAAGCCAGCAGCATGTCACGTGCAGGACATAGGGTGGGGACTGGCCTTGAGGATGCTGAGCAGTAAACAGGCAGGGACTAAGACACCACGGTCCAAGGAAACATGGCCTTTCTTGACTTCCAAGATTATTTACTGGTTCAAATTCCAACTTCATTACTTGGAATGAGGTCTCCAGTCCTTCCCTTTGGGTCTCTTGAAATACATGCCATCTCTGTTTCTCATATTCAGCAGAAGCAGGAATAGAGAATGAAATTTTGACTCAGTATCCATCCAGATAAGACTGAATAGGGAGGTTTCCCACTCCAGGTACCCAAGTCAGACCTTACCAGGCAGTGGAAATAGAAATAATGAGGATTGAAAAAATCTATCCTCCTTCCCCCAACTTCCTCCTGATTTCAGTATTTATATCATTGATGCCATTGTTTCTTGGTCACCTTGATTAAAAACTTTATTTTTCCATGATTCCCCTTTGTTCTTCAATTTTTACCTCCACTGTGAAAGAAAGATCCCTGTACTCCCTCCCCAGTTCAAGATCTCATTAACCTCCACCTGAATTATTCCCTCAACTCTTTGCTGCTAGAATTGTGACCTGCAGATCAGCAGCTTTGGCAACACCTGGGAGAATCCAGAATCTCTGGTCTTGCCCTAGACCTACAGAACCAAATTTGCATTTTAATAAGATCCCCAGGTGATTCACCTGCAGTGAAGATAAGAAGCCCTGGCTGACACATTCTTCTTCCTGGGCTCTGTCCATTCTCCTCCTGCTATACTGGATGACCTGATTATCTTACTAAGGAGCTGCTTCATGTCACTCTCAAGCTTAAAATCTTTAGCTTTCCCTATTGGCTACCAAAATAGGCTATATTAGTATTTCACGTGTACACAGGGCTCTCAATTACAAAGAATTTTCACTTAGCATTTTTTCCTATGGTCACATCTAATCTATCAACAATTTCATGGTAATTCTTCAAGTAACCCAAACCCAACCATGTATTTCTGTCTCCCAACATCCACCCTGTCTAAACCACAACTATTGCTTGCCAAAATTACCACAATGGTCTCCTGTCTGGTCTTTTCCTTCCATTCTTGTTCTGCTACAATTTTCTTCTCACAGAATAAATTGTGTCCTATCCTTGATTTCCCATTACCCTTAGAACAAAAAAAAAAAAAAACTTTTTTCTGGTTCACATGGCCCTGTATGATATGTTCCAGCCATCTTAAAGAACTTGTCTCTTCTTTCCTCTTCCTGCCTTCCACCTATACTGGCCTTTAATCCTCATATGTGGTCTTGCCGTTACCTCTGCATGGAATTCTTGTCTCCCAGATCTTCACATTTCTGGCTCATTTTCACCACTTGTCTACTTTTCCATGAAGCCTTTTCTAACTGTCATGTTTAATGTACCAAAAATCCAGCTCTTCTACCTCCTCATTATTCTTACTCAATTGTCTGTTCTCCTCCCTTCACAGCAATTATCACTATCTGAAATTATCTTATTCCTTCTGGCTAGTCTATACATGTATTATCTGGGTCTCTGCACCAATACATCAGCTCTTTGAGAACACAGCTCTACGTGCCTGGTTCTCTCAATATCCTTAGGACCTAGGCACTGGAAAGAATTTCTTGCAAGAATTATTGACCAAACAACATTTCCTTCATTTCAAACCTCACTATAATTTTATGACCACTAGTTTGCACATTAATCCACCATTTTATTGGGGAGCCTCCAATTGTTGAATGATTTACTGAGAGTCAGTCAGCTAGTAAATTATAACGTTATAATCCAACTCAGCTGTTTCACTCCAAGGTTTATGATTTCCTCAACACATTACATTCTCTTTCATATCAACTATTAAGCCTAATATTCAAGGACATTCACAATTTATACCTAATTTATCCTTTCTCGTCCTTTTTGCTCTTTTTGTTGATACGTCTTAAAATATTCTCTCACATTACAAAAAAGTTCTATGCTCACTTCTCCCTGAACACATCCCATACTCACCTGATTTGTTCATGCTGTACTAGTTATCTGGAATACTTTTCTTTCTCCTATTCTTCCAACCCATCCACGCCTGTTGAAATGCTACTTTTCTTTGAAATTCCAGAGAATATACTACCCGCTTTATGAAGAATATATAACCCAATGCATTCTTCACTCCCTTTTTTTAACCTTCCTTATGATACATCATTGTAGTCTGCTTTGTGTTATGGTATACAGTACACTTGTCATTCTCCATCTGCCACCTAAATAGCATATGCACTCTGAAAGTCTCCATATCTATCCCAACTCTTTGTCATACGCTTTATACAGTGCCATACCCACTTGCTGAATTCACTTGATCCACATGACTGCATGTAAAGATATTTTATCTTAGAAATGTTATGAAAAAGGCGTCCGATGTGTAACACAAATATGGTCTTAAAGATCTATGAATAAATTGAACAGACTCAAGGAGAGAAAGAAAAAAAAATGACTACCATGTGTTTCTATAAATGAACTCGTTTCAGATTTCAGAATAGGAACAAAGAACATAGCTACCCAAACATTCATGGCTCCCCTCTCTGAGAAGATAAAAAATAAGACGAAGAAAGAGAAAGTTAAAAAGAACAGTTTACTTCACTTTATCCCCATCAATTGCTGACAAATAGAGCGTGGAGCATGGGAATTTACTCAACTCTACATATGCCTGAGGCTTGATCCAGTAGCAATCCAAAGGTAGGATGTTGGTGGCTGCCACACCCTGGTCACAAGAGATGGAGTAAGTCAGGATCTACGGCAGAGGTCTGAAAGACACAGTGCAGTGTCATGGTGTCAGCAGCATTTCTGCACTACAGTCTAGTTTAAATCTCAAATTGTTTCTAGAGTTTTCTCAAAGAGCCAATGGTCAACTGTACCTTTCTCTTTCCACCCATCTCTTCCTACTTTCTAAGACTCTCTCAGTTTCTCAAGACCGTAGTTTAAAAAAAAAAAAAAACCAGAAAGGTAGTTTTATTGTGAAACTAACAAAGGTTAAGATTTGGGCCCCTTCACATAAATAAGTGCTGTGGTGCTAAGAGTTGCTGGGACTTTTGCAGAGTTCTAAATAGAAAGGTAGTTTAGAAGAGAGAAGTATTCCTAAGAAAGCACCTCTGGCAAACTGGCTAAAAAGGGCTTGGAAAGAAGGGACATGAACTTCTAAGCTTCCAGTCATTTGTTACAATGTCTTTTACTCATCTCAAATAAATATTTATATTAATACCTAACTTATCACTTTGTATTCTTTTTTGCTAAAGAAGACTCGCCCACCCCCCTAACCCCCCACCACACACACACAAAATATGTAAGCTTCAGGTTCCAGAAATCTGAACCTGTCCCTAAAATAGTATCAACCAGAAACAAGAATGAATGACTGCACTCATTCAACCACGTTTGCTAAACACCAACTCATGATCACAGAGCATAGAACAAAAGAATGCCAGGCACCAGGGCTACAAAAGCAAACAGGTAGAGATGTGGTCTTAACACTTTGAGGCCTTGTAGGACTGTCAGGACATTGGCATGCTCAGGGTAGAGTCACATTCCCTAGAATCACTATAGTGAGGGTAAATGCCCCAGGCAGCCCAGGAAAGAGCAAGTTAGATATCCATCCATCCTGTTTTAATTGTCACAGAAGATGTAGGCATTGAATATCCCATGCTGATCCTCAATCAAGTCAAAAATCAAAGTCACTGTCCTCCCTAAACCCAAATCCATGTTTGTGCTCACTCATCACACCAGCCCAACCAAAAATCAGGCAGACCGGATCAAGCAGTTTGAAAAACATGACAACCATCCAGGTACTGACCACCTTGGGAAGCCTGCCTTTCAGTCAGCTGGAAGAAGTGCCAGTACTTAGCTGTAGAGTCTCATCCATCTCCTTAAAAAATAAATAAATAAACAAATGAATGAATGAATGAATGAATGAATGAATAAAGCATCTATTCTTAGGTTTCATCATAAAATTTAATGGTTTCTAGAATAAGGGTATAATGGATTAAGGAGGATAAAATATTGTGTCAAAAATCACAAAAATAATAAGGTCAAAGTAGTCAGGGTATTAATTCACTCATTCCTTCAACTAAGATATATTGAGTACCTATCATGTGCTAGAAGATATGTCCATGAACAAAACATAATCACAGTCCTCTTGGACCTGACACTTTAGCAGAAGGAGATGAAAAATAAGTGAGAGCTTGAAATGAGAGAGATAGAGAACATGTGCAGGACGAGGAAGGTCTGGAGTACTAGAGTAAGGAGGGCATGTGTGTTCCCAAAGAATAGGCACTTTGCTGGCTGTGCCCTGACATACATCAGAAGGGCCACAGCAAGGGCTGAGAGTTGAGCTTCCAAACTATAGCAAGTATACCCCCAACAAAAAAGGACAGCTTAATGCGTACTGCACATTGACACAGTGGCTTAGCAGATTCTAGAAGTATCTGCTTAACTACACAATAAATAAATATTTTTTGCAAAACAATTTTTCCAGCCAGAGAAAAGATTTCATTGAACGTCATTTAAAATAGATTTTCATTTCGCATCATTTAACTGACTTAAAAAGCACTGGCCATAAATTCCATATAATAGGCGGTTCCATTGGGGAGGTCTGGTGGGGCAACTGTCAATTAGGTGTTGCAGAAAGGATGCGAATGTCTCATAAAAGTGATGGAAGATCATATTATTGCATTAACCATATCGCTCTTCCCACGCTGTTACACACTATAGAATAATAACCGACAGATTTAGAAGGTAGAAATCATTCTGAATGTGCATTTAAACTGTGTGTAAATGAAAACTGTCTTAAACTAGTTCTCAACACCTTTGTCAGCCACTTTCAAATTTTCAAGTGCTGAGGAAAATAATTAATAGGTGAGATATCTGATAGAATTAGTTTATGGGCTCTACCAAGACATTTTCCAATATATGTTTTACAGTTGTGCCTTTGAAAGCAGGGTTGTCAAATCTATAAAAATATAAAGTTGATTTATTTCATCCATAGCACTTCTAACGGTATCATGCTTCAGCCTCCAATTTTTTCCTAGTTTCTAAGGTAAAGGAATTTAAAATGTCAGAAGAATACTCTGACAGGTGAGCAAGTAGAATATAAAGCAGATGTGAAAGAGTAGGAAGCAGAGGAAGTACAGACTTGTCACTATGGGAAACATCGGTCTCAAATAAAAAGGAGAAAACAGGAAGGGATATACCCAATAACTCATTCCAAATAATAAACAGCCGAGGATTCAGAAGCAATACTGACAATCTCCAACTTTAATATGCATTTATGAGTCATTGAATGATAAATACAACTTCACTTGTGCCCTCAAAACTTGGTTGGCTGGAGCTCATGGAGATACAGTTGCAGAAGCTATGCCTAATTCAAAAGAAATAGCTTTGTTGAGATGGAGTCTGATTACATATCAAAGAGAAAGATACTTCTGAGGATAATCTCAAACCTGAAGCAGAAGTATGCAAAAAAACATGTGAAAGAAAGCAAAAAATAGGGATACAGCAGTAACAAAAACAGACAGAAATCTCTGCTTGGTTGGTGGCAACAAATAAGCAAAACATAGTACAATGGAAAATAAGTGCTATGAGAGAAACAAAGCAGGGAATGGGAACAGGAAGTACCTGAACAGGGGTTGCTAATTTAAGGTGGTCGTCAAAGAAGCCTCACTGAGAAGACCACACCTGAGCAGAGACACGAAGGAGTTGGGGAGTGAGCCTTGGCAATGTCTGAGGAAAGAGCTGAAAAAAGAGCAGGCACAAAAAATGTTAAGAGCATGTCTGCCACATTTGAGATGCGGTAAAATAGGTGGTGTGGCTGGAGCAGGATGGGAGCAGGTGAAATTGCAAGAGACGAGGTCAGAAGGTAATGGGAGACAGCTCAGGAAGGGCCTCACAGGAAACTGAAAGGACTTTGACCATTAGAATGTTCTGAGTGATGGAGGTAAGGTGACCAATTAGGAAGCTAATGCAATAAATCCAGGTGAGACATGAGGGTGGCTATGATCAAGGTGGTAGCAGGGAAGATCATGAGAAGAGACCAGATTCTGAATAGGTTTTGCTGATGGATTGGCAATGGGGATTGAGAGAGAGACAAAAGTAAAGAATAACTCCCAAATTGTTAACGTGAGCATTGGAAAGAACGGAACTGCTTTTATTGGGGTGGGGAAGACCTCAGGCGTAGCAGGTTTCAAGATGGAGCTTGCAGGAGTTTGATCTTGATAATGTTAAATTTGACATGCTTAATATACACCCAAATGGATATTTCATCTAGGTGACTAGATATAAAATTCTGGAGCTCAGAGAAGAGGCCAGGCTGGAGATGCAAATTATAGAGTTATGAGCATATAGATAATTGTTTCAGCCATAAGACTGAATGAGATAACCTAGGTAACAATAGAGAAGAGGTCCAAGGTTTCAGCCCTAGGTGCTTCAATGATTAGTGATCAGGGATGAGGATAAATAAGCAAAGGAAACACAGAAGAAGTAAGTAATGAGTTAGGAGGGAAACTAGAAGAATGTAGTGTTCTGGAAGGCTAGTAAAGAAAGTGCATCAAGTTGGAAAATATAAGTCCAAAACATTGCTGAAGTCATGGAAATAGAAAAGTGAGCTCCTAAAGCTGGGAAGATGGAGAGTGTAGTAGAAAGAATTCTAAAGAGAGAATACATATGTAAATGGATTTTGTGTTAAACCTATTTACGGTCTTGTACCCCCTGAAGATCTTTGTATATTCCAGGGGGTCTTGATCCAGACTAAAGTCCTCAGGACTTACGCTTTCTCCATTTTCCATAAGCATTCAACAACTCCTCCCCTATACTCATGATTCCTCTTTCATAAGAAAACATAAGCAATAAGAAGCTTTCCATATGCCCACCACCACACCTTCTCTCACAATCTGTATTGTGTCCATGCACTCTGCCTCCCTTGTGTTGTTTGGGTACATGTCCTCACTCTTATTTGAACACTCTTTAAGTGGTTCAGCAAGAAAAAAAAACTATATAAGAGAGAAAGAGGAAGTAAAAATGGCAAAATATTAACAATTATTGAATCTGGATAACAGGTATATAGATGTTCACTGTGCTATGCTTGCAACTTTGTGAATTTAAATTTTTAAAAACAAATTTTTTTGTAAATACAGACCAATCCTATGCTTACTGTAAGATGTATTTTTAAATTTTTATTCTTTCATTTTTGTGATTATTTACCAAAATGTGTAATTCACTTATATAATTTTGGTAAATTCTGTACTGATCATGATTGTAATGCTATCTTAAATCAAGAAAAAAATTAAATAGAGCCTTAAAATTAGGACATTTAAAACATTTTTAACTATATATGTGCCTTTTTTGCAGTAATGACGAATATGGATAGCAATAAAGGATAGCAAATAGCTATGATATTAAGATTCCTTCTGAGTAATTAAAAAGTTTGCAGCTTTTTAAAAATATAAATATTTACAATATGTTGTAATTAAGATTTTTGACTATTTAAATTTCTGATCAAAATTTAAATATCAATTTAAAATATGCAAGAGGGTACACAGTTTTGAAAAGTTATTTTATGAGATTTGCAAGCAGAAGAGATTTGAATACCTTTGTTGTAAGTCTAAGAGTTTGGGTATCTAAAAGCAAGAAAACATCTTATGAGTGCTAGTCTGATTTAAGAGCCTACTCGAATTAGTGCTCACGAATTTAAAAGACCAGTCCGCGTAGGGTATGTTTTTCTCTAGCTACTTCTATCTATGTGAATGCAAGCATGGAAAAAAGGAGAGTGAGATTTAACCAGTACTGGGATTTTGCCTGGCAAATAAAACAAAGAGAGAAAGGAAAAAGAGTTAATAAGGTATTTCAATGAGTGATTATAGTGATTGACCATAAGCTGAAAAAGGAAAGAAGCAAGGAAATGATGGGACTGTGGGACATAAAAATTTGGTGAGATCAAGAGACTACAGGTTCTGGTGAGTTCGAAACATTGTTAAAGTCATGGTAATAGAAGAAGTAAGCTGCAGATGGTACATGGAGGTTTAAGAATGAACTCTTAAAGTTGAGAACACCAAAAGTGTGGTAGGCAAAATTCTAAAATGGCACCCCAATGACCCATGCTCTTGGATAATCTCTTCAGTAGAGTGTGGGAGGGGCCTAAGACTATAAGGCTATCACTCAGGAGATCTGCTCAGGCTTATGGAACAGTTGATTTTGAGAAAGGGAGAGTTGCCTCAATGAGTCTGACCTAATCAGATTAGTTCTTAAAAGGGATAGGGACCTAGGGATCTACCTGATAAAGAGATTGGAAGCATGAGAAGAATTCTACACATGGGAGAGTCTTCATTGCAGGCTATGAAGATTTAGGGAGCCATTTGTCAAGGAATTTAAGTGGCCTCTAGGAGCTGAGAGTATCTCTGGCTTTAGCAGTCAAATTTCAGGTAGAGCAAGAAGGCAAGAGCATTAAAAGAAGTGGTGAAGACATAGGAGGTCTTTCTAATAACTGATCCATAGCTCCAGAGGGCACAGTGGAAGACTGTAAAAGTTATGGAGAGATAAGAGACAGAGTCAGAAAAGGAGATGAGAGATCCTTAGGAAATGAGGATCAAGCAATGAGAGCTCTCTCTTCTTGGTGGTGATGGATATAAGTGAGAATAATAAAAGGCATATGTTTTGATGATGATCTCAATGTAAATAATGGTGACCAACATTTGAGTATTGGTGTCCCACTAATAAAGTGGAACACTCTGGCTCTTTATTCCTGTTAATGGAGGTGTGGAGAGGAGGCAGAGCACCCAGAGCCCTGGGGATATCTCCCAATTCTGGGGATGGAGGTTGGTGTGAGATTAGTTACACAATACACACCATAGGACCTGCACACTCATGAAAGGCAGGTTGCAAATTTGGTTTTGAGCTTTCTGCAGTCCAAGCAAAAATGGAAATGTAACTTTTAAATAATTCACAGGATCCACAAGATCATAACAGAGAAACCCAACTATAACACCTCAACCTGAGAACTAAGAGAAAGTTCTCTTTGTCTTCTAAAGAAGACAGTAGGCAATGGAGTGAATGCTGTCTCTGCAACATTATAGTAGTAAATACAGCAGTGAATTCTAAATGACTTTTTGATAAAATATTCTTCAATGTAGAATGATGATGTAATGGTTAAGGAACAAGGCTCTTTAAATCTTTAACTTTAACCCAGGAGAGGTGTTAGTGTACCATACAGAATGGTTTCCACATAGTCTAGGCAGTCCTTCAGAAAAACTGTCTCTCTCATTTGCATTTTTATAAGTATTGAGCAGAAGTGAGTTTGAGATTATATTTCAGGACAAATCCCTAAAATGAAGCTCTTCTATGTTGAAAGTCAGGGGTACAAACACGGCCTTAACAGATAACTTCTTAAGAAAATTGAGGAGCCTACAAAAATGTGTATTTAATTTCCATATGCAGATTGACTGAGAAAGATCTTGATTTTCTTCAGTGTAGGTTTGTCCTTATATCCAAATAAATGGATAATAGAAGCCATACAGCATAGAGTATGGACATAATTTTAACTTAAATAAATGTTTTAAGCACATGTTACAAAATATCCACTCTGGCCTTAAAATAATCAACACCCATTTAACTTTGAGTACTATAATCTCCTGGTAAAACTTACATTAAAAATGAGTTGCAAAATGTTATATCGAGGTAGCTGAATATTTTCTTTTGTAAGATTGTTATCCAACATAAGCCATTTTGAATTATCTATACAAAAATGATAGTTTTAAAATAGTCTAATTAAGCCATTCTTTGGGGAAATATTTAGACGGCAGGGCCAGTTGCATTAGTATCTACTCTAACTTATAAAAATAAAGATTATGGGATTGTGTTACAGGGAACATGGCCTTTTCTGATGTCCATCACAAAATGGCCCCCAGGAAGTAAGTGGTAGTGGCTGAGACATTCCAAGGATTTAGAAATCTGCCAGAAGGGGCATTCTGCTAAAAACAGATAACCGGAAACATTCTAGACTTCCCCTGATGACAATTTCAACTCTGAACCAATAAAGGAAACAACAAAAAGATATATTCTTCGAATCTAATTAAGACAAACCAAGAGGTTTTAGTTGGTGAGTTGAATGAATACCTTGAAGAGAAGCAAACACATTATCTTAGAATTTCTAATAA
>NW_006434120.1:486400-525903 GCF_000325575.1 Pteropus alecto
GCAGTACTCTAGAGGAAAGCCTTGTATGGTTTCACAGCCAAGACTCACAGCAGAGACAGTTGAGAAGGAAAGGCAGGTGAATCGAGAGAACAGTATCAGTTCCCAGTACTTACTGTGTTCATGTGTTTTATGGATGTGATTTTGTTCCATGCTCACAACATGTGTATGAGTTGCTCACCAGCACCCTCATTTTCAGAGGAGGGTATAGAAGCATCATACCCTCTTAGAAGTCACAGAGCTGAAAAGGGCAGTGCTGGGATTGAGACCACAGTTCAGTCTGACACTAATGTTAACATTTACCTCTTTCTACCACATTTTCTCAGAAAGGCCATCCCTTGGTGATAGCTTAAGAAGTGAGAGTATCTATACAGGGGGCTGTCCAAAAAGCTGACATATTTTTAAAATCTGCTAAAAAGAAAAGAAAGAGAGCACATAACCAAGGAAAGAGATCATAATCTGGAGAATAAAGCAGGTTCCACATTAACTGAGACTAACTAAAAATGCTCAGGACAACGGGAAGGGGGAAACTCCTGTCCCCTGAGCTCGACACTGCAAAAGAAGGTACAAGTGAGAGGATGATAAAAAGAAAACAAAACTCTTTCACTAGGAGTTTTCATCCATGTTTCCATCTCTGGTGAAACCCAGAGTTTTCTTCTGCCAAATGCTTTTAACGATATAAAAGTTCGTATTCTGAGTACACACTGCCCTGGTAGAGTTTGCTTTCTTACAATATTAACATTCTCAACAACAACTGTTTGACTGTATTAGCAGTTCTCTGGCAACTCCAATCTATATCTGGGATAAGAGATTATGAGGTGTGCCTCTGAGTTTCCGAGTGTGTGTGCTCACGCTTTTGCCATAGAAGTGCCCGTTTTTATAAATTACTAAGATGAGAGGAACACAAATGAAAATTATTACCAGTCCCTGAGGAAGAGAAATCACATTTTTTTCTGATACTTTGAGAGAAGTTGGAGGGCTTGGCTTTTATCTCCACCTGTTGTCTGCATGCAAAGCTAGTTGATTGATATCACTGCTTTAATTTTGTTTCGATTCCTCTGAGAGATTCGAAGGATTGTAGAAAGGTTCATTGTAATTCAGCAATTAGCGTGTCTGCTGCTTTCCTCTTCAGCTAACCAAAAATGCAAGGTCATTCTGTCCTGTAAAAGTCACTTTTCTGCCAACATCTTACACATTAATTTGCTGGCATTAAAATCAAGAGGCAAGGAAGAGCAAAATGTCAAAAGTTCCAGCAGATTTTGTGCATGGAACAGTAGGAAAAATTGAGTAAAAGAGGCCTTCCAGGCAACTGTCCTTCTTTGATCCAAAAGAGTGTTCCTTTAGTTTTTAATGTATGAAAACAACAAAAAAGAATAGTTGAAAGACACAAGCTTCTAAAAGTATTTCACTTGGATTTAATCCTCTAAAGTACCCCATTTACCTTGTCCTTCTCCTGATCTCAAGCCTTCCTGACTTCTCCTTCCCCACAGGATGATGTCTGAATTCTCTGTGGGTTTTCAAGGTTCTCTTCACTTAGTGTTCAACCTGCCTTATTAGCTTCTTTCTTATCCTCCCTTAAAGGGACATTTCATCTGCTCAAATTGATTTGTCCAAAAAAAGTTATCATTTCTACTTTTGACACTGTTTTCTTGGCTTAGATTCAAGGCCAGCTTCCTGGGCCCATGATCAGTGCAGTCACACAGGCTCTGCCTTCAAAAGCACCCACACTTGGGGTTTAATGCTCTGTGGCTGCTATCTTGAAATTCTTAATAATCTTGCCTTTGAACTTGGGTTGTGTTAAGTCCTTGAGACAATCGAGCATATGCCAGAGCCTAGAGCCTCAGTTTCCAAATAGTCCACCTCCCATTGCCTACCCCAACCCCTGAGATGGATTCTCAGCCCATCACCTTCTCTCTGTCCCCACCCCACAACCACTGCCACCTTCAGCCCCAGTGGAGGACTAGGCAAAGGGGCAGGGAAAGTTGGAGTCAAGCATGAGCCCCATAGTGTCTTGGGCCATAGCAAAGTAGAGGCTGTCCTTCTCTGTACTCACAGTGCCATCGTGCACTCATTCTTTCACCTACCCTTGACACAGGTCCAGAAAACACCCTGAAGCAGAGGTCGTAATTCCTTCAGAGTCACCCACTACTGTAGATTGAGGCAGTGGGCGTGTGTGAAGGGGGAGTGGCTTCCTTATCCCATGCTGAGGCCGCATTTTCATCTGCTCTGGGCCTTGCAAATTCAGTAGTTTGCCCTGCCTAGAATATTAGAGTCTCCATACTTCTCTTTCTATCACATTTTATCTTGATAATTTAAGCTCTTTATTCAAACTGTTAAGATTATTTGGAATCATATTCAAGTCATCGTGCCTTTTAAACATTTCTCTAAACTCCTGATATAAAGGGTAACAGGGCTAGAGTCTTATGGCACCCACCAGAAACCTCCAGTTGGATTCACTCAATTTATAAACTATTTTTGTTATCAACTCATTGATCTGATACTGATTATATTATCAACAGGCCAACATTTGTTCATCTTGTCCTCAAGGAAGATTATTGCCAAATGCTACCTCCTTCTTTCTCTCTGCCACCCTCAGCCCTCCATAGCTGGATCCACTTGCACCTCCCTCTTCCAAAATCCCAGAACCTAAGACCAATCATGATCTGAATTCTTTGTTAAGGAGAAATTATTCGCTGGATACTTGTTTAAAAATGGCAAGACAGAGTTTATTCAGACTACTATAAAAAGAAAGAGATACCCCAGTATAAACCAAGCTCAACTCTGCTGAAACAAATGGTAGGAAGCTTTTTAAATGCCGGTGTGTGCTCAAAGAAAAGACAATAGGACAATAAGTGGGAAAGGTTAGTCAATATGATTAGGCCATCAGTGTCTGCTGACTGGTGGGTATGGGAGCTAGGCTCTACTCCTCTCACAGAGACTAGGAGACAAGGGCCTATCCTTGATGATATTCAAAGGGATGGCTTTCAGGTCCTCAAGAAAGGCATTTCTGGGTTATTGAAGATACATCACAGAGGTATAGAGAAAAGATTAAGAACTGCAAGTTTTCTAAAGTAAATGATCCAAAAAAGGGAAGTCATGAGCTACTAGTTAGGTTTTGACTGTAACAAACAGCACTTTGGGCAGCATTGAGCTTTCTCAGGCAGAAATTTTAAAGGAGTGTGCTTGTCATCCCAAAGGCAGGGCCTTGAGCTAACACAGCCATGCTAGAGCTTGGTCCAGTCTCTAAGTGTGGACGTTAGGCAAAGTCATTCATGCTAAGAGTTTTGCACATCCCAGTGCCCAACAATTTTCTCCCACATTTGTCTGACCAGGGATGCAATGCCCCACTGTTGACCTCTGGTCTCCCTGAATCTCACTCTCTTGCCCACCTCACAGGTCATTCTCCTGGTATCCAGGAGCCCAGTCCTGAATCCTTTCCACATAGCTCACAGGGGCTAGGATTTTGTCTCAGTCTTTCTCAGGAACTGAAGCTTTGCCCTTGGCCACCTACTCAGAGGCAACAATAGGTTGGGCATAGGAATCTGTTCAGAGACACCATTTTCTTAAAAGCAACTGTCATATCCCTCCCTCCCTGACAGAACCTTCTCTATCAGTAGTATCTATCCCCAGGAGCCATCCTCCCCTGAACAGCAAATCAGGAGTTGTCCCCAAGTCTTCACTATCATCTTACCTAATGCCAGGCACTTCACTCTGCATTGTGTCTTTTATCCCCAACAGTAACTCCATGGGGGAAAAGTAATTCTCAGAGAGATTCATTAACATAGGAAGTTAAATAACTACATCTTCATTCTGTTTCTATCTTCTGCACTAAGAATAATGACATTAAAACTGAAAGAAACCAAAGACCCAGAGAGATAAGATGTTCAGAGAACACAAAGTGGCTTTAAATGAATAAAGCCTTTGAGGCCCAAAACTTACGACAAAAATTACTGAAAAAGTGATCGGAGGGCCACATTAGTGGTCTTCACAATACCCTGGATAATGGAGGGAAAAAGCTAAAGATAGTAAACAGTTTCTTGATGGTCATAAAAGGGAGATTTGTTTATTCAGCAATGCAGAGAGCTGTCCATCCACAAGCTTCCTGTTGGCTTCCAAGGAAATTCCCACACCCATTATTGTCCAGATCTTGATGCACTCTTAGGAGCACACCGAAACTAATATAGGCACACATAAAATAGTCATGCTTTTCTATTTTATTGTTCATTAAACTAATAGATAAAACAAAACTGAGAAGAATACTATAGAAGACAGAATAAGGATCTATGGAATTCTAAAATATTAGAAAGAGAAAAAATATCAGAATTAAATTAAATAGCAGTAAGTGTAAATTCTTGTTTTGAGGTTGAAATGATCACTTGTGAAAGTATTAGATGAAGACCCTAGCTCAATAGCAATTTATATTTAAAAATCTGGGTTCTGTTTGAACTCATTGTCTTCATGTTCAACAGACAGCAACAAGTAAAGCAGCCACCAAAATGTCTAATCCAACATTATGCCATTTAAATGAAGTTAAAAGATAATAAAAGTAGATCAGACTCTCAATATGCTAGGCAACACCGTCTCTGGAGTGTTGGGAGGCGGATGAGTTAGGGTGACATTCATTAAGAGGGACATTGGCAACTTGAAAATGTTGTATAGACTAATGAATGCACTTATAGAAACAGCCTTATGTATGTATGAGGCAACCAGATTAGACCTAATAGATTTTTTTAAACTCTAATTTGTCAGAATTATTTTTAGCTGAAATTTTTTTTAGCTCAAATTTAACTTACTCAGGGGAAAAAAAATATATTATTTTATTGGCTTAGAAAACCAGGAATAATGGGGGTGGGGGATAATCGGTGAATTTCCAAAGCCAGAGACTTCATGCTTCCAAGACATTCTCTCTCTTCCTCCTTTCATTGAGGCTTTGCTCCAGCTCAGGGTTATTATCTTTTACTGTGCATCAGCATTCTTCATGTGCTTCCACAGACAGAGTGGGAGGGAGGAGATGGAGAGAATGAAGTGTGAGCAGACAAAGGAGGCGGCAATAGGCAAGAAGTCCATTACAATTTAGGTCTTCCTAAAAGAAGGAAAAGGAAGGAATGCTATTTCCAAGAGAGGGGTAAAGGGATACTGGGCAGACAGAAACATAGAGATGTCTCTCACTTCCCAGTGATGAATGAGTAGATGCTAACACCTTCCACAGACGGTACATCACACTTTATTTTAAATAAATACAAGAATGTGAATATATTCACAAAGGTGAGTCTTGCTTTATGCCATAGACTACTCAATAGTTGTTTACAATTGAACTTTTAAATAAACTTTATTGAGATATCACTTACATAAGATAAAATGTGTCCAATTGGAGAGTGTTTAGTTTAATGAATTTTAACAAACTTACACAGCTTTGTGACCACTACCAAAACCAAGATAGAACATTTCCATTTCTACAAAAACTTCCCTAGTGCCTCTTTGCAGTCAATCCAGTAATCCCACACTCCCTGGCCCTAGCCCTAGACAAACATTAATCTATTTCTTGTCATTATAGATTAGATTGGTCATTTCTAGAATTTTATATACATAAAATTATACAAGATGTATTCCCCTGTTCCTGTTTCTTTCACTCAGCAAAACATTTTTGAAATTCATCTATGTTAAGCAAATTAGTAATTCAATCCTTTTTACTGCTGAGTAGTAGTCTTTTATACGGATATACCACACTTTGTTATCCATTCACCAGTTGATGGATATTGGCATTGTTTCCATAGCAGCTGTTTCCAGTAAAGCTGCTATAAACATTCGTGGATTGAATTGTGCCCCCAGAAAAATATATTGAAGTTCTAACCCCTTGTACCTGGGAAAGTAACCTTATTTGGAAATTGGGTCTTTGAAGATGTAATCAAACTAAAATGAGCTCATTAGGGTGAGCCTTAATCCAATATGACTGGTGTCCTTATAAAAAGAGTTGAGAAACAGACATGGAGACACAGAGGGAGAAGGCCATATGATGAAAGAGGCAGAGATTAGAGTGATGCATCAAAAACCAAGAATTGCCAAAGATTGCTAGCGACTCCAGAAGCTAAGAAAAAGTCATGGAACAGCTGCTCCCCTAGAGCCTTCAGAGAAGGCATGGCCTTGTGAATACCTTGATTTTGACTTCTTGCCCCTAAAACTATGAGGGAATAAATTTCTAATGTTTAAAGTCACCTGGTTTGTGGTAATTTGTTATAGCAACCCAAGGGAACTGATACAGCATTCAAGTATAAGTCTTCCTGAGAACACATTTTCATTTCTGTTACATAAATACCTAGAAGCGGATTGCTTGAGTGTATGCTATGTTTAATTTTGTAAGAAGCAGTTAAGCCGTTTTTCAAAGTAACAGTAAACTTTTCGTTCCAAGTAGCAACCTATAAAAGTTACAGTTACTCCATATCCTTATCAACATTTGGTATTATCAGTCATCTTAATTTTTCCGTTATGATTTTAATTCATATATTCTTGATGATTATCAATGTTGAGCATCTTTTCATGTAGTTAATGCCCATTTGTATATCTTCTTTGTGAAGTATATCTTTAAATGTTTTGTCCATATTCTTGGGTACAATTTTTTATCAGATACATGTTTTGCATATATTTTCTTCTTGTCAGTTGCTTGTTTTTCATGATCTTAATGGTGTTATTTTGGAAAGCAGAAGTTTTCATTTTGATAAAGTACATTTCATCAATTTTTTAGTTTATGGTTTGTACTTTTTGTGTCCTAAGAAATCTTTGAATCTCCAAGGTCACAATGATCTTATCCTATCTTTTCCTCCAGAAGTTTTACATTTTACATTTTATATATAGGCTCATGATTCATTTTAAGTTCATTTTCTGTGTATCATGCAAGTGTCAAAGTTCATTTTTTTTTCTTCATAGACATCTAGTTGAAATGAGTTAGCTCAATATCTTTGTCAAAAATCAATTAACCATCTGCGTGTGTATCTGTGTGTTTCTGGAGTCTGTATCTATTCCATCGATCTACATATCTCTTCTTACACCAACACCACACTATTGTGAATACTTCAACTTTATAATAAATCTTGGAATTAGGATGTAAAAGTCCTCCAATTTTGTGATTTTTAAAAATTGTATTAAAATTTGTTTATGTCTTTATTTTTCAATACGTAATGTATGTGCACAAAGGGGTTTCAGTGAGAAATAAGTCTTCCTTCCATCACTAGCTCCTCGGCTGCCAATTCTCCTTTCCCAAAAAGGCCACTTTTAGAAGATTCTTATTGTTTTATTTTTCAGTAATTATAATTGATTTTTTAACAATTGAGCCAGACTTTAAATTTACTATTTAGAGGAATGTTACTAACAGACACTTAAAAGAAAGAAAATAATGTCCTAATTTTATTTTCCATATCAATGCAGATTTCCAGTAAGTGTGCTTGCCTCAGGTGAGCCCAGTCAATATCAGAAAGCAACAACCTTTACTAATAATACGCTAATTTTATCCACAAAGAAGAGAGGCGCAGGGACATTTATGTGACTCACCCACTCGCTTGAATTCTGTTTGAGTTATTTAAACATGCTGCTTATTTTTAGTTTAAATGCAGCATAATTATATAACACCAACACCAAGTAATTAGAGCTTGGCGATACTAACAAATTTATCTTTCAGATAGTTTCAGAAGCCTAGTTAAGAGTCATAAGTATGTGGCTCAGAGATCAAGATATTGCAAAGCTACAATTACACAGATAAAATAGATTCAACAAACATTTATTTATTCATTGTCATATGAGTATGAAATCTTACCCTAGGAAATGTGGAGTAATACAGAGATAAATCGAATCCAGCCAAAACCCTCTAGAAATTCACAGTCTAAAAGGGGAAGTAGGCACATACACCGTTGGTACAATAAAAAGTTCTAGAATTGAGGTTCCAGTAGAAGACTATGGAAATATGGAAGGAGGCACATTCTGGAAACTAAGTGACAATACCATTTAAACCTTTCCTAAGTTCAAACTACTCAAATATTATCATTTTAGCATGACATCTAAGCAGTCCACAGTTCTCCAGATTTGTATTTCATTCTTATTGTATTTCCTTCTCATTGGAGGAATTATGTCATCTCTAAGATAGGCCAGGGGTTCTCTAGAATATAAGCATATAAAAAGAGAGGGTAGTGTTAGGACCTAAATTAATTCCTAAGTTTGCCTTGTTGGTCACATTTAATTATTCTTCTGGGAAGACCAAATAAAAGTAATAAAGTTTTTTTTCTCTCTGGTAAAATAAAAAATGGATTTGGTGACTTGTTTCCCTAGAAAGAGAAAGACAAGTCCAGCCCAAGAAAACAAGAATAAGAAGAGAATTTCTTGCTTCCTCTAAAACTTGACATTTCTTCTAGATTCTCAGAAAACCATAAAGGCTAAACACAAAAAGAACTGTACCTCAGATCTTACGTGCCTGATTCAGAAAAAAAAATAACATTATTGGTTGTGGGTAAAGTGTGAAGGTATATGGACTTTAATCACACAGAATTTCTTGTTATCTGTATAAGTTAATAATATTCAATGATTAATATGTGTGTGTTATAAACATTAAAACTTCTTATAACTTAGAGTTTTATAAGTTAATGCTTTTCCTAAAGTGAAAATATTCTTAGGAACACTGAGAAAGGAGAACATGCTCTATTAAATAAGCTACCCTGAGGAAATGAGTGAGAAGTGCTTGAAAATGCTATATTTGTTTGTATGTATCTTGGTGGCATTATTAATTACTGTATAATGCATTAACTACTCCACAAGAATCAAAAAGGTATGATCTGTAAAGCCAGATTCACTATTTCATAGTATGCTCATTGATCAAGCAAACAGAAGGTTAGTGACATGCAGCCAAAAGTGGGTCACATGGCTAAAAGCAGAATTCAGAAATAATCCTCCTGGTGCTACCATTGATTGTCTATTACACCTATATTAATTAAGAATGCCTTCAGCTGCAAATAACAAGGAAAAAACAACTAAGGGTGGTTAAAACAACTAGAGATTTCTTTTCCTCACATAGCAAAGGAGTTTAAAGACTAGTTGCAACTAATGTTGGTTCAAGTACTCAATAAACCATCAAGGGCTTAAACTCATTCTACCGTTTTCTTTCACCACCTCTAGCATCCTCAGCATATTTTCACCTTCATAATTATTACTGGTCACAACATGGCTGCAGAAGCTCCAAGGATCTAACCTGCTTATAAGATAGGGGGAAAAATAGGGCAAAGGTGATACCAGCAAAAACATCTCCTTTATCAGGGAAAGCAATAAGTTTTCTCAAGAGGCAGTAGAACTAAAATCTCATTGGGTATAACTGGGTTACATTGCCACTCTAGCTGCAGATGTAGCTAGGAAAGTGAGTATGTGGCTTACTCTCTATTGTGGTAGGCAGAAAGGAGAAAAAAGGTTGAGAATGGCTTTGAAGTTAGCCAATTACTGATTTTACCACAGTATGTAATCAAACCACTATACTTCATTAGGCTTTAATTTTCACACCAAAGAGCAATGTCAAAGGGCACTGCAGTTATAATAAAATCAAAAGAAGGAGGAGTTTACAGATGCCTGAATATATATATTAATTGGACTGATTAGCTCTATCTTTGGCTGAGTTGGAAATTTAGCCCTTTCTGTCTATATAGATAACCTGGGATAAGTCACCAGGAGGCCTTGTTTGTTTTGCAACTGAAAATCAAAAGTCTGAAATAATAGAGTACCCACAGAGAGAAGTGAGCTTCCCTCTCATCACCATACCAAGGCTCTACTTCAATGCCTCATTTAGAGGCCTGTATGCCTTGAAGACTTTTGGTCCCAAACTGAAGCATCTCTCAGAATGTCCCTGGTTTTCATGTGTTCAAAGTATGATATATTAGCATGTATCAAACACTAAGAGAAGATAATGACCTTCTGGATTAGATCTTCAATCTAATAATACATAATATTTGTAACAGGAATACTAGGATAAGCAAAGAAAGGACATAACTATGAAAGACAGGTCATCTGCAGACTTTTGTTCTTTTATCTAGGACAATAACCATGACTGTTTGGGGATGCAGATATATGTTAAAGACTAGTGAGAAAAACACAACAAAGACAAGACAGACTCAGTGGCACCACAGAGAACCCAGCCCATAGAATATTATTAAAGCCTGGAGATTCAACAGATGATTGATGATCAATAGATATAGATAGATGGATGGATGGATAGATAAATAGATAGATGATCGATAGATAGATGATAGATAGATGATAGATGATAGATAGATAGATAGATAGATAGATAGATAGATAGATAGAAAAAACAAAAAAGATGATAGAGATAGGTGATAGATGATAGATTGATAGATTAATAGATAGATAGATAGATTAGATAGATAGATAGATAGATAGATAGATAGATAGATAGATAGATAGATAGAAAGATAGGTGAATGAACAGACATAGAGGTAGATAGACAGATAAATGAATAGAGGGAGAGAAGAAGAAAGTGAAGGAGAGAAAGAAGAAAGAGAAAAAAGAGAAAAGGAACAAAAAAGGAAGAATCTAAACTTATACCATAGTTTGGCAAAAAGACAGAAAAAATGGCAAATACAATTGTTTGGCCTTAAGAAACAAGCTAAAAAAATTCTGAAATTCCTATGTTTTGTTCCCCTTTATTCACACTCCCCTCCAGCTTTAGAAATACAGTCTGAGTATAAGGGAAGTTTGAATTGCTTACATAGTATTTTTTAATATCTTACTTTAACCATTAGCTTTACCCTGAGGATGCCTATAAATGTAAAAAGGATGTAACCAGTTTTTTAAAATCCAGTAAGGTTTGTACTGGTTTACCACAACAGAGATGAACACTACAACAGAAAAAAAAATGAGATAAGTTATTATTTTAGCTCCCATTTAAATTTCTTTTTAGTTTAAATGAGACCATAATTGTACAATTACTACCGTATAAAATATTGGCACATCTAGGGGTGACTCTTTCCAAAGTAAGATCTCTGAAATTTAGATATACTTGACTGATGGGTTCTAATGACTATAAAAGAAGAACTTTTAGAATTAATGAACTTGACAGCAGAAATTCAGCCAAGACCATTAGACCATAAATACGAACTTGCTACATCAGTCAGCCTGGCCAGGAACATTACATTCTCTTTGGTTTTTCATGCACCAGCACGAGAGTTATTATGATAATAACTCTGTGATGGTGGAATGAAAAGAATAAGAACTTGGGTGTCAGAAAGACCAATGTGGGACCCACCACATCCCACCTCTGACCTTGGGTAAATTACTTAACTTCCTGTTCCTCAGTCTTTACATTTGAAAAATGGAAACTGTGAACCTCATTCCTCAGAGGATAATTGTACTTGATGAAATGATGAACAACATATAAAATACCTGGTACATGGCAGATACTCAAATAAATGGCAGTTGTCTTTCCTACCAATGGGAAGACAACAGAACTCATCTAAAAAGAACTTCCTTTTCAAAAAGACTGTATTAGTGGCAATTCTGGTGTTGCATGATGCACAATCTGCATGGCCATATGTGGTGTCCCTCTGGTTTGATCACTTTTCCAACAATGACCATGTACTCTCTTGTAAGGCTATTGCTCAGGATTAGAAATTTTATTATTGCAATTAAGCTTATCAATACAGTCCCAAAAAGGGTCTTGATATGGGGCCTCATTAACACCATACTATACGCCAGGGGCCAAGAAACACCCTGCTGGCCAAATTGATTTTTATAAATAAAGTTTTATTGGAACAGCATCACACTCATTCATTTACAGCACCTGTGGCTGCTTTCACACCCTGACAGTGGTGTTAACCAGTCGTGACAGAGATCATAAGGCCCTCAAGGCTAAAATATTTACTACCTGACCCTTTACAGAAAAAGTTTGCTGAGTCTTGCAATAACCACAAAACTACAGTCATATTCATATATTAAATTCAACTTATTTGTGGATCACTTTTTACAGCCCCAATATCATGGTAAGGTTGGTGTCATTTACTAATAAAATGAACACTAGTCCCTGAGAAGAGGCTCACAGTCTTATAAGGAGATAAATATATGAAGCAAGTAATTATAAAATGACTGATTACATAATAGATGCTACAGACAGGATGCCAGAATAAGAGAATTCAAGATATGCTGGAGTCCAATAAAGAGATGAGCCTGACTGCAGGATAGCTTGTGCTGGGGGAGAATGTGGGAAGAATAATAAGGAGGGTATGTATGCTGACTGTGGGAGCAGCTGAGAAGAGCTGGGTCTAAGAGGTTGGGCTTAACCGTAGGCAAGAGAAAGCCAAGGTAGTTCCCTGTGCACATGGACCTTGTGGTGAAAGTAATCTTGGAAGGAGAGGGATTAGAGATAAGAACGCTGATCAGAGCTTTTAGTTAGAATTCAAGTACGATGTGACAACAGAATTATTTGAGTAGAAGTGGAATAAAGGAAGATCTGAGAAACTTTGTAAACCAAAGCTTAGTGACTGGTCGATATGACATATAATGGACTGTAGAGTCAAAGAAGATTCCAGAATTTCCTATTGGGGAGCCTGGTAGAATGGTCGTACTATTGACAGAAAGGAGGAGTCAATTTAGAAGGAAACATTTATGCTCCTTTTAAACAGATTCTATGTTACAGAATTGCAAATAGTAAAAAATGATGGATTAGAAGATTCATTTGTTTTACACAACTTCAAATCTTACATCTCTAAGATTTGCAAGCTGAAGCACAAAATGTTTTCCATCCATTCATTCACTCAACAAATATTTATTGAACACCTACTGGTAGATGATCACAGAGGTGAGATCTGAAGATACTAAAATACATAACATGTAACCCCAACTTTTTTTTGTTAATTTAGTAACAAAAGTGTTCATTAATAGTGGAAACAGACTTGAAAAAATAATCTCAGGTGAATAAGGTAAGAATTAAATCACAAATGAGATCCTGATATAGTATTGGGATCAAGCAACCAGTGATCACCAAGCATTTCTAACTTAACTGGTCAGGTGATATTGCAATTATAAATATCAAGAATGGAAGAGAATGAAAGCAAATCTCTCAATGTTAAAACTATGGAAATAAGACACCTTCTAAGCAAGGAGAATATTACTAAGGTTAGAATAATGGGTGGAGATCAAGAAAAATGACATATGAAAGGAAATAACAATCAGGAAAATGCTACCCAAATCTCAACAATCATAAAATTGCTTCTATTTGTATATTCATCTAGCATTTAATTCCTTCATAACTGAAAGATGGTAAATTTCTATCCCTAAAGCCACAAATCTTTCATTATAAGAAATAAATTCACTTTACAATAATTAGCTTTAGATAAATTAAGTGTACGTTTTCCATTGAAAAAAGATATGTAGATGGAAAGTGTTTTATTGCTGTACAGTGCACTGTAGATCATCTAGTTCCCTATAAGACCCTTAGCAGGTATTTGAGAAATTTGCGTATAGGTATTTTTTTTATGTCTCATTGATACAGTGGACACTGCTACCCTTTAATGTGTGAGAGCCAGGACATTCTGCAATATGTGGAATAGCCCCACACCTTGGAGGGTGATGCTACATCCACATGACTTTTTAACTCTCCACTGGACACTTACATAGGTGAAAAATCTATTGACAATTAACTGAACCTACTACCTAACTCCATTTTACATAAAAACACTTTTGTGCACTATTTTGGAACATACTGAATTTTCCAAGAACTAAGTCAATTGAAAATTAAAAAAAAAAAAAAAGTTATATTTTGCTTGGAACTTGGTACCAAGAGTTATCTACCATTTTGGACATTCAGAAAATTATGTCACCAATAACACTGCCACTGTGGTGTTAATTAAGTATTGTGTTAGTCACCGATACAAAAACATCTTTATCAGTCTTCATTTCAGCTGGCCCAGTCACAGTTATTCTATTTTAACTTACAAATATTTTGAATTAACCCTGATTCCAAAATGAGAAATTTAAAGATAAAAAGAGTAAGAACAATGCAATCTTACTGCTCTGAAAAATAGATTTATTCATTAGAAGCAGGTGCAAGTATCTGATCACTTCATTATGTTCTTTAGTGTAGTTGTGCCTTTACTTATGGAACACACAAAATTGTATTTTAAGTTACTTTCCATTTATTTTTTTCTATTGCAGAATTACGCCATATTGATTTTTAGAAATAATGCATGTGTGCGTGTGTGTGTGTGTGGGGAGGTATTAAATTATCTATGAATTTTCTCATGAAAAACTTGAGGCCCAGAGAGGTGATAGGTCTCACCCAAGCTGACTAGTTATTTAGTGGCAAAATCAGAGAGAAGATCCTTTTACTGAGCTCCTCTCATAAGGCTCTGTACTAGTCAATTTGATACACTTTAATCATTCATCTCATAAATAAGTACTTAATGTTCACCAATGCTTAGCATTATGCACAGTCTGGCTTTGCCAAGCTGAAGTTGTAATACTCCCTGTTCTCAAAGGGAAGGTGAACCAGAAAAATGAACGACCATAAATGCATAAATAGATGAAATAGTGGTGGTACAGAAAGGAAGAACATAACTCAACCTGGTTCAAGAACATCTTCTAAGAGGAGATGATACTTGAGCTGAATCTTGAGTGAGGGTCAGGAGTTAGCAGATACATAAGAATTTCCAAAGCATTCCAGACCGAGGAAACATAATCCTGGAGGAAAGTCAGGAAGAGCTTGGCATCCTGCAGAGCATAAGTACTCAGTTTGGCATCAGCATAGAGCAAGAACACAGAACTGTTGTGGGGTGGAGCTGAGAGAATGGAGGGACGCAGTTCATGGAGAACATGTTTTCCCATGTCAAAGAAACTGAACTTCCCCTTGAAGCTCATGAAGGAAATTATGAAGCTCTTAAATAGATGTGTGACACCATGTAATTCACTCTGGAGATAGTATAAATTTTAAAATGTAATATATTACAGTAACCCAGACAAAAATGATGAAGAACTGGATTAAGAGTAGCCTTGGGTGGAGAGGATTAACCAGAGTACAATGATACAGGAGAAGCAGAATTAGCAGGATTTGGTGACTGAAGGAATTTTCCAGAATAAGGGGGAAGGAAGACTGGAGGGTGGCTCTAAGTGTCTGGCATGAACAATGAAGAGTGATGAAATCCTTCAGTGAAATAAAAATATAGGAGGGAGGGAGCAGTTTGATCTGGAGGATGAGAAAGAGAAAGGATAAGTTCAGACTGGGACATTTTGTACAGATGGGAGTTCGCGTAGAGATATGAGTCTGAAATTCAGGAAACAGGTCTGGACCAGAGATACTAGAGATACAAATCTAAGAAGCACCAGCATATATGTTACCTCATTTAATCCCCACCACCATTTTAAGAGACAGTTGTTAATAGCCTCATTTGATAGACAAGAAAACAGAAGCTTGCCCAGTCACATAGTTGGAGAGCTAAGATTCGTTACATGGTTCATCTGACTCCAAAGTCATACCACATTATATTCCAAATCAGGAGCCTCATAACTCCCAGCTAGGCATTTTTTATTTCTCCAACCTTTTCTTCTCTGTCCATATGATCTTCATTTAAAACTATCAGAATAGTTGCACAGAAAAGAACATCTTTCCAGACATCACTATAAATGACTTCCAGATTTCTCAAGAAACCTAGTTTCAGAAACAAGGTGATATGTGTGGTACCTCAATATGGGTAGTACTGAGACAATGAGTGAAGGACCTTCCCAAGCCCACTCTGGAGCCCACAGGAGAACCTCTGTTACTGCATTCTCTGGGTTCACAATACTAAGCCACAGCTCTGGACAGAAAGTGATGAAGGAGGATTGCAGAGCTCTCACTTAAGGTTTCCAGAATTCAGAAAAGTACTCTCATTGTTTGGAAAAAAACAAACAACAACAACAAAAATAAAACATGCTTAATGGGTCAAATCCACTTCACATAATAAACTGCTACATGTATTTGATATCTAAGTAGATTTGTTTCAAGGCAAAGAGTGACATAACCATTCATCTTCTGAATTTCACATCAGAGAAAGAAGGAAAGAGGAAGGTAAGTGGGCAATTGTCATTAGAACCTGCTTGAAGTCACAGATGGGCTTGATGATCACAAAAAAATAAGCAGCTGGCAGGTCTCTGTTCCCCCAGTTGCTGCACACAGCTCTCCCCAGGTGCTGGGCAGAATATCAGACTTGCTCTTCATGCAGCCTTCACCCCAAGGCAACCCCAAGATTGATGGCAATGGAAGATCCAAATTCCTATCACGTGCCAAAGTGCATGAGTTTTCACAAAAATAACTTCCTGTCACCATGAGACAGCAATCTGAACTGTGAGCTAAAATATCTTGGCCAGCCCCATCTCACTGCATCCACTAAGGCTCTATTCACAAAAGCTCATACAAGAAGTCCCCTCCCAACTTCATCTAATTCAGGTTTACCAACCATAAGCATCTTCTCCCAGAGCTGATGGGAGAGGCCATCGCCAATACCTTTTTGCTGATCCTCAGATGACCAAGCCCTTCCGGCAAGGCATCTCTCTGTCTGGACAGGTTAGTCATTTGACAAAAGTTAAAGAATGTGGTGCTATAGTTGTCTATCACCTGGTGCCCCTGCTGTCATAGCATTCCCAGTTTCTTTGGATCTGGCTGTGCAGAGAGACTGGACATGGCACTGCTGCTGCTGTTGCTATTCAGACAACATTCCAAAACTGACCCCATGGTCCAAGTTCTTCTAGAAGCTGAGATAGCCAGTTAAGCAAAAGTCAAGTGTGTGGATGGTTTGCAAATTCTTTCCTCCCTCATCTTAATTTGCACCAATTATTCCCATTGTCCCCTCCTGGATCCATCTTACCAGGCCATCCCCCTGATCTACAAGACAGAGGTGTGGCCCATGACATGACTGGAAGGAGTAAGGTCTGCAGTCTGGACAGTTTAAACCATGATTTGGTGGGATGCAGACAAAGAGCCCTGCATTTGGGGAACTTCTGTGCTTGTTCCAGCTGAGCCCTGAATCTACTCCTTCATAGAAATAGCTAACTTGAACATGAGCTCCCCAATTATAAAATCAGGACATTACTAGTCACCTTACCTGTCCTGTAACCTCTTGCGAATGATAGGAAGATAAAAATAAAAGTAGAGATGTAAATATGGATTAACAAAACCAAAAATGTAACACATGATATTATTACTGAGTGCTGATAAATGCCTCTATACCGTGCATCACACCCAAATAGGATTAAAATCTTTAATACATCTAGTTTTGACCACTCTAAGCATCAGAATCTTGGTTTTAACCAAGAATCTTAGTCAGTACCTGAAGGAAGTCTTTAACTGAAAACCTTACAGTAAGATGTAATAAGGGGTGACTGCCTCATGTTCTGTAATGAGAATTGTGTATTATTGTATCAGATATTCTTAGACACTGGCACTTGATGCTAAATTTTCCCTCCCTAAGAAACTAGTGAAAACTCTGGACTCATTTCTTATTTCTCTATATCCTGAGAAATCTCTGTTCTAAGACATCTGCTTCTGTGAACAATTTCAGAGAGATCTGAGTTTGTATCCATGCAGTCGCCTAGAGTGAGTCCCTGAGAACCAAGTCCATATCCACTGATAATGAGCTCTGCTCTCTCCAGTGTTCTCAGCGGAAGCCGAGCAGCAATCTGTCCAGGGAAGAGCCACACAGCCATCTGCTTTCTGCCCTACCCATCATTACTTCCTTCCACAATATTCATTGAGTGCCTGCAATATGCCAAGTGCTGCTTGGGGAAAATGGTACTCAAAAAACGCATGAGGTCCTTCCTTTTGAGGAGTTTATCCTCCATACCCAGGTTTGCTTAGGAGAATGGGTCCTCTCTATAAGAGATAGGGCCATGGGGTTTTCAGGGCAGAAATAACCACTTCCCATTGGTTATTTCTGAGCCTAACATGTATCCCTAGCAGCCAAGAAATTTGGGTGCCACAACAATGGCAACATCTCCCTGGAAGTGACAATCGGGGGAACAGTTCAAGGTGTTCCTGTTTCATCACTTCACAGGACATCACTTCCGGAAGCTTCTTGTGCCTAACTCCATGGTAAGCCTCATAATTATATCAACAGCCCCTCTGAGCACTTACTATGTGCCAGGCCATGTGCTAAGAATTTTGCATTTAATCCACTTAACAACTATTATCATCTGCTCTTTACAGATGAAGATTAAGTAACAAATCCATACTCACAGGGGCAAGCGGTGGAACTCTAAACTTATTGAAGAAGTTAAGTATTACACAGCCAGGAGAACCTATCGTGATTACAGAAATGGAAGATTTTCTTCATTTTCGATATCAACATGGCTGGAAACAGAATTAATTCCCATCTGAGAAAATCTTGTCTGGTCTCTGTGACTTAGAAAAATGGTAAAGTGTTGTACAAGCTGTTCAGGATCCAAGAGGGCGAAATTAACAAGCGTCACAATGACATTCTCTTAAATGTCGGCGATGTTCTGGGTGTTGAGAAAGACCTACTTACTGTCAGGACACACACAAGGGTTTCCTTCTTCCCTTGTGGCTCTCGGAGTGCTCACCAGGCACTGTGGGAACCTTCCTGCCACTTCAGTGGAGCAGATGTACTTCCAAACGTCATGATGTCCACTTTATAGCCGTCACGCAGAGACTGAGAAAGATAACCACCAAAATCAGTCCTCTCTCTGTCTCACATGCCCTGACATCCAAGCCAGGGAAAAGAGTAGTGTGCCATATGCCATCTCCTAGGAGAGGCCTTGTCATTTGATCATTTTAAAAGATAAACCAAGGCATACTGAAAATTTTAAGAATGCATTTTAACAAAAATCGGGCAGCACTGAACCAGAACTGGTTAGGAGCATTCTACCAACAGGAGCTGGGGAGAGACTTTTACAGAGAAAAAGCAGAAGCAAAGTAAGGAAATGATTAGCTGTAGCTTAAAGCCTAGTTGGCTGTTTGTGAGTGGTAGTCTTTAGGGTTTTAATTTCATAACCTTGAGTCATTTGCAGACTTAGATTTCGGCTTGCTCACATAGACCCTGACAGCATTAGAGCTACCTATTCTAATGGCCTCCTCATTTGATTAGTTTAACAAATAAAAAGCTATCCTAAGAAAACACTGTAGTTTTCTTAGCAACTTTCCTTAGAGCCACCTTGCTCAGAGCAGGGTTCTCTGGTTTCTTGCTTCCTACAACCAAAGCTAGGACAGGGGATCTCAGATTCCTTCTTCATTGGTCAGGAAGAGCTTAGAGAGAAAAAGAAAAAAACAGCCTCTTTGTGAAAGGCTCATTTGAAAAGGCATGAACAGATGAGTTAGAATCTGGGACTGTGCCCAGGTGGAGGTCTTGCCTAGAATTCCAAATACATTATTTCTCTTATTAAAATAATATAGGGAACTGAGGTGGCTTGTTGCTTCTCTGCATGAAGTCAATTTGGCTCACACTGTGTGATCATTTAAAATCTGACCTCAAGTAGTGCCAGTTTCAAAATCTTTTCATTCTGGGTATGTTTCCATTCCACACAAAGAACCCATGGCTAGTCTCTAAACTTCCCCCAAGCAAAGAGTAATTCAGTAGACTGAGCCTCTTGCCAGAAGTGATGCAATCCATCAAGCTACACAGTGTCTTGTTCCCCTGGCCCCACCCTGCTGCCCTGCCCAGGGCCAGCTCTCTGGTTCACTTCTCAGGTCTATCTCCTTATCTCTCAGAGGCACAGACCTCCTTTTGTGGGCAGGGGAAGATGTTTCCAGGTGACTGGATGCACATGTCATTTTCTTTTTCTAACGGTAGGAGAGAAGCCCTACCCTGCCTCTCCCACTAAGCCATGAGTCATTAACACACAGAATGGCAAAGCCTTTGGCAAAGATGAATGAGGGTAGGGGCAGAACCAAGTTGCACCTAGATTTGCCTCTCGAAGAGCTCCTTTGCAACCTCTCTTGACCTCAATATTCTCCCAAAGAAAAAAGGCAAAATACAAAAAAAAAAAAAAAAAACCACCATGTTTTCTATGAGGCATCTGGTGCTCCAAGATTCAGGCAAGAGGAAGCATATCTATAATTCCTTATCTTAATAGTTCTGATCAGCCCATCTGTGTTTCCAAAATGACCTATTCAGGCTTTGAAGCATCTGGAGCAGTGAGAATCACCCCTATGAGTTTCTGAGCACTAATAAGACAATCCAATGCAAAATCTGCCCTCCCTATAACTTGCACAGAAACATCAGGGAGCTGCAGAGTACCATTTCCAATTCCTTTGCCATGCCTTTCCTTTGGTTCGCCGAGGACATCCAGAGCAGATGAAATGCAGTTGTAAAATACTCACAGAGGAGCAGCCAGTTGTCATGATCCCTGAGAGGAAGGAAATAAGATGGTGTTTTATTTTTAAGTAGCCCATGAGATTTCAATGATTGCATTAAAATTTTAATCACAAACTCCTTAAATTAGAAAGAAAAAAAAACCCACAAAGGACTCATTGTAGAAGAGAATTTCACCATTTGGAGCTCTTTTATAAATTTGTGTCAGATCACAATTTGCTGTCTGGGAAATGTAAATTAGTTATTAATGAGCCAAAATTCTAACATCAAAGCCTGTGCATCCACATGCCAGGGAGAAACAAAGAGCTTTCACGGCACTATCAAACTGCTCTGTGCACTGACCTAAATGCGGTATTCATTTTGACGCTCTTTGCTGCCTTATGAAGATCAATTTTTGCAAATGTAACTGCACAGAGCACCTGGATCATTAGCATCACCTCCACCTGAGCACTGTGTGACTGTCAGAATTTCAGGCAACAGACAGACTGCACCAAAAGGTGGCTTTGCACAGAGCAGGGCTGGTGATGCCCCCACTCTTCACTCAGCTGACAATTTTCAAAGCTCATTTGCAATGTTTGCAATGTGACCTTACCCAGGTGAAATGGGCAACGCAGATCCGTTTTTTGAAGTAGTCACATATAGTTTGCTTCACATCTTCAACTCTTCTTATTTGGAGAGAGATCAAGAGTCTGGATATAAACTGCACACAGAACAAGAAAGGAGGACAGTGTTTTCATGCCTGTGGAAATGGTGGTCATAGGAATCCAACAGAAGTCTTGCTGGCGTTTGGAAATATTCATGTATTTATTCTTTTGTCAGGTACTATGAGTGCTCCTGCTGGGTGCCACACTGTACCAAGCAGTGGAAATATAATGGTGAGCAAAGCAGACAGATAGATCCCTGCCTTTACTGAGCTCCCTGCCTAGTCGAGAAGACAGGCAGTAAGTCATCGCTCAAATCATTCTAAAGATGTGCTGAAGGTTAGGAAGGAATCTTTCCAGAGGTATGATAACCCATAACAAGGGTTCTTGGCCTAGTTAAGGGGCCAGGAATGGCATCCATGAAGAAGTAATATTTAGGCTGAGAGCCAAAGAGGAAGAGTTAATGGGGCAGAGAGAAGACTGAAGTACAGTTAAGAAGTCAAAGTGAGTGACATCCATAAAAAGGTGAGAGCTGAGAGCAGAAAGAATAATGCTTCATCTAGCTTCCTGACCAAGATTCCTCCTCTTTCCAGGGCAGGGGTCTCTGACCTCCACTCCCAGGCTTGGCCTAGGTAAGCTTTTTGGCCATCCTGAGCCATGAGAGGTTCGGAGTGGCTTAAGTTCCAGAGTTCAGGTGACTCTACCTTTGATGCTGTGCCCTTCCATCCAATGAGAGTCTCATCTGTGATGCCTGCACTCAGATCACACATCTGGTAAGGCGGTCCCTCCCTGAGCTGTGGTACCATGGCCAGCTCTCCTGGCAGGCTGTCTGTGTGGATTTTCTCCTTTTGCCTGTTCTAAGTTTCCCTGCTGTCTGGTTTTTACCTGTCCTCTTTCTGACCCCACCTTTGTGCAACCCTCCTTACAGGCACCCTGCTTCAACTGACTCCTATTACCCATAACTATCATTCCCTAGTATACTATCCACCTGTCAGACTAGCTCTCCTCCCCAGTGTTTACCCACTCCAGTGGGCAATTCATATTTCCAGGTTCTGATCACTCTCAAGATGACCTCCAAACTTCTGTTTCAATGGGATGGAAGAGAACCAGAAAAGTTTCAATTTCTGGGAGTGAGGCCCAGGCTTTGGCAGTTTCACCAGGCAGGCATATTGAGGACCTCTGGCCTACAAGATCTGGGCTCTCCCTGCCTCGGGCTTCTTTGTGTCTTACTTTCTTATTCCTACACCAGATCCCTCAACCAGAACTCTATACTCCAGCTTTACTGAATGTTTTTCACTTCCTCTAACAGATTAGTTGGAATACCTTCAAAAATACTATTTTCTGTGCCTGTGATTTATACATGCTCCCCTTTACCTGGTTAACCCATCGTTTGTCACTCAGCTTGAAAAACATTCTATCCTCTGAGTCCATCCTGGACTGCCTTCTCAGTTAGGTACCCTCCTACACATCCCATATCTCTCTGAACTTCTTGTATCGGGGTCTCATCATACTGCATTTTCACTTTGTGTTTATTTGTCTCCTCTGCTGGACTCCACACCCTGTGAGATCTGAGACTATTTCTTTAATTCGTTTCGTTATTAATTCATCTCCTGCCTGGTTACTGAGTGTTCAAAACACACAATAGAGACCCAATAAATATGTGTTACATAGGTGGGTTGATGAATAGCCACACAAATATCTCCTCCACCACTATCCAAGGCAGAAAGCAGAATTCTCTTTCTTAGACTATAGACTATGGCCATGGATAAGTACCATGTACATAGGCACCCTCTCCTCTGCATATACTGGGGAACATGACACCCTCACTCAGTACTTAAGGGTGCTTGAGCTCCTTTATTACAGCAAGCAGAAACCAGAGTCCCTTCGGCAGGTGGACAGATTCCAGGTACTTTGCATTGTTAGAGTTGCCTTCACCCAGCTTCACACACAGCTCCTCTTTAGGCTGATGTCCTTTCCCAGGGAACTTCAGCTCCAAGGCCTTAAAAAAAATGAATTCTCTCCAGTTACAAATCTGGATGAGAATGCAGACAGATCCCACTGCATAGCCTCCTAGCATTCCTGAGCTGAAACTTTTCTCTCTTGCCAGAAGTGCCATCATTCTTTGCACACTCAGCCCAAGAAGCTCCTTGGAGTAGCTGCTCCTCCTCCCACCCTCAATACAAATACTTTATACAATTTTTCTAAAATACTTCTTCATCATTTCCATCATCTCATTTATAAGCTTCCCAAAGGATGTTTCACAGAATAGGAGATCTTGAAGAAAGAGTTCCATGGTCACGTAAATTTGGGTAACACTGCAGCAGCTAGTCCCCTCTTGGAGACTTACAGCATGTGAAGTTCTAAGACATCCTGCAATAAAAACTCCTGCCTCAGATTTATGGTCCAAGTGGCGCCATTTGTTAAATTATTGACACATTCCTCTGTGGCACATACTACACAGCAGTGAGAGACAAAATATAAGTCAAGGAAATAAAAAAGGCATGAGTCAGCATAAAAACAAGCATCTCCGGGACCAGGGACAACATGGAAACACAAAGCGATGAGCAGGGCTGAAGTCACAGGCTAGCTGGTTCAGAAAGCAGGCACGAGGGCTGGTAACTTCCCTTCTGTGAAACAGAGAAGAGTAAAATTATAAAATTATTTTATGGGCTGGGACTCAACTCCCTGCTCGCCAAATATCTATTAACATTCTGCAGACAGGTGTTTTACAGAACACACTTTGGAACATATTGCCTTTGCCCCTTTCTCCTCTATTCTTGCCTCACATTGCTGGCCTAAAGGCTCTCAGATACTGAGAACTTGTCAAACTTTGGCAACACCTCTTTTTTCCTCACTAATATTAGCCTTCCCAAAGCTTATAGGAAAAGTTTTATTACAAAATCCAAAATAAGGGATTTTCTCATTCATTCTTCCTCCCCGCCTCTCTCTCTCCCCCACCCCTCTACCTCCCCCACCTTCAACTTCTTCTTAAGAGCCTTCCTCCTCACCTTTCACTCACCTCACTGACCTCTGTAACTGTTGAGCCAATAGCCAAACCCAACCATGAATTTTCAGACTTCATCCTCTGTGACTCTCTCCACTTTTTAATACTTCCAAACACCCTTCCCAATGAGCCTGGAGAATCCTTGGCTTCTGCAGTACTGTACTTTCTCATTTCTTCTACATCTGTAAGTGCCCCAGTACTTTATTTTCCCTTTCCCCATCTCTGAAATGAGAGTGCATCGGTGGCTCTGCCCTCAGCCCTCTTCTCCTTTCTCTCCTTATTTTTACATCTATCCCCCAGATGCAAATATCACTCAAAATTTACTTATCAGCCTCAACCTCACTCCTCACATTTCCAAACATCTAGGAGTTTTGAGAAATTTGTGATTAAAATGCCGATCCAAAAATGGGTGGTCAGCACTAATGTAGAACAGACACGGCTAATCACTGTAGATTCAACCTTCACAATCCATTCCACAAGTGAAGGCATTTTCACTGGCCTTTGCAAAATTGTCATCTCTGAATGTCAACAATTGGTTGATTTCTGGGAAGATAATATAGTTCTTAAACTCTAAAGAATTAGAATGTGGTTACTCCTAATATGCTTTATAACTAAACTAAACTGAAGAGGAATATGTGTGGCCGACGAACATTTCTTTAAATATAACAAGTACTTTAAATGACATAATCATCAAAAAAAACCAATGAACAGTTATAACTAGCTTTATATTATAAAACACTTTCCAATTTTTTTTTCTTTTAAGAGAAAATAATCATTTATACTCATTAATACATTTCAAAATATGTTATAATTATACTAAAGGTTATCTCATGTTTAAAAAATAATGTGTAAATTAATTTACTTTCTAAATCTTAAGTGTCTTTGTTAGAGACTTGAAAATTATTAGGTGAAATTTTAGACACGGGAATGGAACAAAAGAATTTAAAATGCTACTTACCTGGAAAAAAAAAAGGTGGTTAGGTTTGTTTTTGTGTCTGTCAATGGTTATGCTGATTGTGGTGTATTTATTATAGTGGTTGAAGCATAGACTCTGATGACGCTACAACAGTTTTCCATTTGTTTTCACTCATTGACTTGACTTCATGTCCTACTAGTTTATGACCTCTCTTAAACCTATCAAAGTTGCCTGTTACATGAACATACATATATAACTTTGCTTAACTAAAACTTTTTAACTGTGCAAACCAAATTTTCTTACTCTAACAACAATGGAAAGGTAGGAAAACACATCAAGTAGAATAAGTTGACTTATGACAACCACATTACAGATTTATCTTGTCTGAAATTGAATTCATCCTCTCCATTTTTATTCTTATGCCCACCCTTTACCCTTCAAAATAACTTGAAACCATTTCGTTCTCTTTCTCACTTCTCAGTTTCTTCCATTTTACCACCATTTTTCTAGTTGCCTAAGTTCCAATTTTAATGTTAAATTATACCTCTCCTTTACATTTGCCTTTTCACCATAAAATCCCAAATCCCTCAAAATTAGTTGTGAAGCTCTTTCCACTTTTCTATCATAAAGTTTCTCATCACAGAGAGTGCTCTTCAAATATTCTTTCACCTAGAAACAGGGGCCTGGATCAGAAAATTATCCTTTTGGCAGTAGAACTCTTTAAAGTACTCACATACACCACACAACCTGCATCCTCTGAAAAAGTATGTATCCTAAGAGAGGTTATAAGAGATTCAGATGAAAGAAAAATGTCCTCTGAGATCAGAATGATCAAAGAAAATATCTGCATCAAAGAAAATATCTAGATGCAACCATTGTAAAGAAAGTTATAATCCACCCAGTCAGAGTGTGATCTGACTGGCATCAGGGAGTGGAGATTTGGGTAGTTGATTGAAAAACAGAATCAGTCAGGATCACTCTATACATCTTTACCTGCAACCATCCAAAACATCAAATCCATTTCCCAGGTGACCAAGCCTTGTTTTTTGTTAAACATAGTTCACTAGAATAGAAGCAATTCAGATTGGATGAAATACTCTGTTGGATATTTAGTTCCCTTTGTCTAAAGATGCTCTGACCCCAAACATTTATGAAATTCAATGATAAAAAATAGCATCTCTAGAACCAGATAAACCTAGATTCATTTCTAGTATCTGATGTTTACCAGTAGGAACTACTAGGCAAATTCCTTAATATTGTCACTAGTACTGCTATTACTACTATTAATAATAATTGTTATAGCAGTAGGTGATAAAATGTATGGAGTTCTACCATGTATTCAATAAAAAGTCTTAGTCTTCCCATCCATAAAATAATAGCATAAACTTCAGAGTGTTGTGAAATACAGTAAGAGATTTGGGTAAATTGCCTAGCACATAGCATATCCCCAGTTAAAGATAGTTATTATTAATATTTTGCATCAAAATATCTATACAGGAGAATGTAGCCCATACAGATGTACAGTCTTGTCTCTTGAGCAGTAAATTATTAAAATGGTCTTCTGGCTTTTCAATTAGCCTCTTGAGAGTCTAATAATCTCTGCAAATACTAATAAAAGTAGGTTCTAGTCTTGTGTCACTACATACTAGACCCTGAAGTCTGGGACACCAAAAGAAGTAAGGCATCTTTGTGGTTGGGACCACAGATTCTTGAATCAGTATGCCTGAGTTCATATCTCAGATCTGCCACTTAAGGACAATATGGCCTCTCTAAGCCTTGGTTTTCTCCTCTGCAAAATGAGATTAATGATAGTACCTACTCAGAGGAATCATTTGAGAATTCAGTGAGCTAATGTAAGCCTACAACCCTTCTATGGGGAGGCACCATGAATACCAGTAAACCATTGACAGAAGAGAAGATTGACATTTAGAGAAGTTAGATTATTTGCTCTGAATCAGGTGGCTAGAAACTGGCAGAGCCAAAATTTAAATCCAGATCTATCTAGCTCCAAAGCCTGAGTTCCTAATCATATTTCACCATCCAAATGGCCCTACAACCACTAGCACTGGGCAGTTAGTTCTGTAAATCCAAGTTCTTCTTTGTACTTTAAGGTGCTTGAGGGCAGGAATTATATAACTCATTCATCTTATTTTTCTCTTTAGCACATTGGTTCATATTTTACTTATTGAAATGTTCCTGAACCAATGTTGAATGGCTATTCAAATAAATACATGAATGCATGAATATAATAAACTAAGAAGGAAGACCCTTAAGAGGATAGGGTTCAAAATCATCCTCAGTGAAGAAGAGTGGCAATTAAGAAGAGGAGGAAGACGAAAAAGAAAGAAGAAGAAAATATAAACAAAGGCCATTACAATCCTTTGGGAGAAAGTGATTGAGGAAGATAACTCATTGCAGGGAGTTAAGGAAAGCCATGATAGAAAGGAAGCAGCAGGTATAGATCACTTATTTAAAGGCCATTTCTATAAAAAGAAGGTGTTGTGATGAGCTGTCACTAGAAAGGAAGCAAAGTCAAGTGAAGAATCGCCTTTGCTTTTTATAAAACAGAATAAACTTGATATGTTTGCAGAAAGAGAGAATTAACTCTCATTTAGGACAGAGAGATTAAGCATTCTGGAAAGGCAAGTGATTATTGCAAGAATAATATTCCAGAAGAGATCAAAGAAATTGGACCTAGAATTGTTCAGTTTGTGAATTACAAACCAATATTTTGGGAAGAGGATAGGATAAGTTGGAATGGAACAGAATGGAAGTTATTGAAACATATCATATTTTAAGAGAAGTGTGTGTGTGTGTGTGTGTGTGTGTGTGTGTGTGTGTGTGTGTGCTGGGTCACTATTTAAAGTGGGTTTTTGTTTTTTGTTTTTTACTGTAAGTCATAGTCAAAATATGTTTACAACAGCTGTCACTGATGAAAAGGTTAGATTTAAGTTCTCTATGACTATCTCAGCGTGCTGTCAGCAATGGTTTGGATACCTACCCTGACCCTACAACTCAGGGAAACCCACTCTCTGCATCTTCTTTCTTTCCACCTTCTGTTTTTCCCTCCCTTCCTCCCATCCACACTCTCTCTCTTCCTTTCTCCCTTCCTTTAAGAAACATTTATTGAGTGTCTATCAATTACCTACCATTCATTTCTCTAGGCCCTGGGCATATAGCTCACTTAGACACAGTCCTATTCTCACAGAGTTTATAGCACAGGTTTAATATCTAGTAAGAACAGTCTCTAGGCACTCTTTCACGACACAAACCTGGACCCACTCTCCTAGTTCTTGTTTTGTGACACCGTCCCTGACCCAGTCTTGTCTTTTTCCTCCATTCTTCAGATCCACTTTCTCCTTTCATATATGGATAATATGTTCTCTCTATGGCTCTAAACTTGCTCTTTCCCCTGAACACAGTCTCATGTGATTCCAGCTCCAACCTTAGTTCCAATCACATGCCTAGGACTCACCCACATGCCCAGGCTGCTGCCCAGCTCATGAAGGACCTACCCTCCCCACACAGAAGAGCACTGTGTCTCAAGGAGGGACCAGTAGAAGGTAAGTCTCCCAAGCAGACCTCACTCACAGCAGGATGCCGAAATTCCTGAGAGATACTCTCAGTCATGATTTGGCAGAGGCCCTGGAAGACAGACTGTATGGCCGTTCACACCATGTTGACAAGCTCTCCCCAAATGGGTAGGCTACTGTATTGGTGCATCCACGTAAGTCAGGTTCTTGTTTTTCAGTTTTCTCTCATTCCACAGGCAGCTTTTCTGACTGTGGATTTTACTTCAGGCATCCAGATCCACAGTCTTAAATGAGTCTTCTTGCATTGTGCTAATTAAAACAAGAGAAAGCTTTCTTCTGCGATTTATGAGGGAAAGTCTGCAAAGTTTTCAATGCTTTAGCATCACTGAATGAAAGAGGAGAGCAGCTTGAAAAGAACTCGAGAAAACAGCTGTTTCCAAAGCCCTGTTTGGTAGATGATCCAGCTGAGGTTGATGAGGTTAAGGAACTCACCAATTTTATTAATGTATGGCACCCGATGAGGGCATAAGGGGCACCCCAGGGAATGAGGAGGGGCTCAGGGGCTGGTCCTCCAGGCTCCCAGTCCTGCTTCATTCAAAGCAGCTCTGCAAGTATCTGTTTCACATGTAGCTTCTGCGAATTTAGCTTGAAAGAAGGTTTCACTCCTTCAATAGCAAAGAAGCAAGCAAAAAAATCTTACTATGTTAGAATTTTTATAACATTAAATTAGACACCATTTACATCAGGAGAAAAAAATATTGTAAGCAGGCGTTAAGCTCTAATTAATGGTGTATGCCAGTTAGGGAAAGTTTACTGATGCCAGCAAGTTACCCTGAAATGTATCAAAAAAAATAAGATGGATTAATAAATACATGGGGGAATGGCTAAATAGGGTGATTTGCAATATAGCAAGTACAGTGAAATGTTAATGATAGAATCAAGGTGGTAAGTCTATAAGTATTCTCAGTAAGTTCTTTCAACATTTCTGTATGCAAGTTTTCATAATAAAATGTGTGGGGAATATTGACACCAGATATATATGTTTCAATAAATGTTTCCTTGCCTCTTAAAAGCTGGGGTTTTTTTAATTAAAAAAAAAAGAAAAGAAAATTATCCCTGTACCACCTTCTTACACAGCCAATCTTGTTATCTTGTGGATAAAATTGAGTTAAATGATGTGATAACTTCAGGAAAGTAAAATGCTACCTCAAATATTTTTCCAAGTCATTTATTCATTAACTTTTAATACCATAGCTATTTGAACTTCTAAATCTGCTGTAGCACCTCACATTTTTGTAGTGCAATAACCTTTTGTGAGTAAATGAATAAGTCCTTTCACATGCATTGCTTTGTTCGAGTCTGGCAATTCTGTACAGTGGATAAGAAAGTGTTACTTTATGACTTTGTGGCCTGTCTATGGTTACACAGCTAGATTTGGAAATAGAACTCACATCTTCTGACTCCTGGGTAAGGGGCTGATGACAGGGAAAGGAAGGATAGGTCCACTGTGGCACCTGTAAAGGCCTTTGGATTGAAAGACACACAAAGTGATGAGACTGACATCTACATGTCGATGGGGTGGTCAGGTATGGTGGTTAAACATCATTGCATATTTTCTCCTTAACTTTTATACTGTTACTTGATTTCTTATAAATAAACATTTTGCAGAGAACGATTTACTAATCTTTTTCTCAGCCCTCACAATTTTCTTCATTTCAAAATAAATTCTGGGTACACTTTTAAGTCCAGAAACTGTGGTATATGGGAACCTTGAATTCTGCCATGCACTCACAATGAACCCCTAGGATATTTATCACTGAAATGTAACAGATCTCAGTTTCTCCCTTGAAAAATGGGAGGAGCCAAATTTACTAGAAGACATAGATTTACTTGAATTTTATAGGTTAAATGGGTTTTTGTGATCATCTAATCTCACCATTTCCTACCTAGAGTTTCAAAGAATTCTAGGCTAGAGTAATCTACATTTCAAAACTTATAATAGACATCATGAACTTATCTGAAATGATGATGGCCAAGCTAAAACATTTCTGTTTTTATCACATTATTCTCATGTTTAGCCAAGGTCACATAAGCCATTATAAATGTTTCTTATTCATTTAAAAAATCAAAATTCAAAAAATATATATCACTAAATGCAATTTATTCTACTGAGAAAGTATTTCAACCCCTGAAAGAGGAATAGGAGAAGAATGGATAACAAAAAAGTTTTTTATGGGATAACGATCTTGTCAAAAGTCTGTTTTATTAATAATAAGAATACAGAGAATCAAAGAAACTAAGTGATCTAAGTTCATTCAACAAGCAAGAGGTGAGCCAAAAATTAACCTAGTGTTGTTGAGTACATAATAATTTAAAAGATGTGAATGCACTTTGAGACACTTCATTACAACACATTTATTTAGGCTTTTCTTTTTAAATTAACAAATGGCTATGCACTGGGTTGAGAATTCTGCACTTTGTTCTCTCTCAGATTGTTCTGGGGTTAAGAACAGCTTTTCCAATGTGGCTCACAGCTGCTTCAGCTGATGAAGTAATCACTAGTCTTTCAAAAGCCAGACACTTCACCAGGATCTCCCATTATTTCTCAGCAAAAGCAGAGAGCACTCACACAGTCCATATTCATAGTAGCAGCACCTTTTATGTGAGAAACAAGAAAGCAAATGCATTCTTCCAAGAATTAGTGCTGTTGGCCATATACGATAATGTAGAGTCTGAGAGCATATGTATATAGGTTCTGGGAGAAACCCAGCTTAAATCCCAGCTCTGCCACTAAAACTGGTCAAGTGGCTTAACTGTTCAGTCTTCTTATCTGGAACAAAGAAATAAACTAATGCATATAAAATGCACAGCTATATATAGCACACAGGAAAGATTCAATTAATGTTAATAGCCACCATTAAAACGTTGGCTAATTGATATCTAGCTACAAGGAAGCCAGTGTCTTTAGCTAGCCAGAAGTTATTACTACCATTTTCTTTTAGGATAAAGTTTCAGATCCCTAGAAAATAAAGTCATAATCTCAGAGGCTGATGTTGAACAATAAGTTCCAGGGACTGTATTTTGAATCTGGTTTAGGGTGTGTCCTATCAAGTATTTTGAATAGTAGCAGGATTGTGTAATGATCATTTAGCTAGAGCCCCAGTACACTGAAAAGTCAACACAATTCTTTTGCCCCACGAACCTTGGTTTAGTGTAGCATGTACCAGTCTGTCGGAAAACTTAACCAGGATCTTTATTCCTGTCATAACAGCTTCATGGACAGTGAGGGCTTTACATTGAAGTCAGAGTTCCCTAGCATGAAGCCCACTCCCAGTTCAGTTTCTGGGACCTTGAGCTTCCCACACCTCCCTTACAATGGGCTCTATTGGCTAACACCTCCTATGACCACTTGCTATTCATACTCTGTGCTACTGTTGCTGAGTGCAAGTGGTTATCCTGCCTTCACTCACTCACTCCAGGTCATGATCTGACTTTTCCCCACCAACTTCTCTCTCAACCACATTTGTACTTGAAGAGCTCAGTTTGGGCAGCCACCTCTATTGTAGGTCCTGATCGCAGACATGACATGCTGGGCAGCAAAGCAAGGGGCCACCAGGGCAATGAGGATCAGGGGGATGCCTCCCAGAGCACTTACCATAGAACTGAGCTCTTCAAGTACAAATGTGGATTTGCCTAATAACCAGAGGTGACCGTACTCCCAGTAAACTAAGATAAGAAAACCAGATCACCAATTTGTCCACTTGCCGTGATTGTTATGGAGTCTATAATTTAATACACTTAAAGCAAAGATGGTGTGATGTTATGAATGTATAAGTTTCACTCTAGGGTTCCCCTACAGAACAAGCCACACTCCAGGGGTTGCCTGCTCACCGTATCAGAAACACCACACTCCAGAGGGCCACCACAAGAGTGACCATGATCAACGTCTTTTTCAATAACTCAGGATTTGCTAATTAGCAGAGTGAATATTATAAATGGATTTTTTAACTGGTTAAATTAAAGACTTCTTAAATAGCATCAGGAATGTTTGCAATTGATAAAAAGTAAAGTTGAGAAATGTGGATTGATTAAAATATTTAAAGACACTACCACTCCTGAGGGAAGAGAGTATAAAAATTGATCAAGGCCTATAGCCTTACCCCTGAGGCTGGTGCCCAAAGTCAGTTCCTAAATAGTTCTGTGTAAACAGCCATGAACTTGAAGGATCCTCTTTGTGCTATGCAGATGATAAGAGTCACAGAATCCTGCTTCTGAGATCCAGCAGAATTGCTTCTGGAGGACACAGCTTTCCTGTACCAGGACAGCAAGCTGGAACTTCGCTGAGCTTACAGAATAGCTTGCATGAGCCGCTTCAGTGCTTGTCTGTCAACAAATGCATAGTGAATAAATGGTTACATGTAAGGCAGCAGAATGCGACTAAAGTGAGACCAGTGTACACCTCAGGTGTAAGATTTCAATGGCCAGCAAAAAATATCTTAATACAATATTTTTTTAATCTATGATAAACAAAATATCAAATTTTAAATATCAACAGGCTGTTGATGTTTGATTTACACCCTGACATTACTGGGCATGGTTGTTTCCAACCAGCCCACAGATCTGAGACTGTGCCCAGGGGGTCTCCCCAATGCTCAGGTTTGTGAGGGTGGACATAGTAAGGTAGATAGATGTGATATGTGGTCATGATGGTTGACTGTAGAGCTTTTATTAATTTTTTTTTTGATATTAACATTTATAATGTAACATATGTCTATAATATGTAATGTGTTTATATAATATATTTTTTATAATTAGTTATTATTATGCTATATATTTATCTAATGTATAGTACATGTAATGTATGATTCTGTAATAAAATAATACTGTAAATATGAACTTTTCACAACTGTATATAAAAGCACCATCTTTTCTTTTGCATGGGCAACCATGTGGCTGGGCACCACACAGTGTGGCAGAGTTTCATCTGAGGCTTGCTATTCCCATATCCTGGTAGTGAGGTCGTGTGCAAGAGTTGGGCATATTAGGAGAGTCTGCAACAGCGGCACATTTTTTTCAGTAACATTTATGTTCCCTCTCAAAGCACCTGCAGTCCCAGTATCAAGGTCACTGAGAAAACATATGAATAGTTAGGTGTCTGGGAATATAAAATTACGGCAAAAAAAAAAGAAATGTGTAATGTGTGTGTGGAATCTAACACCTATTTGTTTAAATATTATATTGAAGAAATAGTTAAATTTTTTGAAATTATAAAAAAGTATAAATAAAAGTATAAAATATAAAAAAACACTCATAATTCTTCTACATACACATATAATGTAGAAAGCTTCTTAAGAGATTCCAAGGAGCATCAGTCAAGAGAGTCCCTCCAGCACGGCAGCATCTTGTAAAGTTTGGGGGGTTCTTAGTGGCGTTTAAGATGAATCCTGACAGACAGATTGCCAGGACATATTGTAGAGGGAGAAAAGTAAGTTGGAGAATGATAAGCACAGTTGGATACTATTTATGTCATAGATACACCCACACACAAAACAACAAGTGCCACCATAAGTAAGTGAATATATGTGAAAATAAATGCATAGAAAAAGAGTAGAAGGAGAGTCTCCTGATCAAGGATAGTAGTGATCTCTAAGAAGAGATTGAAAGGCTTTAGAGTGGGTAGGAGAATGGTCAAAGAGAACTTCTATACAATGCTTTAATATTTGATAAGAGAATTGTATTCATATGAATTACAGGAAGAGCCTCCCAGGGAGAAAGCAACATGCATTTTAAGTGGGAGAGCAGAGGATGCAGTTCGGCAGCAGGGTTGAGTGCATAACAGACATTGAGTGCATTTCGGAGACAGTTCCAAGGGGTAGATTAAGACCAGAAAGAAAAGGATCTTCAAAATGAAGAATCAGAATTTTATTGGGAACTCCGCCATAGGAGGATACTTTGGATCTCAGTATATAAAATGGACTGGGCAGGAACCAGTTAGGAAGCTATGATAATGTCTAGTGAGCCTGGCTAGAGTAGGGAGAAGAAAAAGCGAAGCAACGTATAGGAGAGCTTTTAAATCTGCCCGATCTGATGAGGAGCAGTCAGGTTGAAGGAGAGAAGGATTTGAGAGAGAGAAATCAAGAATTGCAATCCATGTGGTTGGTGTGATGTTGCTATCAGTCAAAGAAAACAGGAACACACACACACATACACACACACACACACACACACACACACACACACACAAGGTTGGGAAGGAAAAACTCTAATGATCTCCAGATTCTATCAGTCAGACGTAACATAAGTAGATACATTTTTTCTGATGGTTAAGTGGAGAACACTTACCCTAGTGACTGGCACATAGGCAGAGCTTCACAATAGTGGCAAATACATACTGACAACTTTTCTGTGTCAAGCACCATTGAAGGACTTTATCTATTAAAATTTTTAATTCTCACAGAAATTTTATACAACAGGCATTATTACTATTTCTATTTTATAAAGTTAACATTTACAATTTCAGTGAGGCGTGGGAGAATGGAACAGAAAAGGCAGTTTGTTAAATCAGGCAAGGAAGGAACTTGGGTGTGGGGAGAGTCACAGACATTGTACTAATTGTTCAATGCCAATTAGGAAATATTCAAAAACTGTTAAAAGAAATGCTGATCTGTGAATCTTCTTGAACATTGAGAGGGAGCTACTTGCAGCCAGAGAACATTAGCGAAGGAAGAACCAAAGACACCGCCCAGATGAATGCTGCGTTTTAGTGATGGTGACACCTGGGCTCAGATCCCTCAGGTCAGGGCCAGGTTAGAACAACCTGCCAACTGCTCCAAAAGGGCAACATCCTGCCCTAAGATACTGGTCACAGAGAGTTGGATAACTCGTGTGAAAGCACTGGACACAGCATGCAGCACAATGGCTTACATTTGTTGTGTGAAATGAAAAAAATATATATTTAAATACTTTAACCTTTTATTTGCTTCTTCTTTTATCCTCCTCTCCCAGGAAGGCTACTGGGATGAGCTGTGCTGGTGGGTCCCTTTCTCCTCATCTATCCAGCACAGGCTCCAACTTTATGCCTTGGGTGGGGGTTTAGGTGGAGCTCTGGCTTTAAGCTTCTTTATTAAAATGAGCATTTTATTATAGAGTAAGTGTTTTAGTTTCTTCATTAGAAGACCCACTTTCCATTCCTCTTCTAGCTAATACTGGAACATCACCTTCTTATGAGACAAATTGTTATTTTAAAAGAAAGCAGAATACTTTTCAATCAATCATAAAGTATAAATAGTACATGTTGATAAAAATAGGTAGGAAGCTCCGTGACCTTTTGACACTATAGTTTAACTAGAATTGTGGAACCAGAAGAATGATTTTTTGAGACTTTAAATTTGCTCAATGGATTCACATTTCTTCCATGTAAAAACAATCTTTAAATCCCATATTCACTTAGCTGTTTCTTAAATGAATTTAACTTGTGCAATAGCACTTTAACAAACTCTGGGGACACCGAAGTGTCAAGTTATAGGTAACATTTGTTGGGCTCTCACCATATGCTAAGCCCTGTTCTGGGTACTTTGCATCAACGGAATCATTTAACCCTCACATGAACTCCTTCAAGTAAATCTTACTAATATATCTGCTTCACAAATGCGGAAGCTATGATCCAAAGAGGCTCAGTCACTTGCCTGAAGTCATATGCCGCATTACAGTGGAACTGGAATTCAAATCAAGGCTCCCAGCTCCAGAACCCAAGGTCTTAACAGCTATGATATGTTAATTTTAAAGTAATCATAATTATCAGCTTTTTTACTATAATAAAATACTAATATCTATATACTCAATTTCCTTTTAAGCAAAAAATTTCTCCAAGCATTAAATGAGACCAGATGTCTAAACAAAAGGTGTTTCCTCCTAGGAAGCTTTCCTGTCTCTTGCAAGAGTGTAAAGTAGTCAAAGATCACCTCCTACTCTCACCTTGTGCTTCCACCTACAGTCACAATGAGTCACATCCATAATGTTCTAAAGCTCTAGTGTTTTATAATTTTGTAGACTCTTTGTTAAAATGTTTATTCCATCACTATTGCCAGGATTTTGAAAACAAATCTTGTCTTATTCATACTTATTTCTGTGTAATGATTACACTAATAATTAAAACAATAACAAAAAAGATTTAGGAGCTTACCATGTGCCATGCACCATGCTAAGTGCTCAATATGTATTGTCTCAGTTAAGCCTCTCAACGACCCTCTGGGATATGAACCATAATTACCTTTTTGCTCAATGAATGTCTGGCACATGTCAGGTGCCCAGTAAAATTTGATTGATTGATATTCCATAGCTTCTAAACTTATTTTCCTGAAATAAATTAAAAATATAGTCTCCTTGGGGAGAAACAAACACGCTAGGGAGTCCCAGAGGTTAAGAGGTCTTGGAACTTATATTTAGGAAATGGGAGTGGTGAGGGCTCCTGAAATATTCTTTTAAAAAAAGGAAGGCAAGTTGTAAAAGCCACAAACATTGTCAGTTCATCTCTACCCAGTAACACCAAAAGGACTGTGACCATATGACTCAGTTTGCCTAGGGAGTGTCATTTCTTTCTCTCTCCCTGATGGAATATTAATAGAACTGTCTTTCACTTTCAAAAGTCTTCTGCTTGGATGATATATTAACTGGTGACCTCAATCACAAAGTCTTAATGTGAATGTGACACACTGGGCCAATGGCCCATCCACTACTCACTTGTTCTACTCAACTGTCTTATCTACACCCATAGGACATGAGGAATGTGACGCTGTGACTTGGGACAACTTTCATTTGTATTAAATAAGGAAACAGGGTGAGCCAAATGGTCTCCAGGCAAAGTGCTACACTACCAAAGATCAGCAGAATAATTGGGGGTGAGGGAGAATCTTTGGAGCAGGAAAATCTTGATGGTATCATCTTGTTACCTGCCTTGGTTTGTCCTTGAGTTTATTTGTCTGCATGTGTCTCTATTCTGATTATTAAATTAAAAAAATGACTACATGGTTCTATGTAGGCAAGAACACTATTCTCCCCACCTCACACAATAAATGTCTATACATGGTTATATGACCATAAAGAAAAGTACAGAAAAATACAAACTAGTTGTTGTGGGTATGTGTGGCATAGGGTAGAGGGATGGAAATACAATGGAACAGAAAGGGGAGGAGAAGAGGAGCCAAAGAATAAAAGAAGAAATAACTTTGCACTCACTATAGTCTACATGTTTTATCCCCACAAAATCCAAAGTGAACTCATAACTCGCAAAGATAATAGCGTTAGGAGGCAGGGACCTTGGGATGTGCTTAGGACACAAAGGTGAGGCCCTTAGGAATCAGATTAGTGCCCTTATAAAAGATATTCCAGAGAGCTTGTAAGCCCTCTTCCACCATATGAGGACACAGCAACAAGACAGCTATGAACTAGGAAGAAAGCCTTCACCCGACTATGCAGGAACCCTGATCTTGGACATCCAGCCTTGCAGAACTGTGAGAAATAAATTTCTGCTATTTTTAAGCCACCCAGTCTGGGGTATTTTGCTAGAGCAGCCTGAACTGACTATGACAGCACTGAAAAAAAAAGCAAATTATAAGATAGTGCTTATGCATTTATGTAAAATTATGTATGTGTATGTCTGAATAATGGATAAAGTAATAGTTTAGGATTCCATGCTGCCAATGCTCTGTGAGAATATCTTGTTCACTACAGCTTCTCAAGCACTTAGTGCCATGCCTACAGTACAAATATTTGTGAAGAGAGAAGGCAAGGAAGCGAACTAGCAAACCAGCTTGGTTTCTAGTCCTAACTACACTCTTTAGTTATGCAGATGTAGACAATGCTTCCTTGCTCCAACAGTAGCTGAGAGAATGAAAGTCTGTTTACACCAGTCTCTAACACTCAGGCAATGGTGAAGGGCAGGTCTGAGCAAAAAGTTTCCCCAGATACCCCTGGACAAAGTGACCATCACAGTGCTGTAGTAGCAGCCTGCTTTGAAGCTGTTGTGTTTTATCTTTAAGCTATTTTAATTCACAAACTGCGCGCGCGCACACACAAACACATACACACGCGCGCACAAAAAAAGAAAAACTCACTAGTTTTCTAAAAATGTATATACTTTTCAAATTCGTACTGTTGGGAGGAATAAATTTTCCTTTATCCTACTAGGTTCTTTCAGCTGCTCTAATAACTAAATTGACATGAGACAGCTTAACAAGAGAAAATAACCAAATTTAATTACATACACATATACAGAGACTCCACATACACGAGAGGTTCAGAGACAGAACAATAAAATGAGGTATATATGACATCCTGAGCTAAGGGACAGGGTAAGATGCCCTGATCCTTCAGAGAGAAGGGAGGTCATTTCAGGAAGATGTTCAAAAGCAGATGTTCAGAAATTTGAAATTTGCCCTACCCTATATAGATAGGTCATAAAAAGTCATTACTGTTGATAACTCTTATTTTGGACAGGGCCCCAATTTAAATTCGTTAAGGAGAATTTAAAAGTTTCTCTTGATCTCATAGAAATCTCATTACAGCACCTTAAAAATCCTTTCTGGGATTTGGTGCCTGATCAAATTTACCTCCTCCAAGGAGCTGTGAAGAACATGCAACTTGTCTTATTTCCTTTTTGTCTGGGTTTCCATGAAGCCCGGAGCCAAAATTACTTATAATTAGCATAACCATAGATTCATTTTCTTGGGTTCTAATTTTCTATTTCTATTCCATTTAACCTATTGTAGGGTCCTTTCTTTTAAATCTTCCTTATTTTTAAAATAAAGAATGAAGGTATGATTAATTTGAATTTCGGGAGTGTCAGAATCTCTGACTGTTCAAGGCACTAACAGGTCTTGGTCTTTGATGATGTGTGGTCAGTGCTGCAGACTCTGCCTCCTCTACTCTAGAGCTTTCTGGAGCCTGGCCTCTATGCATTCATTAGTTACACACCCTGTCTCCAAAGGACAGGGAAGGAAAAAGAATACAGACTCAAATGAATCCACTTTACTAGTTACCAGCAACTCATTCTGGTAGCAATTTAATAGAGGTAGAAATTTAACA
>NW_006434120.1:525965-553274 GCF_000325575.1 Pteropus alecto
GGTCCTAGTCAGGTACTTAAATGTATAATGATACACTGTTATATATTTATCAAAAAGAAGTAAATATAATCAATGCACAAGAGGCAACTCTATTTTTTCAGCCTTACATTTTTAATTTTTGTATTTTCAAAAATAGTATCAATTTAAAGAAAAACTTGCATCCCAATCTCAGGACAATATCCTTCTATATAATCACCTACCTTTCCTATCTATAATCCTCATTCAGGGCGTCAACGTAAGAAATGTCCAAACTTATAGAAAATTTTAATGAGTTTATTTGAGTCAAACTGACAACAATTGCCAGGAAGAAAAATCAATGGATTAAGAAAATACTCCAGAGAATGGCGGTTTTGCAGCTTATTTTATACACTAGAATCAAAGGAGGAGACAAAAGGAGAGTTCCATGAAATCCGTTGGTGATAGATTAGGGAATTGGGAGAAAGCAAAGTGGGGAAATCTCTGGGATTGGGTAAAAAGTAAAATGGAGAGAAAAACACATCTTCTAAATTGGTGGGTACAAGTTAGTAGTTAACATTTACAGCACATAGAGATGGTATGTGGGGAACAAGATAACCATGAGGGGTTCTGTGGTCTCATGTGCTCTGGTGCAGTGGGTATTATCCCAAGGGGTCTGGAAAAAAAAGGATTACTCTGACATTCTAAGGTATGTTATCTTAAATGCACAAAGACAATAGGCTCACTTAAGGTAATGTCAGGAAAGCTATAAGCCGAGGATGTGACTACCTGCCATGACCTGCTTTTAGTTAGGAATTTTTATGTTCAGGTCATCCCATGCAGTTACCTTTGATCTCTGTGTTTGTAGGGCCCACCATGCTGGCCTCTCCTGTGTTTGTCAGGTTTATTTAGTATGTGGCCTTTTTTTTTTTAATCCACAGGGGTCTTACCAGCCTCCTCACTGTCAAGAATAAAGAGCAAGGAGTAAATACTCAGAGACTACCAGCTCACCATGTCGCCAATCTGATAGTTCTAGAACAGTCATCAAGCCCACAGCCCAAGCTTTCAAAGGTGGTTTTTATTAGCAGTTCTCATTGATCTGCCATTATCACATGTTAAAAAGTGACACTTCAGAAGCATCTTTACAGTATCACAAAGTGGAAAGGGAAAGGACTGATGTCAGCTGGTGGTGTAGGCAGATTTATGGTTTGAATTTATATCTGTCAGACATAGAACACATTTTTAGCAAGATACACCGAGCTTATTTCTTCTCCAAAGTGTCTAACTCAATTAGAGGTGAAAGAGGGAGGGAGGATATATTTTGTTCCACTATCCTTAACAGCAAATCCAAGTCCTTGCCTCATGCAAAGGGAAGAAAAGACTGTAAGAAAGTACAATACAACGCAGAGTCAGAGACCTCTGTTTAAAAGGACAAGTTGACCCAAACATCTTTGTTATAGTTGGGGGCGATCTAAATCCATTGTTGCCCCAGGGGCGCTGGGGGGCCTCAGTCCTTTCTGCTGACGAAGTAAGGAATTACAGATCAGCAAAGTTCAGGACAAGTAAGATTTATTGAAGTACATTTCGAGAGAGAAACAGGCTAAACCAGAGAAGGCTGTAGCCTCGTAGAGGTGAGGAGTTCTGTCTTATATCTGGGACATGATGGGAGGTTACAAGGATGGTGCTAGCTGATGTGTGAGGTCATTTCAATTGATGGGTGGCTGTTATATAACCTATCGTTAACTGCAGACGTACCTTCCCAGAATTCAGTCTTATCATTAGATTCATGAACTTCCGGACATAGGTGTGATATCATAATGACGATATGATGAAGGTGAGGTGAAAAGAAGGTCAGAGTACTCCTTACTGTGCAAGTGTTCGTAGCTGGCCTAAACTGGCTACTGTGCTAGGGCCATTTATTTCCTTGTACTCCAGGATGTATTATTTGAAAAATATTTTTTTTCTGGGAGGTCCTAGGGGCAGCCTTTTGATTAGGTCATCAATGTTGTCATTTCCATGGTTAGAGAGCTGGGCCTTCACTTCCATCCCTCATGACTACCTAACTACCTTACATCTTGAGTCTTCTCATCCCCTCAAATAGACTCAACTCCTTCCTTTGGTCCCTCTGCATCACCATTCATTGACTCTGTACATGGGGTTTTTGAGGTGTGAAGGGAAGAATCATGAAAGGCCCCAGTGATTCAGGAGTACATTGCCAAACCCCATCTTCTATATATGTAGCCTCTTACCCAGATCAGTCACAGCAATCAGGTATTCCGATTTTCTTAATTTTTACTCATCTCTGAAACTATCGACACTTTTACTGAATAGCATTTAAGACCATTTTATGGTCAACCTGTTCCTTAATGTCACCTTTTTCTTCTTTGACATTCTATGCCAGTCTAGAAGGAAAACAAGATATTGACATAAGGAAGAAAAGGGTAAAATGTATTACAAGTTTATTGCAATATCTAATATCAAATAACACTAAAAGTATTGCTTCTTTGTCCTGAAACAAGGAATTGTCTGGCTACCAGCCACAGGGCCTTATGGGGAAAACTCATCCTGCCCAGTTCCACTCCACTCTGGACCCTCTCAAGTTCTCCTGAACTGAGACCAAACCGAAGCCTTTTGAGGTGGAGAAGCAGTTATTGAACAAGCATCAAGCAGCCACACAAGTGCAGTCTGGGGAGATGTTGAGGAAATGTAACAGTGAAATGCTGGCTCTCTCAGACTCCATCCAGTTCAAGCCTGAAGTTCCCACAGCTTTCAGTCTAATAGCTTCTGCTTTAGACACGCTAATCGTTAGAGGAATTCTGTCTGGGGCTTGAGTTTTTCCACAAACTGCGCCTCCCATTTTCTCTTCCCTTGACATAAAAAAAAGCCTGAACTCTGTACTTTCCTAAGATGGATTTAAGAAACTACTAGGGTTCCCATCTTCTCAGTTGGCACCTTCTCAATCAATAAACCTTTCCTTACCTGAAACTCTGAGAGTGTTGAGTTTTGGCCTTTCGAAGCATCAGGCACATGGACTTTGGACCCGAAACAGAAACAAAGCTCTAACATTTGTACTTCATGCCTCAATGCTTGTGAAGCCTACCACAGCCACTACCCCAACCCAAGTCCAAGCTCATAAGCCATTCCTCCCTGCAGATACCTGCACTGGGACAAGGTAGAGTTTGGGGCTCACATTGAAAAGTTAATCTCACAGTTTTAGCTAGCAATTCCATAAAACACAAGGAACCCACATGTAAAGGCAATGAGAAAATGGCACAAAAATATCTTTTACCAAGACACTTGCATGTTAGTGGAAAGGTTTGGACCCAAAGTCATGGCGTCTAACTCTGACCCCTTAAAGAATTGTGACTTTGGGCCAGCCTCTTCACTTCTCTGAATCCGTTTCCCTGAGTGGAAATGAGGTTAAGTAAATAAGTGTTTTGTACATTTAAGCATCAGGCAAAGTAAAGAGATTTATATAAGGAAAAAACAGTTAAAGAATCTGGTCATTCAACCTGTATCTCCACGACTCGAGTGCTGAGTTTTCATTTTCAGTCATACTGTGTGAGACACTCTATGCTTAATAAGTGTCTCTGTCTTTTCATTCAATTTCTCCCACATACCAGGCATAGTGCCTTGGACCAAACCAGGGGAGTGAATACATAGCACATGTGACGTTAGAAGGTAAGGAAAGAGAATGATTACTTTTTTAGATAAAACCACTTAAAATATGCAAAGTTATGATAAGCCACCCACACTCCCAAGAGCCCAACATCCTTAAGAGATACCCTGTGAGCTCATTTAATCTGTTTTCAAGCTCAGCTCTATTTGCATCACATTAATAAGGGTAAAATTCCTCACAAGCACCTTTTCTGTGAAAAAACAAGTGTCATGCTGTCCTTCGATCTGGCTGCAAATTTCTACCACTTCTGCTTTCCCAATTAAAGACACTTTTAGAGGAAGAATGCAGTCCTTACAGAGGCACTGAAAACATATGTCTGCTCAGACTGCCTAAACCTGAAAGAGATAAAAAAATATTCTTAATGAGGAGAATCTCAGTCCTCGGCCCAGAAGGGCAGGAGACCTAAGGGCAGGTGAGCATAGGGGAGCAGAGGGGTACATGGTTGCCAAGAGGGAGAATAGCCGCCACCCACAGGGACCCCTGCACTGCCTGGAGCTTAGGCCAAACCTTCTAGAAAAGGCTTGAGAAGCAGAAAGCCCCTCAAGCACTATCCAGGAGCTTTTTCTAACCATTGACAATCAACACAGAGCAGGGCAGGGCACTGGCTTACACCTGGACAGGGCAGGGAGTCTGGAGAGTATGGAGATAAACACCCTGATGTTTGGGCTAAACATTTTATTGTACTTTAATCTCTTACTCTTAATCTTTGACAAGAAATCATTCTGAAGATTTTCAGATATATGAGCAACATCAGACTGACATTTTAGCTAAATTTGACAGCAATATGCTAATGGATTTGGAAAAAGAGAAGCTCCCGGAGGTAGGAACCAGGTAAGAAGCTGAAGAAAGATTTCAGGAAGGGGCTAATGAGGGTCTGAACCAAAGGAGTGGCAGAGGCACCCCCAAGTGAAATACTAGTCCTGAATCCAAAAGGAGTGCTCTCGAAGGCAGAGGTCAATGGGCCATCAGCACTGGTGCCCGTCCCCTGGGGTCCTGGGTGTGAAGAGTTACAGAGAGGCCTCCTGAGAGCTTTTCACAGAATGTGCCACTTTTTGTATGTTTTATTCATATGTTACCAGTTACCCACTAAAAAAAATTACAGCACAATTCACAACAGTTTTAATGTTGAATTCATACAATTTTAATGAAACCAAGATTCGTGTTCATGAAAAATAGAGAATTTGTATTGATCCCAGTGATCACCTCCATTAACAGCTAACTATTTGGAAATGAAGAATGGTGGTGGTTTGTAAATAAATCTTTTGAAAAAATAGGAATTCATAATACTTCAACATTAACAATATTAATATTAATAATTTATTTAATTAAAATATTTTAATATGCAAATAGGTTAAGCTACAAAGATGTTCATGGTAGCTTTAGTTCTAACTTTAAAATTTGGAAACAACTTAATTATTCAAAAAGAAAGGAATAGTTAAATAAATTATAAAATGTCCATGTGGTGGAATACTTTCTAAAAATTAAAAATAATGTCATGGAAATATATTTATTTAAATGAAAAGACATTCTATTGTTGGGTGAAGAAAAATCAAATTACAAGACATCATGCAGCACACGAGCTCGTTGTTGCTTAGGGAAGGATGTGCGTAGAAAATTATCTAGGATATATACTAAAATGTTAACAAGGGTTATAGGAGGCAGAAGAGTATGAATAATTTTTATGTTCTGTTTGCTCCTCAGTATTTTCTATTGTTTTTTTTTTTCTAAAATGAACACATGTGTTACATATATAATAGCAAAGCTATCTTTTTGAAGACATGCATGTGATATTATAAACATGAATGTAAGATTTCAGGGACAAGGCAATGAGCACCTGAAGGAAAGATCAGGCAAGGGATCCAGGGCAGGTGGACTCTGGGTCCTAATAGGAATAGAGTAATGTAACATGTGCAGCAAATGCCCAAAGGCCAGCCTTTGCATTCCAGCTCAGCCACTTGTGATCCTGGTCAAGTTACTTAATCCCTTTTTTTAGTTTCTTTGTCAGTAAAATGAGTGAAAAATAATACAACCCACCCATCCCACCCTGTTGTTGAAGAACTAAATGAGTTGACACAGTGATTGTAAAGTTTTTCAGCTTCAGTGAAGTCTGTCATATACTAAGCTTTATATGTGCTTGCTTATTTAAAAGATATTTCTTTTTCATGATTTCTGAGATGAATAGGTGAAAAAAAATTACTATCTCTCCCCCTTAAGGCTGAGTCAGCTGGGTAGAGAGAAAGCTGGTGCTGTGTTCTTTTCAAACACAGTTCATCATCTTAATTTATTAAAAAAAAAAAGCCAATCCACTTCCTTTCCTCCTCCTTATAAAAGCTCTTTGGGAAGTTTTGCTTTATTGCTAATGGTTTTCTTTATAACTGGATGATCAATTCAACTGAGATTAATTGAGCATGAAGCTGGCAGCATCTGTGAAGCCATTTATCAGGGAGAAGGAGCCAGATTACACTGGAGCCCACCAGCTGTTATTATCTGCCTTCCTCTTCCAGGAGCCTCAGGCACACCTGAGCCTCAGGTGGCCAGAGATGTGTTCACCGAGTGTGTGAGTAAGCAAGAGAAGAGACCTCCTGCACTCTACTGTCACCCACAGAAAGGCTGCATGGCTGCAGGTGATCCTTGCAAGCCCAAAATGCTGATATTATTCCAATGCCATGCCAACATCTTGCTGTAACACTGTTTACTAAAATTAATAATAATAATTTAATTTAAAACAGATATTATCTGGACCCTATCCAATGGAATTTCATTAATGAAGTACCAAAAACATACATCTTCTTATGAAGCAGTATTCAGCACGGACTCTGCAATAGTACATTAGTAGAGTTTTGATATAAGATTCCTACTGTGCATTTATTTGCCAGAAGTGTATGTTGCCTTTGCTTACAAATAACCATGTGTGATATATGTATGTGCACAAGTGACATGCAGATGATGACGATGATGATGATGATGATGATGATAATTAATTCTAAGACTTATGTGCCAGACAATCTTGTAAGCACTTCACAGCTACTACTTCATTTAATTCTCACAGCCTGTGAAGTATAGGTTCTGTTATTTTCCTAATTTACAGATGAAAGAAGAAAGCACAGAGAGGTTAAGTAGCTTGTTCACACTAACACAGCAAGTCAATGGCAAACCCAGGATTCCAACTCAGCAGTGTGGTTCCATTGTCCATGCATCACCTAATCTTTCTCTTACATTGCCTCACATGGGTGTATGTGTGTACACTTTTCATATGCACATATCAGCTAATTGCCTTTTTTTGGTCCCTATACAAATCCAGGGATGCAGGAAGTTCTCCAGCTGGATATCATCAGCTTTTAAAAGCCCTGAAGCCAAGGTCACTTTTAATCAGTTATCTGAGCCCAGATGTCATATCCTTTGCCCACTCCTTTTCCTAGTAGATCAGAAGCGAAGAGACACTCTCCCCACCCAAGGCTTGCTCTTCCTTTCCTTCTACATGGAGCAGTTCAGTTCATGTGTGTACGGTGTGTGTGAGAGGGGGTTGTTTTAATTGCTGAATATTCATAAATATATGTAATATTTCAGAGGATGCACTCCACTGTGATGGTCACTTTTGTGTGTCAAACTTGCTGGGCCACAGAGCCTAGATAGCTGATCAAACATTATCCTAGATATTTCCGTGAGGGTATTTTTGGTTGAGATGTAAATTTAAATCATCTTTAAGTAAAGCAGATTGTCCTCACTAATGTGAATGGGCCTCATCCAAACAGCTGAAGGCCAGAATAGAACAAAAACCGACCTCCCCTGAGCAAGAGAGAATTCTGCCAGCAGACAGCCTTCAGATTGAACTGTAGCATTGGCTTTTCCTGGGTGTCTCAGTCCTTCAGGCTGCTATAACCAAGTACCACAGACTGGGTGGCTTGTAAAGAACATAAATTTATTTTTCACAGTTCTGGAAGCTGGAAGTCTAAGATCAAATGACAGTGCCATCATGGCCAGTGAGGGCCCTTTTCTGAGTTGTGGACTTCTTGTATTCTCATGAGGAGCAAGGGGGCTCTCTCAGGCCTCTTTTATAAGGGCATCAATCTCATTCATGTGGGCTCTGCCCTTATGCCCTAATCACCTCCAAAATGCCCCACTTCCTAATACCATCCCACTGGGCATTAGGATTTCAACATGTTTATCGGGAAGGCGGGGGAAGGGCACAAACATAGCACTAGGTCTTCAGCCTGCCAGCTCATCCTGCAGATTTTGGACTTTTCAGCCTCCATAATCATGTGAGCCAATTCCTTAAAGTAAATCTCCTTTATGTATACATATACTATTGGTTCTGTTTCTCTGGAGAACCCTGACTAATACACTCACACTCAATCAGATGTATCAGATGTACTCAGAGCACACATAGTCTCACCCAGCTGTCACTGGGAGTGGGAGGGGGGTTCTGCTTTGAGAAGAAGGTGAAACTAAGTGACCTTTCAACTATTTACAAAGCTTAAATTTAAGATTTGATTATTCCACACATGAGACTTCCCTTAATACAGATTCTAACCTCAAGGAAAATTCTTTTCACCCATGTGATCGAATATAAAAATAGGACAGTATAAGGGTCTCTGGTCCCAATATTTAACAGGACAAGCATGTGAAGCATCAGGCCCCACACAAGAAGGAAACCAAGTCTATGACCCAGATCCTGTCACTGGACTTTTAAACTCTGAATCACACAACTCACAAAGGGAGGGAGATTCTTGTCCCTCCCCCATCACATTTTTCTGCTAAGCAAAAAAACAACAATGACCAAAGGAAATCCTTTGTGGGAGACTTCCTACTATTCCATAGCTGCCATTCAGAAAAAAAAAAAAAAAGAAAGAAAGAAAGAAAGCCCATGGAATTGGGCCACCTCTCCTGGCAAAAGGCAGCATGGACTTGACAAGAAGATCATTTTGTTCTTCCTGTTGAAGTTATTTTGCAAGTAGTCATGATCCTCATCACTAAGCCAAGCTGCCTAGAGGGAGGACATGTTCTTAGCCAGTGTGCCCACCTTAATGTCTTTGACTCAAGGACCGTTTTCTGTGCTAGCTCCCCCACAAAAGGGATCTGTCACCCATGGGAACACAGGCTGCACCTGGAGTTCCAATCAGGCATTGCTATGAGAATGTGCACTAATGTGAACCTGGCATTTCATAGCACTTCTCACCTTCCAACGACATAATTAACATCAGGAATAGAATCTTGAAAATCAGTCTGTCTTCAGCCTAGCAATGCTAACCAGGAGACTATTTCCGATGACTTTATTTGGGAAAAGTTACAAGGCATCAATTCAAAACTCCCAAATGTTTTTCTAAAATGTAACTAATACACAGTAAAACACCTATATTTTGCATATAAGTAATAAGCCATCATGTTGAATATAAAATGCTTCAAGCATTGCTTCCTGATCACCATAAGAGTAATATGTTTGTAACAAAGCGTTGTTTAAAGTGCTGTGGCTCCTCCCTCAGCTCTAACAACCACCAAGGCACACACCCAGGTTGACACTCAATATGCCTTTCAAAATATTCTGACATTCTATGGCATCTTCCAATCCAATGCAACCCTGGAGGCCTGAGTTTTAAGTCCTAGACTAGTCATTCAGTTACTCACTGTGTGACCTTGGCTCTCATTTTCCTCTGCAAGCAACAGGTTATCTATCCTGTGTTTCCATATGATTCCAAAGGGAATAAGCCTATCAGGCTCTCTAATGGGAGAGAAAAAGGCAGAAACAGTCCCTACTGGGAGAAAATATGGGGCAGGCAGCAAAAGCAAAAGAAAGCACAGAATTTGATTTAGAAATTGAGGACTCACTTTACCCCTCCCTTAGGGCACTTCCTTCTTGTTACATCACATAATACATTATAGTGAAGTTCAAAAACAAAGAAACCACTTTGGAAGTATAGTACATGTTCCAGGAGCTCAATTCCCATTTCCTTTAACAACATTTCTGCCTGCAGAAAAAAAGGTGACTGGGCTTTCCAGCAGAGGCACAAAGCTGTGCTTTCCCTGAGGTGTCACCCACTTTGCAATGCTGAGCTTCCAGTAGATGTGTCTCCAGCCACTGTACCTGTCAGAGGCCCCACACAGTAAGCACAATCTAGAGATCCCCAAGATCAAGGGGAGCTTGGGAGGCTTCTGCTGCTGGGTAAGAAAGCCAAGCAGAGCAAGGAGAATGGGCCCTTATCCCATTCAAATAGAGGTGGACACTGAAGGAGGCTCCCATCACTTGCCCTCTATGGACAGGCTACTGACAAGCGACCATTCTTCTGAGGTGATAATGCTAAGAAAGCTAGACATGAATGAGTACTTATCAGGCACTGTACTAACCACTCTATGTACATAATTGAATTTGATTTTTCGAATAGCCTTAAAAGGTAGGTCCTATTGTTGCAGATGAAGAAATTAAGTTTTAGAGAGCTTATGTAACTTTCTGAAGGTCACTCGGCCAGGATCTGGAAGAGGCAGAACCTGACCTACCCGGCCTGGTCCCTGAGCTCCAGGTACTCACCACTTCACAACATCTGAATGAGTTCTGGGCTTGCTGAAATGTGGGACACGTTTTCCTCCCTTCAAACACTGGAATCCACCCCCATCCCTGCTCAAATGTTTCAGCTCTCCAAGGCACTCAGTAACATTCAAAAGTGCTCTCCTCTCCTTCATCCTAAATTGTATTTCCACACCAAAGTCTTCCAGCTCAGTCCCGTCTTTGTCTTGCCATCATGGCCAGAATTCTTAAGAAAGTTTGCAACACTATTTCCTCACCTTTTACTCACTCTACTCTCACATTTGAATTATCAGGAAGCTCTGACCTCACCAAGACCACCGACCATCTACATGTTGCTGAGTAGGCATTTTTTTCAGTTATTATTTGATTTGATTTCTCAGCCCCTTTTACACTGTGAATGATGACCTCGTTTTTCGAACCTGCTCTTCCTTTGGGAACCTCACTGCCACCTATCCTGGTTTCTTTCCAGCTCTCTGGCTGTCCATCCAGTCGACCTTAGGTGCCCCTGAAACTCCACTCCTCCATTAAATGTTCTCATGATTCTGTCCTGGTCTCTCCCTTCTCACTCTGGACACTATCTGGGAGGGAGTTCACTAACTCTCAGGCCTCTGATATTGGTATGAGTGTGAGTCCCAAACCCTTGCCTCCTGCCCTGCTCTATGTTGTGTGTTTTGGCCCCACATAGTCAGCCTGCCAGTGGTCCGCCTTCCCACCAGGAACAACAAATTCTCTCCAAGATGCAGCCACATTGACTTCTTCTGCCTCATTTCTCCCACCAAATATTCTAGCCTTTCTGAACTATTGACTCTCCCTTTTCTGAGCTGTTGCACAGCCATTGTCCCCTCTTCCAGTAAACTCCTTAACCCTCCTTTTCTCTGGCTCAGTTCCACTCATCCTTCAGATCTTAATGTGGATATCACTTCCTCCAGGAAGTGGAGAGACGTCAGGCCAGGGTGAGCTCCCATTGCCCAGCACACCTCCCCTATCGGAACACCTATTCCATTGTGTTGCAAGGGCCTGTCTATTTTCTCTGTATCCTCCACTAGACTAGATATTTACTATTTAATACCCACTAACTAGTGTAGTTTTTTTTTTTTTTTTTTATCTGTGCATTATAAGCATTCAATAAATATTGGTCAAGTGAATGAAGAATGAATGGATGGATGAATAAGAATGATGGCATTACTTAATCTGGTCTCAGGATCATAAAATTAATGTTTATAACAAAGAGTTTTTTAAAGTGCTGTGGCTCCTCCCTCAGCTCTAAGAACAACTAAGACACACACTCAGGTCAACACTGAAAATGCCTTTCAAAAAAACTTGACTTTCTATGAATTGTATTTAGAATGTAACTCAAGACTATTTCTGCAAATCATTTTGTTTAAATGTTGTATGAAGTTTAGGGGTCATAAAAATACATATTTTTCTATATAATCACTGGCCAAAAACCATTATATTAAGAAATATATAGATTCAATGAAGTTGGGTTTTAATAATTCAAAAGGCATTCTACTGAGCAAATGTTCCCTAGGGAGACATTATAGAGGATATATCTACCATTTATTTGTTTATTATATTTATTATCTCTCAAGTTCGATGAGTCACACAGCTCCACGAATTCTCAGAGCTCACAGCTCTGATCCACAAACACTATTTCCTAGTGAGTCTTCTTCATTTACTGCAGGTGACAGCTACTCTTAGAAATTGAAACTTAACCCTGTCTTCAGATTCCGATATCAACCACCTTAATCATCAAGACATTCACCACTGGCCCAATCCTTTGCACATTCTTCCCTGAGCATGATATTCTACTGTGTTCTCTGGCTGCTGCCGCCACTAGTGACCAAATGCTGGTCACACACTGTGCACAGGTGTGGGCTGGCTCAGTACACTGAAGACTGTGGGTCTGGTTGGCTGCTACCTGGCATTCTTCAGTCCTAAGAGAAGTCTTTTTCTCTCTGGAAGTCCTGGTATACAGTATCTCTAGAGCCACAAAAGCAGCCTCCAACTACATGTGTGTATATTTGAGTGTACATGTGCCTGTTAAACCAATGCCTAGTCAAATCCAGTGTCTTCCAACCCAATGCAACCCTGTGAAGAAGGTGGCAACAGTTAATCTGTTTCCTTCTAACCAAGCTTGTTTCTGGATGGAGTTTGCCCAAATGTTCCACATGTGTGGAAAAACACAGGCCTTCCCATTCACTGTCCAGATGTTTCTAGATATTGTCATGTTTGTGGATAGAAAACATCTGGATGTCTGATTGACCTTTCATTCACTTTTTGCCCAGATGCTTGCTGTCACATAAAACTCTGACAGAGTAATCTTCCTTTTCCCCTCAAAGCTGCCATTTCTTTTCCTCTACTGCCATTTTAGAAGGTGCATTCCAGGTGCAATTGTCATTTCTGAGAGTATAGCTGAGTCATCTCATTGGAGCTCTGTATGGATTGCCCCCAAAGACTGGCTGCAGAACATGGCACTGTGCCAGTTAATGTAACACTCTGGCCTCCCCGCTAACACTGTCCAGGCTGGTGGCTCCCTTGGTCCTATCCCCTCACGCCTCAGGTTCCTCCCCGGAAGATCTCAACTACTAGTGCTTCTCACTGCTACTCCCAGAGGGGCATATTAATAGAAGCCAGAGCTTTTTTGTTTCATAAAGAAAAACTATAAATATAAAACACTGATATGATGTGACCCTATTTGCCTACCAACAAAGTATTCCTACATATCTGTCATTTGCAAGTTCTTTCATAATAGAGCTCCTTGTTATGAGTTTAATTCAAAGTTGCTATATCAAAATAACTCAAAACCAATTTTATTTATTTATCAATGTCAAATTTGTTTATCCATTTATCAATCAATTTATCAATCATTGATTCCATAAATGTTTATTTTGCCTTTACTATGTGACAAGCTTTGGGCTATATGATAGGGACACCAAGAAAAAAAAGATTTGAACTTGTCCTCGAATTGCTTACCCCCTGTACCAGGTTGCTAGGGCTGCCATAACAAAATACCACAAACTAGGTGGCTTCAATAATATAAATTTACTTTCTCATAGTTCTGGAGGCTAGAAATTCAAGATCAAGGTGTTGGTAGATTGATTTTTTCAGAGGCCTCTCTCTTTGACTGGCAGATGGCCATCTTCTTACTGTGTCCTCATGTAGTCTTCCCTCTGTGTGTGCACATCCCCAGTATCTCTTCCTCTTTTTATAAAGGATGGCTGTCAGATTGGATTAGGGCCCCACTCTAACAGCTTTAACTTAATCATTGCTTTGAAGACCTTATCGCTACATACAATTACATTCTGAAGTACTAGGGGTTGGGACTTCAACATATGAATTGAGGGGGACACAATTCAGCACATAATAATATCTAATTAGAGAGGTAAAGTGGTTGCAATTAAGTGTATTAAGCACTATTGTAGAAGAGATGCAGGGTGATTCTGAAGAATTGAAGAAGACACCTATCCCAGTCTGAGTGAGGTTGGAAAGCAGTCAAGGAAGGCTTCCCAGAGAAGGAGGTGCTACTCACACTGAATAAAGGATGGCATACACAGAGACCTAGTAAGGAAGAGTACAGCCCATAATAATAATTCAGTTTGACTAAAATGTAGCCTGCAAGAAAGTGGAAGCAAGAAGTGAGACTAAAGAGGAAGGCAGGGCCAGTAGGAGAGCCATGTAAGAAATATTGAGTTCACTCTGATAACAATGGTGTTCTATTAAAGAAATGCATGTTGGAGATTGGTAGGGGGTGGCTACACAACCAGATGTGGGCTTTATAATAGATCATGGCATTAATTATTTGGGGATAGATTAGAGTTCCTGCAAGACTAGAGGATGAGAGAGCAGTTAGGAAGCTGACAAAATTATCCATGCAAAAAGTGGTGAAGAAGAGAGGATGAGGTGAATTAGCAATCAAACTGAAGCTGAAGGAAAGATCCTTCAAAGAGACTGTGCAGAGTAGAATAGAGGCCAAGGAAGGAACCATACAAGAAATAACATTTAAGAAAGGCCTACCAAACAGGGCTGGCAGGAACACAAATTGTAAAGGCAAAAGGAGAATGTGCCCAATTGTGGTGTACAAGTCCATTTAAAAAGGGCAACCACAACTCAGCTCCATTGGCAGCTACCACAGGTGAGTTCCGGCACAGATCTGCCAGATCTTTTAATTCCTCAAGAGAAATGATTCATGTGGATTTGGGGGTGAAATCTTAATTGAAAAAAATTTTAAATATGAGAAAATCCTAAGCAAGTCATGCAGCATGAATATGTGGGCTGTATCGAATGTGCAAATCTGAACTCGAGAGAGAGGAAAATTCCAAGGAGCCCAGAAAGGAGAATAACCAAGAGGAGACAGTGTGTGGTGGATTGTGTTGTCTCTCTGCCCACCCTGGGAAGGGTTACATGTCATACCTGTCATGCCTCATGGACATCAGATTGGGCCACGTTGCATGCTCTGGACAATGAAATTTGAGCAGAAGTGACCTGTGTCACCTTTAGGTGGAAGCTTTAAGAGCCAGTATGTGCTTCCCATGATCTCTGTTCTTCCCTCTGCCTCAAGAGTGACCATTTTCCACAGTTTTCTTCATCAGCCTGGGTCCCAGAGTGAAGACGACAGACTGAATCTGCAGCCAACCTACAATAAACATAGAGCGTGAGTGAGAAATAAATCATTGCTATTGTGAACCACTGAGGTGTGGGTATCAGCAATAACTGAATTACTCCAGCCTAACATGGCTTGTACTAACTGATGCAACCACTGAGGCCAAAGGGAAATAAAGTTCCGTGAAGGAACTAACAATGCCTGTTGTAAATGCTACAGATCCAGTTCATAGAGCATCTGAAACCACAGGCAGAGGAAAGGGCAGACAATGGAATAAGATGCCTGAGGCAGCAAGAGGGAAATGGGTTCCAGAGGGAAGGGACTGGTCTAAGGCATGAGGAGGTTCTTCCACTGAGACTTAAGAAAAGATAGAATGGGTGTGGGTGCAGGCACAGTTTTAGGAGGCAGGTGGGAAGGAAGTTGAGGTGGTTTGGAAAAAGTACTATAAAATCAAAATAAAATGAAGAACTCTATACTATAATAATTAAAAGGAAGGAGGCATCACTTTTGTCCGGAGTGATAAAGGAAAATATGAAAGAAAAGAGAGGACTTGAGTTGGGCTTGAAGGACAGATATATTTCTTAAGGTAACACTAGCTAACCTAACAGATGAATCTCAAAATGTGTGTGGCTTTACCCAATAGTAATTTTTTCTACCACATGAAAAGTTCAAAATCATAGAGGAGACGCTCTGCACCACTCACTCTTTCAGGGACAAGACAGATGAAGGCTCTGCCATCTTCAATATTTAATTTGCATAGCAGAGTTGTTCTAATACTTATATACAGTTTGCAGACAGAGGAAGAGAACAAGGGGAGAGCGAATGTGGCAGGTTTCTATAGGCAAAGCCTGAGAGTGGTGCGAATCAGTTATACCCACACTAACTGCAAGGGAGGCTGGGAAACGTAATTTAGCTCTTAGATGAACAAAGGGTCTGCCCAGTGGGTAGGACTTTCTTTGCCAGAAATAGAGTGAAAGAAGGCATTCCAGACAGGAAATCTAAGCAAGGCAAAGATTTCCAAAATGTATTCAGGGACTATAATTAATTTCAATTATTTATAACATAAAAATCATATAGAGGTATATTGGGAGAAAAAGCTACAAAGAGAAACTGGATCAAGACTGAGCAAAGCTTTAAATAAGTAATTTAAATTGTCTATAACATAAAATTCATATAGGGGTATATTGAGAGAAAAGGCCACAAAGTGAGGTTGGATCTAGACTAAACAAAGCTTTAAATACTAATAAAAGTATTAAGTTTATCTTAGCTACCTGTGACTTAAAGTTTCTAAAATAACTTTCCACTGGAAAAAAAAAAGTTTCAAGTAGGAAGAGATGAAGATATTCATCCATGGGGAAAAAAGGGTTACATGGAGCAAATATACAAATGCTGCTAATCATAGAATCTGGATAAGTATCTCTGCCTTATTGTATTTTTGAAAATCTTAAGAAATGTTTTTAAAAGATAGTAAGCATCCTTAAAAAATCTTTCACTATATACACTACAATATAGTAAAACCAGTAAGGAGAGAGTTTTTATCTATTCACACATTATCTTGTACTATGGAAGCAACTTGTCAATGTGCAACCACTTTGAAAGCTCTAGGATAGTGAAACATTTAGTCAAAGGTATAATTTTCTGGGAATCTCCTATTATCACTATAGGAATAGTTCGCCCCTCTGCTTAAAATCCCAGGGACTTGATTGACTGCTTCTTCTCCAAATATGTCAGAATTAACTTTGAAGTAATGCCAGACTTTCTTTGGCATTGTAAATCTACTCAATAAATGAACTGTGACCAGAAATGAATTTCCTGACAGTCGAAAAGCTCTTCTGCAGCATCATGGTCTGTCATTGTTTATCACTTCTTCCTCACCTTGTGCTGCCCAGTCCTACTGGAATCGCAATATCATATTTATTCATAAATCTCTCTTGTTTCAAGGCCGAAAATGAATCACTCTCACATCATTTTGCTAAGAAATACTAATAGAGGACACATTTCAGGTATCCGCATGTAGGCAGATGTACGGCCTCACCCTCAAACATTTAGAACACTTGAGATTTGCCAACAATATTTAACAACTGCCCTTTCATAAAAGGATAGAATTTTTCTGGGCTCACACCTTCTAAGTCCTGGAGAGATATCCATGTTATTCTTTGTGACCTCCCAAAATCTTTTTTGCTCTTAGGGAGACAGATGATACAGTGAAAAACAAAACAAAATAAAAATAGTGATCTGACAAATCTGAGCACTGGCAGCTATTTAGCAGCTACTGACTTTGGGCAAGTTACATAACTCCTGTGAGGCTATGACATGAGAATAATACCTATTAACAACATCATTATATAAATGAAATGAACAACACTTTTCAAGTGTCTAACATAGCATGGTATTCATAAATGTACACACTCCACTTCCCCCATGTAGACTGAGTTCAGAATCTGGCCTTGCCTCTAATGAGCAGAGCATTGTAATTCAAATGTAAAACTTTACCTTACCTCAAGTAGTGTGGCACTGCTGTGCTGCTTGAGTACACCCTAATGTACAGGTACAGCACCTCCTGTGTGTCCTATTCTCTGCACTTTGCATTCTACTACAATCTCACTGGCAATGACTGGGTCCCTTAAAACTTCATCTATATAGGAATACCTTGGAGATATTTCAAGTTTGGTTCAAGACCACTGAGAGTATCACAAGAAAGCAAGCTGCAATCTCTTCTGGTAAAGATCCTTCCCTTTAATTTATAAGAGAACATAACATCTGCGAAGTGCAATAAAACAAGGTATGGCTGTACTGTCTGGCATGCCTCAATGGGGATGTATTATAGTTTTCAAGGGCTGTTAAGTGGACAGTACGGAAAAGAGATATTGAGCTTCTAAGAGCCTCTATGGATATGCAGTAGAAACAATTTTACATATGACCTGCCCTTGCTGCCTCCAGCCTTTACTTTTCTAAAGATGGTAGAGTCCTTTCAGTTGAGCAATTCTTCCGGCTCTTCTCCTTATTCTGAGGTTGATTGCAAAAGTTTTCTCCTGTGTTTTCTTCTAGGTGTTTTATTGTTTTAGGCTTTACATTTAGATCTGCAATCTTCTTTAAGTTAACATGCATAATTTTAATTTGTATAATATAGATTTTCAGAGATGCCTTTTATCAGGTAGAAAAAGTTCCATCTTCCTAACTTACTGAAAATTTTTTCAAGAATAAATGTTGAATTGTATCCAGTGCTTTTTCTTACATCTATTGAGATGCTATTATGGTTTTTCCTTTTTAGTTTGTTAACATGTTAAATTACATTGACTAATTTTTGAGTGTCGAAATCTTATTCTTGGGATAAATCTCACTTGGTCATGATGTATTGTCTTTTTTATACATTGTTGTATTAGACTAGCTAAAATTTGATTTAAAATATTTGCAACTACATTTATGAGTGATATTGGTCTGTAGCTTTCTTTTCTTGTAATGACTTTTCTGGTTTGGTATCTGGGTAATGCTGGTCCCAGTGAATGAGTTAGTATGCAATTCTTTTGCTTCAATATTCTAGAAGCATTTGTATAAATTTGGAATTATTGCTTTTTAAAATGTTTGAAAGAATTCCCCAACAAAACCATCTAAATCTAAAATTTTTTTATGGAAATATTTTTAAACTATAAATTTAATATTTTTAACAGATATTTGGTTATTCGGTTTGTCTATTTCTTCTTAAGTGAGTGTTTTGGTAGCTTCTGCCTTCCAAGGAGTTTTCACATTTCAATAATTTGTCAAATTTATTGATATAAAGTTATTTATAGTAACCCTTTGTTATACTTTTAATATCTGTAGAATCTCTAGTGATGTCACATTTCTCATTCTCGATATTGGTAATTTGTATCTTTTTTCCTGATCAGCCTAACTATAGGTTTATCAATTTTATTAATTGTCTCTAAGAACCAGCATGTGGTTTCATTGTTTATCTCTATTTTTTTCTACTCATTGATTTTCATTCTTTATTATTTTCTTTCTTTTGCTTATGTTGGGTTTAATTTGCTGTCATGCATTTTGATTTTATGTATATAATAAATTTTATACTACATTGTTATTGTTTTTGTCTAAACAGAAAATTATCTTTTAAAGAGATTTTAGTAATAAGAAAACAATCTTACATACTTGTTCTTATTAATTTCTGGTGCCTTCATTCCTCTGTGTAGAGCCAGATTTCCATCTGATATTTTTTCCTCTTCCTGAAGAATTCCTTTTAAAATTTTTGTTATGTGGTTATGTTGGTAATGAGCTGTTTCAGCTCTTTAGTGTCTGAAAAGGTCTTTATTTTGCCTTCATTTTTAAAAGATATTTTTGTGGAATATAGAATGCTAAGTAGATAGATTTTTTTTCCTTTCAATAAAGATGATGCTTCACTGTCTCCTCCCCTGAATAATTTCCAAGAAGAAATCTGCTGCCATTTTTATCTTTCTCCTCTGTTTGTAATGTGTCCTTTTCCTGTGGCTACATTTTAGATTAACTCTTATTGATTTTGAACAATTTGACTGTGAAGTGACTTCATGTAGTTTTCTTCATGTGTCTTGTTCTGGGGTTTATTGAACTTTTTGGATCTCTGAATTTATAATTTTCATCAAATTTAAAATACATTGAGCATTTTTTTTTTTAAATATTTTCCCACTCCCTTCCACCTTGAAGGATTCTGAATATAGTCTAAATAGGCTGCTTGAAGTTATTTCATGGTTCACTGATACTTTTTTTCCCTTTGGTCTATTTTGTCTGTATTTCATTTTGGATAGTTTCTGGTGTTTTGCCTTCAAGTTTCAAATCTTTACTTTTATCATATATAATCTACTGTAAATTCTATCCAGTGTATTTTTCATCTTAGGCATTGTAGTTTTCATCTCTAGAACTTTGATTTGGGTACTTTATATTGTCTATGTTGCTGATTACCTTTTTGAATATATAGAATACAATTAAAATAACTGCTTTAATGTCCTTGTCTGCCAAATTTAACATCCTTATCAGTTCTAAATTAAATGTGTCAATTTCGACTGATAGATTTTTATCTTCGTTTTTATTTCTGTTTTACTGCTTCTTTTGCCTGAATTTTTCATTGAATACTGGACATTTTGTGTTGCTGGATATTTTTGTATTACTATAAATATACTTATATTTTGTTCTGGTACACAGTTATGTTCATTGGGAAACATTTGATATTTTGAGTTCTTGCTTTCAAGATTTGTTAGACAAGACCAGAGCAGTGCTCAATTCTACTACTGAAGATGACTTTTCTGAGTACTCTACCTAATGTATTATGAGGTTTTTTTTAGTCTGGCTGGTATGAACAGACACTATTACTACACTGTGTGAGCACTGGGCATTGATCTCTCAAGTCTTTTTGGATAGTTTTTCTCTAGCCTCAGGTAGTTTCCTCATTTGCTTACACTGATCTGTACTCACCTAAATAACCAAGGGGATCCTCTGCAGACTTTTGGAATCCCTTTGTGTACATCAACCCCCTGAACCCTGAAGACTGCTCAGCTCTCACTTCTAAACTCAGGAGCAGTCTATGGCCATGCTACCCTGAACAAGCCAGATCCCATCTGATCTCAGAAGCTAACTAGGGTCAGACCTAGTTAGTACTTTGATGGGAGACCACCTAGGAAGACCAGGTGCTGTAGGTGTAAAAAGTCATTAAAAAAAAATAAGGGATTGTAAACTGACAAGGCCCTTGCAATCTGTGAGGTCAACCAAGGGTTGCCTCGCCTAAAAAAATAATAATAAAAATAAAAAATAAACTCAGGAGCCCACCAGTCCCCTCCTGACTTCTTCCTTTCTGCATTACAATCTGAAAACTCTCTCATGGCAGTAAGTTGTGGAAAACATGGGCAGAGCCACTTATCTGTTTATCTACACAACGGGTTCATAAGTTTTTAACAAGAGACTCCCTCTTACATTCTGTTTGTGATACAATATCCAAAAAAGAGTAAGTTTTGAACTAATATTTGCTGAACTAAAAGGAAATTTGGTATACCCTCAAAGTGTGATAAATTAAGACCACATGGGATGGGTGACTTCTCTAACTTATACTCTACATCTCTTTTCACATTCCTGTATTCTACTTATCAGGAAAATTCCAGATGGTACTCGCAACAACATGCATTTTACTTTGTTATGTTTAAAATTAAAAGTCAAATAAGTGTTTTTTTCCTCTCCTCCTTGACAGTTAGAAACAGATGTTTTAACATCCTGAGGAAGCCCTAATATGATAAGCCCTTAAAATGTGAATATTATATCACTGAGAACAGATAAACATAAAAACAAATTGTTTCAGCTCCCAGAAGGCCAAGACTGAGGAGAAAGAAGTAACAAGAGGAAAAGGAAATAGCATTACTATCACTCACAGTTATTTCCCAGGAGACAGAGATGACTTCTAATGACCAGTAATAATTAATTACTAAATAGTACTACCCATTGAAAACTTCTGATTTTAGAAAACAAATAAATATATCTTCCTCCAGCAAGTTCCCTTCCCTGAATGTGACAGTCATCACACTCTAGCAAGCAAAGTGACAGAAGGAAAACCTTGCTTTTAGAAACTGTCCTGTTGAGTACCCAGACATGTCTCCTATTTAAAGCAGTGGTTGATCCATGGAAATGGTGCTCCCCTTTGCCGTCTCATAGCACCAACATCAATCTCTTACAGAAAGAAAAAAAAACAGGGCACAGACAAGATTATAAAATTTAGTCATCCATTCAAGACAGTGGAGTAGGTAAACTGTACACAGCTCCTCTCATGATCATATCAAAATTACAACTAAATTATAGAACAACCACTGTTGAGAACCACCTGGAGACTAATTGAACAGAAGTCCTATAACTAAGAATATAAAGAAGAAGCTATTTGAAAACTGGTAGGAGGGGCAGAGACAAGGAACAGGTGTGTCCCACACCCACATATGGCCGTTAAAAATCAGGAAGGATATCTCAGCTGTGGATGTTCCCTCTGAGAGCGAGGGATCCCAGCCTCACACTGAGCTCCCAAGCCTGAGGAGTCCCCACAATATCTGGCTGTGAAAAACAGAAGAGATTGTGTCTAAGAAAGACAAAGGGCTGCTAGAGACTGAGCCATTGCTCTTAAAGGGCACATGCACAGATTCACTCACTCACAAACTCACTCTCTTTAAACTCCAGCACAGGGGCAGCAGCTATAAAAGCACCAGGAACATAGGAGGAGGAACTAAATTAACAATTTAGGGCCGGAGAGCAGGGGGCAGGGCAACTCTCTCCAGTGACGTAAGTGCTGGCTGAGCCCTAGTCCCAGCCATCCAGCCCAACACAGGTGGGCACCAAATCTGTGCTCTCCATTAACCTGTACAACATCATTTGCACAGCCCTGGTGATTCCCTGTGACCCCAACTTGCTCACCCAACCCAAGGCTCTTCCAGCAGTTCTCCAAAGAAGCAGTCTGCCTCAATTCATGCTACAGACTCACTCAAAGGACCTCAGATCTCACACAAGTGGTGTCTGCCCTAGGCTTGCACTGCAGACTTTCTCAAAGGATCTCAGATCACAAACAAGTAGCAGAAGGTATACACTGTAGCTCAGCACAAGTGGAAACCATTCTCAACTTGCACTGTAACTCCCCTTAAGTGGCACCGGGTCTGGCATAAACAGTTGCCAGTTATGACTTGGAAGTAGCTGCAACTAAGTGGCCACAAGTCTAGCACAAGTGGTGGTTGGCCTTAATTCCCATCGCAGTGCCCGTTAAAGAATCCCGAGACCAGCACAAGTGGCAGATGGTCTCAGTTCACAGTATAGCCTCTCCCAATCAACTTGAAACCAACCAACTGCCGGTCACTTTGTAGCTCCTACCAAACTGCTCAAGGCTGGGGCCGACTTTGGTCTGCACTAGAGCCCCTCCCGAGAAGTTCCAGACTCAACACACCTGGTGGCAAGCTTCAGCCCACACCAGAGCCCCACCCACCAGCTATACAACCTAAACACCAAAAGGGTGGCCTCACATGCCACCAGAGCCCTGTTAAAGTGATCCCTCTTGCTCCAGGAGGTCAGCTCCTCTACAAAAGTTCATCTGCTCTAGCCATGGCAAGTAGTCATAGCCAGTCAGCCTGAGAATCAGCACCAAACACTGACTTGCCAGCAGCAGTTGAGGGCCAATTATAACAGAAGGGCACACACAACACACACAGGGGACATCCCTGGAGTATCTAGCTCAGGTGACCAAGAAGACTGTGCCACTGGGCCTCATGGGACACCTTCTGCATAATGCCACTCTGTCAAGGCTGGGAGACATAACAGACCTACCTAATACATAGAGACAAACACAGGGAGGCAGCCAAAAAGAGGAAAGAAAGAAACCTGTCTCAAATGAAAGAACAGGACAAAATTCCAGAAGAAGAACTAAATGAAATGAAAACAAGCTATCAACTGGATACACAGTTCAAAACACTGGTTATAAGGATGCTCAATAAACTTAAGAAAAAAATAGATGAACTTAGTGAGAACTTCAACAAAGACATAGGAAACATAAAATAGGAGATAAAAAACATTTAAAGGAACCAATGAGAAATTAAGAAGACAATAACAGAAATGAAGACTACATTAGAAGGAATCAGTATCAGAATAGATGAAGCAGAGGATTGTACCAGTGATCTGGAAGATAAGGCAGCAAAAAAATACCCAATCAGAACAGAAAATAAAATTTAATGAAGATATTTTAAGAGTCTTCTGGAACATCAAGCATTCCAACATTCATATCATAGGGATCCCAGAAAGAGAAGAGAGAAAGGGATTGAAAACCTATTTGAATAAATAATGCCTACAAACTTTTCTAACTTGGCAAAAGAAATAGACACACAATCTAAAAAGTGCAGAGTCCCAAACAAGACTAACCCAAAGAGGCCCACATCAAGACATATCTTTATTAAAATGCCAAAGGTTAATAACAAAGAGAGAATCAAAACCATCAAGAGAAATGCAGTTAGTTACATACAAGGGAGCTCCCATAAGACTATCAGTTGACTTTTCAACAGGAACTTTGCAGGACAGAAGGTAGTGGCAGGAAATATCCAAAGTGATGAAAAGCAAAGACTTATAATCAAGACTGGTCTACCCAGCAAGGCTACCATTTTGAATCAAAGAAGATATAAAGAGATTCCCAGATAAGAAAAACCTAAAGGAGTTGATTACCACTAAATTATTATTACAAGAAATGTTAAAGGGACTTCTTTAAGTAGAAAAGAAAAGATCAAAGATATGAATAAAAAAATATAAGAATGAAAAAATTCTGAATGACAAAGACACACACTTAGTAAAAGCAGTTGGATGAACCACTATAAAGCTAGTACAAAGGTTTAAGAACAAAAGTAAAAAGATCAGAAGTAATCACAACAAATTAAGAGATACACACAAATACATACAAAATAAGTAAAAAAAAAATAGTGACAAAAACATAAACATGGAGGAGGTGAGTAAAAATTATAGTGATTTTAGAATGTGTTTGACCATAGCAAGCATCAATTTAAAGTAGACTGCTATAAACTTAGCTTAGTACACATGAGCACATAGTAATCATAAACAGAATAAAAATCTCTGAGATAAAGAAGGAATACAGAAAAAGGAATCCAAACAAAACACTATACTTTCTATAAAGTCATCAACATACAAGAGAAGAGAGCAAAAGAATAAGGATGCAAGAACAACTACAAAACAATAAGAAAACAATTAATAAAATCTTAATAACTACATATAATGTATCAATAATTACTTTAAATGTAAACTAACTAAATGCTCCAATCAAAAGACATAGGGTGGCTGAATGGACTAAAATAAACAAGACCCATACATGTGTGGCCTACAAGAGAATTAAAATACACACAGACTGAAAGTAAAGGGATAGAAAAAGATATTTCATGCAAATGGAAATGAAAAATAGCTGAGATAGCAGTACTCACATCAGATAAAATAGACTTTAAAACAAAGGCTATAACAAGCAATGAAGAACAATATTTCATAATGATAAAAGGATCAATCCAACTAGAGTATATGACTTTGTAAATATCTACACACTCAACATATGGGTACTTATATATATAAAGCAAATATTGATGGATGTAAAGGGAGAGATTGACAGTAATACAGTAATAGTAGGGGACTTTATCATTCCATTGATATCAAAGGATTGATCATCCAGAAAGAAAATCAACAGGGAAACAGTCATTTTAAATGACACATTTTACCAGATGAATTTAATTGATATTTTTAGAGCATTTCACACAAAAGCAGCAGGATATACATTCTTTCAAAGAATACATGGAACATTTTCCAGGATAGACCACATGTTAAGCTATAAAACAAGTCTCAACCAACTTAAGGAGATTATAATCATATCAAGCATCTTCTTTGATTACAATGGTATGAACTAGATATCAATGATAACATACCAATTATAAAATTATAAGAAGAAAAATGAAAAACACACAAACACATGGAGGCTAAATAACATGTTAAGAAACAGTAAGTGGGTGAACAACAAGATCAAGGAAGAAATCAAAGATACGTTGAGACAAATGAAAATAAAAACACAAGGACCCAAAATCTATGGGACACAGACTAGGCAATTTTAAGAAAGAGATTCATAGCAACACAGCCCATCTCAAGAAATAGCAAAAATCTCGAATAAACAATCTAACCTTAACACCTAAATGACCTAGACAAGGAAGAACGAAGAAAACCTAAACTGAGTAGAAGGAAGAAAATAATAAAGATCTGAGCAGAAATAAATAAAATAGAGTCTAAAAAACAATAGATAAAAAAAATCAGTGAAAGTAAAAGATAGTTCTTTGAAAAGATAAACAAAATTGATAAAGCTTTAGCCAGACTCATCAAGAAAAAAAGAGAAAGGACCCAAATAAGCAAAATCAAAATGGAAAGAGGAGAAATGACAACCCACACCATAGAAATACAAAGGCTTATAAGAAAATACAATGAACAATTATATGCCAACAAATTGGACAGCCTGGAAGAAATGGAGAAATTTTTAGAAACATACAATCTTCCAAGACTGAATCAAGAAGAAACAGAAAGTCTGAACTAACCAATAACTACTAACAAAATTGAATCAGTAATCAGAAAGCTCCCAACACACAAAAGTCCTAGACCAGATGGTTTCACAGATGAATTTTAATAAACATTCAAAGAATTAATATCTATGCTTCTCAAACTATTCCAAAAAAATCAAAAAGGAGAAAAGTTTTCTAAACTTATTTTACAAAGCCAGCATTTTCCTAATACCAAAACCAAAGACACTACAAAAAAAGTTATAGGCCAATATCCCTGAAGAACATAGATGCAAAAATCCTCAACAAGATATTAGCTAACTGAATATAGAAGTTCATTAAAAGTATTATATATCATGATCAGATGGGATTTATTCCTGGGATCCAATGTTGGTTCAATATCCACCATATACAAAAATAAACTCAAAATGGATTAAAGATTTAAATGTAAGACCTGAGACCATACAACTCCTAGAAGAAAACATAGGCAATAAATTCTATGACACTGCTCTTAGTAATGTTTTGGTGGATATGTCTTCTCAGACAAGGGAAACAAAAGAAAAAATAAACAAATGAGACTACATTAAACTAAAAAGTTTTTGCTCAGCAAAGGAAACTGTCAATAAAATGAAAAGACAATCTACTAAATGGGAGAAGATATTCACAATGCTATGTTTGATAAGGTGTTAATATCCAAAATATATAAGGAACTCATACAACTTAACACCAAAAAGACAAACGAACAGATTAAAAAATTAGCAGAGGATCTGAATAGACATTTCTCCAAAAATGACATACAGATGGACAATAGACATATGAATAGATACTCAACATCACTAATCATTAGGGAAATGCAAATTAAACCACAATGAGTTATCATCTAATACCTGTCAGAATGGCTATCATCAATAAATCAACAAACAAAAAGTGTTAGCGAGGATGTGGAGAAAATGGAACCCTCGTGCACTGCTGGTGGGATTATAAATTGGTGCAGGCCCTATGGAAACAGTTTGGAGATCTCCCATAAAAATTAAAAATTAACTACCATATGATCCAGCAATTCTACTTCTGGGTATTTATCCAAAGAATCCAAAACACTAATTCAAAAAGATAAATGCATCTTTTTGTTCACTGCAGCATTATTTACGATAGCTAAGATATGAAAGTAACCTGGGAGTCCCATTGTTAGACAAACAAATATAAAGTTGTACATATATACAATGGAATATTACTCAGCCATAAAAGAGAATGAAATTTTGCCGTTTGCAACAATGTAGATGGACGTGGAGTATCTTACACTAAATGAAATAAGTCACACAAAAATAAATACCATGTGATTTTACTTATATATGGAATCTAAACAACAAAATAAACAAACAAAAAAGAAAGAAACTCATAGATACAGAGAACAAATTGATGGTTGCCAAATGAGAGAGGGTTTAGAGGGATGGGTGAAAAAAGTGTAAGGATTAAGAAGAACAAATTGTAGTTATGAATTGTC
>NW_006434120.1:553335-558732 GCF_000325575.1 Pteropus alecto
ATGCATACTAGCCTTATCAAGGTGAACACTTCATAAGGCACATAAATGTCTAATAACTATGCTGTACACCTGAAACTAATATAATATTGTATGTCAACTATAATTTAAAAAATAGGTTTAAAAAGGAAAAAATAATCAATATGCCAAAGTGGTATATTTTGGGATGGCCTATCCTTTTCCCCTCACGGTCTTATCTGAGGCAAGCCAGTGCATGTCCAAAGAGTGGGATATTTGACACCCATAGTGAAGACCTCAACCAATGGGGATCCTGAGGGAAAATGTTATTCTCTTTGTTGCTAATATAGAAAAGTTTGAGAAATATTTTATAAGTGCCTCAGAATAATCATTAGGGAGAGATTCGGAGTTGCCTTTGGCAGTGATCAGTTCCATAATGCATTTTTATATTTGCTACTTCTTCTTCCCTATCTTATTCTCTTTGACCCTCCTCCTTGCTTCCTATTATCACCTCCCAAATAAAGTACCTACACATAAGTTTTTGTTTATATTCTGTGTGAGGGGGAACTTAGGTCAAGACAAATGCAAGGGAGAGAACACTGGCCCTGGCACAAAATAAAAAAAAAAAAACATTGTTCAGCTTCTTCATCTACCAAATGAAAATAACTAACATCTCATACAATTGTTGTAAGGATTAAATGAAGTAATAAACAGCTGAGGCAAAACAGGGGCCTAATAGATATTAATTCCTTCTCTGCTCCCTCCCTTCACATTTGCATGCTCAATCATAAAGCAGTAGTAGGAGGAGAAATTTTTTAATTTTTTTTAAGACGGAGATTAAGAAAAAGAAAATAAACTCCTTATGTTTCTTTCTTCTTTTTTTCCTGGAAAGTCACATAAGGCCCTGACAGTCAACCTGCTAAGCAGCTGGAAAGTCAGACCAAAGAGAGAGAGAAGAAATGCAAGTGTACCCAAAGTGACAGAAGAAAATTGGAGAGAATAACTACTTGATCTTCAGAAACTTTTTGCGCCTCTTTATTCTAGTTGATGGGAGAATTTTAGCATGGGCCAAAGGGAGAGCATTTTTGTCAGGGGAACCTTTCAACGCCCTATTGAGAGATATGGGGTCTGATATGAACAAAAAATTCTGTTGAGCTCCTCCATGCTCTCTAAGCAGGAAGTGCTCAGGCTTTAAATAATCACAGCTGTTCTATTGTGATCTCCAGTGGGATTTCTGAGGACTAGGAGAGCAATATTTATACTTTCCACTTGAAGGGGAGCAAAATTTGCCACCCCGAAATATGGCTATTTGGAGTAAGGATTATCTAGGAGTAAGAAAGGAGGAGGATCAAGGAGATTATTTCTAAGGAACAATAGGCATAGGAAAAGCTCTGAAAAGGGAGTATAAGTTACCCTTTTGTAAGAGACATTTACAAGGGGAATCTCCATTGGTAAAAGGGCTCCCTGTCTGTGCCAGGAAGAGAAAGATGACCCTAAATCTCTAGAAACTCTTCTGTCTGTAACCTTACATGGCCATGACTCAGTCTGTGTGTATCTCCTGTTTGGTGTCCTAATCTCCTCTTACAAGGATACCAGTCATAATGGAACATGACTCTATTTTCAACTTAATCTTACCTCTTTAAAGTCTCTGTCATCAACCACAGTCACATTCTGAGGTACTAGAAACTGGGTCTTCAATGTGTGAATTTGAAGGAGACACAATTCAGCCCATAACCATTCTCAAAGCCACACTTTTCCAAAGCAAAAATAAATAAATAAAAAGAGATAACAAGAGTTGCCTTGAAATTTTATGTGTAAGAGTACTGATTGCTGTCAATTTTATTGAAGTAAACATACAGAAAAAATATAGACCATAAATGTACACCTTGACGAGTTTTCATAAAGTGAACATATCTAGTTTCATCACCAACCAAAGCAAGAAACAAACCCAGAGCCACCTTTCGCCCCTCTGCAAGAGTAACCATTAGCTTAATTCTTTAACAGGTTATAGTAATTGTGCTTGTTTTTCCATGTATTCTTCTTGTCTGATTTTTCTCGATTAACATTATGCTTGTGACAGTCATGATGATGTTGAGTATAACTGTACTTAGTTAATTTTCATTGTTATGTTTTATTCCATTGCATTAATGTTAATTTATGTATTCTATCATTAATGGATATTTGGGCTCCAGTTAGGACCATAACTACTAGTTACACGTAGTTAGCAACTATGAAAACTCTTGTACTTGTCTTTTGCTGAACATATGTACACATTTTTGTGGGTATATACACGTAACTACAGAACCAGCGCAAAATGGTCCTATCCTATTTAATCAGATATTTAGTTGCTTTTCAGAGACAACAGACCAAAACTGCAAGTCATGTAGCCTAAGCACAGGCAGAGGAGAGAACCTTGACCTCTAGCTGCCCCCCACCCCTAAACATGGAACCAAAAGCCCAGGACATAACCAGAGACTGAATACTGGAACAATTTTGTAACTGTGCAAATCTTCACTTCTTTAAAATGACTATTTCTCTTCTCCTTCTCCTTGATTCAAACTGGCCTTGGGCTCACTTGTTTCATTTCTTTCTTATCCATCTGCATACTGCATGACCTCTCCCTTAATCAGTAAGCCCTTTGGTCAATATCAAACAGTCTTAGGAACAAAGTCTCAGGTCTTTTGACCACAGAAACAGCTACATCTTGTAGCTCCACACCCATAAAGGCAGAATGACCCTACAGGCATCCCCTTGAAACCAGACAGAATGACACCATGACTGACATTAGGACCTGATGCAATGATCCACTGCCTCCTACTCTAGCTCCGACCAATCAGTAGAGCCCATAACACCAACTCCCTTAGCTACCATGACTACTGAGTTTTCCCCTATATAACTTATTACCTATAGGCCAGTGGGGAGCCAAGTCTTTGAGTGCTAGCTCACCTGTGTCTCCAGGCTTGGTGTCATTTCCTTAAATAAAGCTCTACTTTCTTTGCTGCAATCTCCTGACCATGTCTCCTTTGGTTTCGATGCATAAAAGCAAAACAAACCCCTTGAGTTCAGTAACACTTTCAGAATCAAAGAGTTTTTTGTCCAGGAAGACCCTGTGTTGATGCCCCTTACCATAAATGGCCAAGTGTGGGTCCCAGGCCTGGCTGGTCCCAGGTCTGGCTGTGATCCAGGCTTGTGGCTAGGAATAGGATCCCAGATTTAGAATGTAACATTAGTGTAGTAAGGCGCCTGTGCCTAAAATATGTAAACATAATTCAGCTTATTGTATCACGCATGTGTGGCTGAATGCCTCTATCTTATGTATGTATGTTCTAGATATGTGTGGAGCCCATGCAGTCCCCTGGGGAGCAAAAGGGGAGCACAAGAAGGGGAGCAGAAGAAGAGCAAATGCGTGCTCCCTGCAATAGAAATACACTCCCAGTAATAAAGTTGGTGCCTGCCATTTCATTCTCATGTCAGCCCCTCGTGCATTCTTCCAGCTGAGCGTCTCACCACTGAAACCTTCCCTTCTCAATCAGCTTGGTGCTGATACCAAGCTCCAAAGTCCTCCAATTAAAACTTTCCCTGCCAACACCTCTACATACCTGTTCCTCCTATACTCTTAAAAATTCACCCCAAACCCTGGATTGGAGACTTCAGTCTTTTGAGAATTAATTTCCTATTCTCTCAGGTGGGGCTATTCATGATAAACAGCCAGTTTTTCTCCACTGTAGTTCTCGGTGTTTAGTATTTGGCTTTCCTAGTACAGGGTGGATGAACTCTTTCTGTTCTGTAACAAAAATAGCAACCACGAAGGGATTTAGCCCTAAGCAGGCTATCCACCTGAGGGTCAGTGATCCCTGGCCAGTGGCAATCATTCCAGGTTCCATCCAAGTAGCTGTCCAGACTGATTGTTTCAGGGACAGACCTGCAGTGCTCACAGATGACCAGGCACGGCTGACCTACAGCACTTTCATTTTGCAATGAGAGAAATTGAGTACTTGGCTTGGAAGACATCTTTTGGTGAGTAACTTGGTGTGATGACACCAAAGAAACTTTCCCTTTAGGTGGCTTGGGAATTTCCCACTGGTTATATAAGAGAACAGGCTTTGAGAAGTTACCTTGGTAATCTGGATTAAAATCATTTCTTTGAACCTGGCTGTGGAATTTTGTTTTTAAGTTGAAACTGGTTTTGAATTTGGTCTAGAATTGACAAACTAATGAGACTACACAGGGACTTGGGCCCCAGGAGCAGAAGAAATGCCGGATGGCCAGGAGGAGCACTGAATAAGCTGACTCCAAGAATGCGGTCACCTCATCCTCTTTACACAAAAATGCAGAAATAGCTAATTATCTCCCTTCTAACCATATCCACACAGATGTAAAACCACTGCTCCGCATGGAGTTGATCAAGGTTTGACCGCTATGTGACCTTCCTGGGGTGGCGGTAATGAGCAGCCCACCATCTTACCCCACAGCGCAGGCGCGAATATGGTGACAGAGCAATGTAACGCATAAAGAAAACCCTTTTTTCAAAAAAGCCCGCCACTTTCAAAAAGCCTGCCGTTTTCAAAAGGGCCACCTTTCTAGCAAGCCCACTTTTGTTCCCATCTTTAAAAAGCATCCAAGCAGAGCCAGCCCCTGAGTCAATGAGAGGACAGTCCTTTCTTTGATGCCTTATTTATGCTTGAGAATAGCTTAATAAAATCTGTCTGGAAATTTTTCTGGGGTTTCCTCTTAATTTCTATCTTGGGGACCCCGAGACCCCCAACGCTGGAAACACTAAGTCTGAAAGTTGTGTATATGGGAGGGAGTATGTATGAATGTGAGTAAGATGGGTTTTTTTGTCGATGTCACTTAAGTAATTTGATTTTTAGGAACTAATTTCTAGGTGACCCTCATGAACTCCTTTTTCTAGGTGACCCTCGTGAACTGCTGTGAGAGCCTTTTAGACGACGTAGAAGAAAGGCACTGCTCTCTTCCTCTGACCCCTTGAGTCATTCCCAGGGGACCGAAGTCTTCACACCTTCTTCCTGGGCTTTCATTGTACATGTCAATGCAGCTGGCAGCGGTAGCCTGTCTGGAGCTTACTCGCCTTACTTAACTTCATTGGTGTGAGAGATTAATCATATATGGGGTAAGGTCTGAGTTTAACCCACACCTAAGGTCTAGAGGTAAGGATTTGGTGTTCTTACTGGTACAGCACCTGTTCAATTCCCAGTCAGAATTTAAGCGGTGCCTTTTTCACTGTGCCACCCTGAAAGGGAAAAAGCCCTCTCCTTTTGTGGTTTGTCCCTACTGAGGGGATCAATGAACACAGGGATAAAATGGCACCTCCTCTCCCCCATCTTCTTTGCCTCAAGACATGTGGCAGGCAGCAGCCACATTTTGCTCAAGCTTCATCCAGGCGCCATCTTTCTCTAGGAAAATCTGCCAATTTAAATTCAG